>NC_084485.1:126052545-126355511 GCF_030035675.1 Rhineura floridana | reverse complement strand
TAGTTGTATCAACACGGGTGTGTGTGGGAAATGCTGCTGCTATCTGCACCAATGCCGGAACACTGGTACAACTTTAGTCAGGCAAAAAACAAACAAACACGCATGACTAAAGGGTGGGAACACACTGCATGCTGGGATGCCTGTCACATGAACAGCTATAGCTAGTGAAAAACTACTGCAATCTTCTGGGTTCCCAGCCTTGCTAACTGATTATTTCTGGTATAATTTATCAAGGAAATTAGCACTAAACTTCCACTGCATTCCGCTAGAATTCGGGAGCTAGCTTGTGTGTCGTGTGAAAGATCCAGGGCTTGGAAAAGTTACTTTTTTGAACTACAACTCCCATCAGCCCCAGCCAGCATGGCCACTGGATTGGGGTGATGGGAGTTGTAGTTCAAAAAAGTAACTTTTCCAAGCTCTGGAAAGATCAAATATAATGTGCAAATTACCAGGTAAGAAATCATCAGAATAACAGAATAAAGTGCAGTGTGAAAGCAGCCTAAGTGTCAAAAGCATCCTGTTATATAATGTTGCTGACTAGTATGCAGAAAAGGAAGTCCAACACTGCATGTAGATTTGACCTTGCATTTCTCCCTGGAGAACAGCCCATCAGATGGGAAATAGCGCCACCTAGAATCAGCGGGCAGGAATCATGTTTTTTGAGGAAGTAGCAACCCTCGCGAGACCCCAGACCATTCCTGCCTCCTGTGTCTAGGTGGATTGTTTTCTCCTCGCTCCTGCTGAGTAGCTTAGTTTGTCTACCTTTCCTAACCTTTTCTATCCTTTTCCCCCCATTTTTAAATTTCTAGCATCCATCTCTGTCCCTTTTCCATTTCCCTCAGCCCATCTACCCTGCTCTGGGGAGTGGCAGTGCATGTGACAGCGAGCCTTGCGAGGGCTAGTTTTTCCTCTCCTGAGGACTAGTTTTTTTCTTTTTCCCTCAGACCGCTGCAACGTGAGGCATCTCTCTTGCAACGTAAGTTTTTTTCTTTCAACCACGTGGCGTCTGCCATTTTTGGCGGTAGCATGGTTGCCACCATTTTTTCCCCGTTTTTCCCTCAGACTGCCTGCCCTGTTGTGTAGAGCGACAGCACTACAGTGTCTCTTTCTACCACTGCATTGTTTTTTTAAAGTGGCAGAGAGGCTGGAGCCATTTTGAGAGGTAGCGCGCCTGCTGCCTTTGTTGTGTTTTCACCTTCTTTCGCATTCACAGAGCTTATCTTCTGTCGCCCTCTCTACACCATTGCTTACCTCACTGGTTTGTGAGGTCCTAATTGCTTAAAAAAATAACACCACCTGCTTTCTTTTTCCTCTCTCTTTCCTGATCCATTGCAGGAAAAGTTTTTTGTGGGACTGAATTAGTGTCCATATTCACACGAACATAGAGGCCGTTTGGAATACGCTACCTCCATACCCCCAACCAGTGCATGTGAGTTGAGCAGTCTGTATCATACGCTTCCCGCGCCCCCACCCATTTGGGTCAGTTGAGCTGTGCTGTCATGGCAGATATATATCTTGTTGCTGAGATCCAAGATCAGAAAAGTGGCACAGTCATGCCAGATGATGCCAATGACATATCTGTTCTACATGCAGAGTCCTCTGCCTGTGCGGCACATCCTTCTATAGTGCCTGCTTCAACTTTCACATTACAGCACCAAAAGGCCTTTAAAAAGAGAAAGCATTGCAAAGCTGCCTCATGCTCATGATACTGAAAGTGCACAGCATAAGGCAAATGACAAACCTCATCAGGCACAACTGAAGTCTGCTGTTACCAAGGCCACTAAGAGCTCTGTACTTTGGCACGCCAGAGCATCCAGCCATGAAACTGCATGTGGTGGCCATTCAGTTGCTGATGGAGAGTGTGTTGAACATCTCCTGCCTCAGTCATCTGCCACAGACCTTTACCCACCTTCACTTCCACATGGTCCTCAAATTTTGCATTTGACTCCTGAGGCCTGCCCAACTCAAAGATGCCGTTTGGGGGGCTTTTTCAAATGAATTGCTGCAGTGACCTCTTCAGGGTCCACTTTCTGCCTTTTTTATTGGAAGCATTAGAACAGCAGGTTCAGTATTTCTAAGAGACCTGTTTTCCCTTATCCCTAGGCCTGAACAGCAGCAGGCCATTTTCCAGGGCAACAGTAGAATAATGTGGTGGCTCCTCTAGGAGACCTCAGTGTGGTGAGGGCATATGGATTGTGGGCTTCAGTTCCAAAGCTCCAGTTGTCCCAAGAACTGAGTAGCAGCAGGCAATTTCCAGAGGCAAAATATAATATTTGGTAGCTCCTCCAGAGGACCTCAGTGTGGGGGGGGGCATATAAATTGCCTCATGAGCCTTAGCTCAAAACTCCAGTTCTCCCAGGCCTGGGCAGCAGGAGGACATCTACAGAGGCAACAATAGAATAATCTGGTGGTTCCTCTTGGGGCCTCAGTGTAGTGAAGGTATATGAATTGCCTCATGAGCTTCAGCTGAAAGCTCCAGTCTGTTCCTCCGAACCATTGCAGTCCTTCATAACTGTCTGTGTAAATTTTTACAGCCTGTCATAGGGGGCTTCAGTGTAGTGAGGGTATTTGAATTGTTCATAAGCTTCAGCACAAAACTCCAGTCCGTCCTCTGAACAGTTGGCAGCCCTTCATAACTCTGCAATTTTTTTTTTGCAGCCTTGTCTAAATTTTTGGATTTATTCAGTGACTTCTTTACTAAGGAGGTTCTTACTGTCAAATGATCTCCACCATGCCCCCTCTATCATGAGCTGGCCTTGAAGACCTGGCTCTTCAGGCAGGCTTTTGGGGTGGTCTAGGTTTTATTATTGTTGTTGAGATTTTTAATGTTTTAATGTATTTGTATGTTTTTATTTTGTACGTCGCCCAGAGTGGCTGGACAACCAGCCAGATGGGCGACTAATAAATTTAATAAATAAATAAAATCCTGGAGGGTAAAACATAAATAAGCAAGATAAGTAAATTACACTGAATACAGCTTTGTCAATTACATGACGCTTTCTGCCCTATCTATTTCTAAGGCGTCATGTCAAAGCTCCACTTTTCTTCTCTCAACAGTTATAGTCCTTCATAACTCTGAGTAAATAATTGGATTCATCCGGGAACTTCCTTGGAAGATTTAGGGGTTCCATAGTTATCCTCCTGGGTAAACATACCTTAGCAAGATATTGTAGATTAAACTGATTGCTTGGTTAAGTCTTGCCCTTCGCCAAAAGGTTTCTGAGCGACTTAAGGCAATTTAAAATTCCGTTTAGCCTTTGGGCTTACTTCACTGTTGTTCAATTTGTGTAACTAGGCTCAAGGTTACTCACATTGGCATATATGTTCTGCGGTGCAGTGGCCTGGAAGGTGGTGGTTGTTCAGTCAACTCCTGTCCTTCATCTGCAAGTCCCTGGGCGACTTACAACAGTTTTTAAATTCCATATTAAATTTATCAAAGCAATTTAGTCTTTGATAAGGCTTACTTCACTGTTCAATTTGTGTGACTTTGCTCAAGGGTACACACATTGGGATATTTGTATGGATATTTGGCTTCCCTATTGGCAGTTCAGCTTTTCAGTGGTTAAAGGGGAAAATAAATGATAAATATATAACTTTGATTTTACTTTTTCACAGATACTGTGCAGCCCTTCATAACTCTGTGTAATTTTTGCACTCTTTGTGTAATGTTGGCAGCCCTTCATAACTCCAGTCTGTTCCAGTGAACTATCTGGGGTTACTGCACAGGTTCTTAGTCAGAATATGTCCCTGGGTATTTACTTCCTGTGGCTGACTCTCCAGCAGCCCCATTTGCCCAGGGGAGGCTCAGAAGAAGGACATGAGTGCAGCAGCGTGTCCCCGCAGTTTTGGGTGGCTAAGGTTTTTGAACTTTTTTGTTGTTTACGCTATTTGCTTTTTCCTCTTGGACCCAGCCGCCCCCTCCCTCCCTGTGTAACTTCAGGGTAGTTGTAAGACAATAGTTTATGCAGTCAGAGCATGTTCATCATGTCTGGTGACTACTGCTGGTCTTGCTTTCCATGTATTTGGCTTTTCTTCTTGGACCCAGCCAAGCTGCTGGCTCCTTCCCTGTGTAAGTGCAGGGTTGTCATAAGACAATAGTAAGGCTACCCAACCTGTTGGCTATCTCCCTGTGTAACTACAGGGTAGCCTTAAGTCAATTGTAAGGTTATGAAATAACTCCCTAGACTTGTAGATTCCATGGAGGTGCAACCTTCTTCTTCTGCCAGGAACTCCATAAGGAAGAAACCCCATAAGGAATTATGATTGGTTTTCTGAGGGCAATAGTCTGAGATGTTCTTTTCATTTTGGAATTCATCAAGTTGTTTAAACTTGCAACTGGTTTTGTCTTCAAATAGGTTTTTGAATTTTACCAGGTGACCATATGATGTAGTTCCAGTCAGACATCATGGCCAGTTGACCATGTTTGCTGGAAACATTAAGTTGGAGTCTACTCCACCATGACATTTCCAGTGCATCTAGCCATGCTATTTTCTAGGTTCTCTTTGGCATCTTAGTCAGGTTTGAGAAGACGCCCCAGGGGCCGATGAACTATCTAGACCTGGTCTGGAGACTCACTGGGCTTCTGAGAATGTTGTTGTGGTTTTAAGGCCACCATCTTGGTGTGAGTGGTCTCATCTTAACATGCCTGACAAACCTCTGCAATCTACTTAGCACAATCTGGTTGCAGTGTTCTCCAGGACAGTTACGCTGCTCAGAAGAATCATTTCACTGGGCCTCAAGCTTAAGATATAGCACCAACATCTGTCTGCTCTTTACTTGGCTCATCCCCCATGGAGGGTACTCTGCTGACAAATCTTCAACCAGTCCTCTAGCTCCTGAAGCCAGGCGTTCCTACGATTTTCAATGGCTTAGCAGGAAACTTAGCATTGTTCCAGCTTAGCAGGCAACAAGTGGGGCTATAGGGATGCAGACTGCATTGCAAGGTCTTCCACCTGTGAATCAAGATGAAGAGATCCGCAACACTCACCATTCCCCGCTTCTTCATTAGCTGTCTCAAAATGGAAGCAGAGGTGGTTAACACTTCCTGGCAGTCTACTCTATGCCTGGACTTCTTTACTCCTGGTGGGAGGGCCTGACTTCCCATCTCCTGGGAAACTGGCCATGGTGTTCAGTCCTCCCAAGTCTGTCCAACATAGATTCAAGGAGGTTGCCAACGAGGCCAGGACTTCTGTCCCAGGAAACCTTCTGGAATCTGGTCTTTTTAGCAATGGCAGTCAGATCATTGGGAGGTTTTCTGGCCTCGGGCTATTCAGATGGGCTTCTGAAGGCAATTGCTGCTCAGGCATTTCCTTCATTAAAGGATTCAGAGTTTTCTGCCAACTCTCTTCTTTTTAAGTCAAACCTCCATATGTAGGCAGTGCACTCTCGCCTCTAGCTGCCTCATTAGTGCAACTGCTTATTCTTTCAATAGGAACTTGGCTGTTTCCAGTGCTTGTGGGAGCTTAGCAAAGTACTCTGGTATTTGTCAGTTTCCATGTCCCTGGTTAGGGATGTGCGGTCTTGACTGTTGATTGCAAAGGGTTGGCTCTTATACAGTTACTCTAGCCTTCTAGGCAGGTACCTTATGGATTTCTGTTCAGTATTCTACATAACTGTCAGGTCTCCTGTGCACCTTTCCACCAATATCTCTACTGTCACGGGTGCTGGAAAGATGCGGTACGAACACACTATAGTGGTATTACCACCCCATTCTGGCCAAGTCAGTCGTTTCTTGGAAATAAGTATCTTGGCAATTACTTCACCATGGTATCTTCCAGTGCATCTAAACATTCTGTTTCAAGGCCCCCTTCAGCACCCTAGCCTGGCTTGGCTGAATGTCGCAGGATCCAGTGAACCATCCAGACCTGGTCTGGCTGAGGTTGACACCCTGGCAATTACGCAATGATATCGGAATAAGGCTAGTCTCTCACAGCATGTGACTGACATCTCAATGTTATTGGCAGCATGTTGGGGTTCTCCAAGCACTATATGGCAGTCACCTCTGCACTAAGATTTTTGGAATTAAATGTCCTCTCTGTTGCTAAACATCTCCACTTGTTCTATGCGGACAGAGTGTTTTCTTTGTACAGATCCAGTCTTCCTTCCTGTCCCAACATGAGCTGATTCTACTTACCTTTGTCCCAACTGAGGCCATCCACAAGAAAGGGCATGGGGATTTGCTGGACATTCATTGAGTATTGGAGGTTTGTATTCAATGAACAACTTTTGACAGGCTGTATCACTCTTAAGTGTCTTTTCATCCAAAATCTATGGGTACACAAGTGTCCTCTGCCATCCTGGCTGGTTGACTTAAGGCTTACATTATTTGGCCTATGAGTGTTTGCACCTCCCTGCACCATCACATGTTATATGCATCTGCAGAAGCCACCTTTGGCAGCCGTGTGCTACAACATGTTACCATTCATATCTAAAGCATATCTATGTGATTTCTGGATCAGTCTTGGGCAGCTTCCCACTCTTTGTCTTCAGATGCTTTGGTACATCCCATCTGATGGGCTGTTCTCCAGGGAGAAGGGGCCGTTGGCCTTACCTTAACATGGCCCCTTCTCTGAATTTTAAATTTAATTTGTAAAAAGAGGTCATTGTGAAAATGTATAAGCAGCAAAGTAAAACCAACACCAGTGCATTATTATTTCCAGTCACTAGCCACCTATTCTGTTGAAAACGGAATACATTTTGGATAGGTTATAAACAAAGAGACAGTTGTAAAATGTTTCTGTAATTGGTATTTGTATGTAATAACGCAAATCACATCCTTCAAGAAAACAAAATTTATTTATAAAAAATACAACGATCAGTTTATGATGAGAAATGTGGCAATAAATACAATTCAAAGAAAAGGCAATTCTACATGGATACATTATGGCACAGGAAATAGAAGTCAACGCACCGTCAAAACATGGAGACTTCTGTGGGCTCAGAAATTTATGTAAGCTTCCTTTTAAGCAAGACCGCTCTTTCTGTAAGTTTGGTCAATTTAGATACTGGAATGGAACACATACAATCACAAATGCACACTTATGTCTACTGTCAGTTCAGACATTAGCAAGCAGGTACTATGAACAGACAAAAAAAATCTTTTTTAAGTAATAAGCCACAACCTCAGTTTTGGTGGCATAGTCCACAATTAACATTATGCACAAAAGTAAAATGCCTATTTCGGAACGCGATTGTAAAAAATGCATAGTTTTTTTTATTAAAAGACTTGGCTGTATAAGAGAACTCCCCTTTCACAGTATTCCTTTTTACTTTATATGCAGTTATTGGTTATGCTGTAAACTGCAACTGTTACAGCACTAAAGGCAACTAGAGAAGGAAAGGGCAGAGAAAGGAAAAAGGAATGTTATGTAAGGCAATATTTCCTTAGGTACATGAAGCATAATGTGTAAAGAAAACTGGTAACAATTCCACAAGGCTAGTTTCGTTTTTTACTGAATAAAATAATAAACTAATACTGAGCTTTTGAGGCAAATCTAATAATCAATGCCCTGGTCACTGTACTGACCGTGGTAATCTCTCTGATATTCATCTTGGTATTCGCCGTGGTATTCATCTGGATATTCTGCCTGATAATCGCTATCGCTGATTTCTGACCCATTAGTTCCTGTTCCTTGGCTCCCATTATGAATGACAGGTTCTGTTGGTGCAGCACAATACTTGGGGTCATACACTTGCCGTCCAAGCCCATACACACTCATCCCTTTCTGGGAAGCCACTTTGTTGGTGCCCATTTGTAGTGAAATAGTGGTGTTGTCCATGGGTTGTAAAGTGAGCTTCTGGTCATAAATGTCTCGTCTTGTCCCTGGTGCAAGCATCCCAGCCTAAAAAACAATTGTTTAAAATAAATGGTAATTTCAAAACAGTCTGACCAAATAACCAGCATCAGGGATTTTTAATAATTACTAATAATGAAAGGTGGCAGGAAGACCACCTTGAATTGACATTTTCCATGTATTGACTAAGCTGCTCAGCATGAAAGTCTCTCAAGTGAGATGCAGCAAACATCTACCTTCTCATACCTTCATAGAAATCTGAATAAAGTGCATGATACTTCCAGAAAGATGCTATGAGTGCATGCTGAAGATCTTTATAATTTTGTACTTTCTCTGCAAGGATTAAAAGCAACCACTCCTAGATGATTATAACCAGGATAAGGAATTTCACAGCTTCTTTGGCTATTCTGAGAAGAAGAAAAAAGACCAGCTTCCAGAACAATATAGTACTGTGCCCTTCCCTGAGATCTGAGGAAGTACACATGAATTTGAACTTTACAACCTTGAAATTAGGCTCAACCAGTCTCTTACTCTCTTCAACAATGTCTTAATATTCCAGGTGAGAGCTGGATAGTGAGGTCCTTCAGATGGGGAACAGAAGGCTATCTGTTGTTTACTGTATGAATGGTGAATGGTTGTTGAGAATATGTGTGCTTGTTAGGAAAATTGAGGAGTGGGCTGGGAATATGCTCCATGAAATATGGGTGCGAAGTGGACCTGGTAGGTAATTGATGATACTTGATGATATTTGATAATTGATGATACAATTGATTGATGTATAGCTGTAGCGGATGGAGAGATGTATGGATATTAAGGGGTTGTGTGTCAAATGTTGGGCTCCTGGGAGAAAGGGTGGGATATAAATTTAATAATACTAAGATAATTCTGTATCTGTTTGAATGGATATTGAGAATTGATATTGTGAGGGTGGGTGGAGTAGTATATTAGGTGGTAACTGTTATCTGAGATGTGCTTGTGGGAGGATGGCACTGGGGAGGATAGTAAGGATCCTCCAATAACAGTGACAACAGGCAGAAGAAGATATGAGACTGGGGGGAGGATGTGTCAAGGAGACATGGAGAAGGGGACATAGTCCCCATCTTACAGTTGACCAGTAGCTCAGTTGCAGCATCCTCTGGTCTGGTGCTGTTGCTATTTAATACTAGGTCAGTTCAAAAGAAGCCCATATTCATCCATGATTTGATCATGGATGAGGCAGCCTATCCATTGTGTTCTTACCAAGGCCTGTTTTGTCTACTTGGGTACTCAGTGCAGCACCAGCCCAGACTGGAGAGACAGTCACAGCCAACGGGGTGGGGTGGGGGTGGAGTTGCTGTAGTTCATCAAACCTCCATCTCTCTTGCAGGAAACCTCCACTTTGGAGCAGATTTTGGGGGCATCTGGTGGTGTTGGGCCATCTAAACTGAACTGGGTCACCCACCTTTGGTATTCTGGTGGCACCTTGGTATTCTGGGGAACTTTGGCCAATGAAGCAGGTCAGACAATAAGTAGAGCACACTGTGAAGGCTATCAAACATGCACTAGAGTATGCAAGCTACCTATTGCACTTTGGTGAGGGCAGTGGAGCGAGCTCACTTTGCTGCCTCCATCACATCCTTGAGTAGCTGTCCAGCAGAGCTCTTTCAGATGGTTCATGGCTTATTAACATCTAAACCTGTGAAGGGCTTGCTAAGGCCCTTGAAGGCTTTCTTTGACAAGTTTGCTAGACATTTCAAGGATAAGGTTGCATCCATGACAACATGAACACTGTTGTTAGGGAAGGTCAAATAAGGTGTCTGATGCACGGTCTGGCCCTCTTTTATGGAATCATTTACAGCTATGGCAACCTGACGATTTGAATAGGGCATTTACAGCTGTCTGGCCAATCACATGTACTCTCACCCCTTGCCCATCATGGCTGACTATAACTTGTAGGGTGGGTTTAGGTAAATTTATGTAATGGAGTGGTGTCTGCCACCTTAAAGGAGGTAGTGGTGTTCATTCTTCAAGAAACACATTCTTGGTCTAGAGATTTTGGACAACAATTGCCAGTTACAATGATCCCCTTTGGGGGCAGGGTGGTTGAGGGAAACAGTTTATCTGGAGCTATATCAGTCTGAGTTCAGGCCTGGATTTGGCAACGAATAGGGCTTAACTGCCCTGAGTGATTAACTTTATTGAGAGAGATAGGAAGAGTGTGACCCTGTTACTCTCACTCAAATCTCTCAGTGGCAACCATAGTATCTTCTTGAGCCATTTACATGGGTTGGGAGTCAGAGGCACTGTATTATAGTGGTTCTGCATCTACCTAGGAGACTGGCCTCAGAGAACAGCACTGGATGACTGTAACAATTCCCTGGCAGTTACGTTGTGGTGTGCTCCAGGCTACCATCTTATCCCCAGAGCTATTTAAAATCTATATGATGCTGTTGGGAGCAGCCATCAGGAGATTTGGACCACAGTATCACCAGAATGTTGATAACACATGTGTTTATAACATCTGAATCAGGTGTGGTTATGCAGGTTCTGAACTGGTGTCTGGATTTAAAGGCAGATTGGATGACGGCAAATAACCTAAATACTGGCAAAACAAGCCCTGTGGGTGAGCAGTTTTCAGGTTCAGGAACTGAGTAGTATGCCTGTTCTGGATGGGACTACACTCCCCTTGAAGCAGTAGGTTCATAGTGAGGGAATACTCCTTGAAGCATCTTTGTCCCTGGAGGTTCAGGTATCCTCAGTGACCTGGCATGCCTTTCACCAGCTTTTGCTGGTGTGCTAGCTATGGCCATTCCTGAATGGAGGCAGCTTGGTCACAGTGATTTATGCATTAGTTAACTTCTAGATCAGCGATTCTCAACATTTTTGGTATGGCAACCCACAAGTCCATATTTACTTGGTATGGCGACCCATTGATTTATTGTCACATAATTTTTGGATTTAGGTTTTCAGCAGCTGTTGATTTCATGCATTTTAACTGCACTATTACTTGAGGTATTCAAGCACAAATTTACTTAACATCTATATTAACGTGTAATTTGTTGAAATACAGTGCTTACAACGTTGTTTTGTTCAATGTAAGAACACCAATCATCTGATTATAGGATACTGCTTCATAAGCTATAAAATGTATTCTAAAAACATATGGTTACATAAGCAAATGTTGATATAATGAACTATGAATACTTTTAATAGTTTTATTCACAATAAAGTTCATCCTGGCAAAAGTTCATCCTCACTTCCAAAAATGTGTAATTGAGGATCCTATTATATGACATGCAATAACTTGTTCTTTTTGCACAAACACAACTTTGTAACATCAGATACAATGGGGTGCATACCCACTCAGATTTCTCTTTCTTTAGCAGAAAAGTAGTGGATAAATTTTGACTAAGCAAGCTTCAAAATACCCTTGGCTTAACTATTAACTTACTCTGGCAGCAGATCCAGTGAGGGTTTGCCACAAGGTGCTCATACAGTTGGTCTGAGTGACTATTACAGTTCATCTCTGATGCATAGCCCACAATCCACTTGTAGGTCACAACTTGAGAAGTTGGGCAACACTGCTTTATATTATTATTCTAATGTACTCTATGTGGAACTGTTCTTCAGGTTAGTTTGGAAGCTGCAGCTAGTGCAAAATGCAGCCACTGAGATGCTTAATGGAGCATCATACCATACACATATTACACCAGTGTTGAATAAATTGTACTGGCTACCTATTCACTACAGAGTCAAGGTTATGTATTGGCTCACAAGGTCCTAAATAGCTTAGGACCAGGCTAAGAGAGTGCCGCCTCCTGTATAGATCAGACTTTTCACTGAGGTCAGAGGAGAAATAGGTCCTTCTGGTCATGTTGCATTTAGTAGAGATGCATCTTACAGCGACTAGGAGGGCCTTCTCCATGTTGGCCTCCACAGGGTGGAATGACCTCCCCTTAGACTAAGCATACTGCAGATGCTGTGCTGGCTGGTAAAAACTTGGCATTCGTGGCACTGAACCTTAATAACTGGCTTTATCGACCTCTGGATATTATGGTCTATTATGATTACTGTTATTATTATTTCATTTTGTAAACCACCTTGCAATTTTTCACAGTAAAAGGTGGTCTATAAATTATTTACAATAAAATACCGAAACAACAATAAATACAGTTTAGGATTGCAGAATCTGCAATTTCTTAAATGAGAAAAACTCTTGCTTACCTGACTAGCCCCTTTGTTAGTACCCATCTGCAGGCTAATTGTTGTCTGGTCAAACGGCTTATCGGTTTGCATCTTTGGATCATAGAGATGTCTCCTAGTCCCATAGGCAGTCATGCCTGCCTGGCTGGCACATTTATTGGTTCCCATCTACAAAGAGAATGATGATTACTTAGAGAAGATGAGTCCTTAAATGTACAATTCAAATTAATAAGAACCACCCTAAGAAAATATACAAGGGACCGGTCTAGAAGTTAAAATCTCTATATGAAAACAAAATGAAATGGCATCTAAGCAGCAACTGCTCCATATGACTAGAATAACTTGCCATATAAACATTTTCTACTGTGGGGAGCAGGACTGTTCATGTAATGGAAAAATTATGGTAGAAGGCATTCACTCACTGTGGATGCAGCATAAAACAATGGCCAGAGAGAAGCCCCTTCAAGAGGCCTTCATGTGATGATGAAATTTTCTCAAGTCACCAAGGGTGTGGGAGCTATCCAGTGTATTGCAGAATGTCACATGTATAAGTTATGAGTGTGTGCTTGGTGCAGAGAGTTCCTGGCTCCCAGGGAACAAATCTATTCTCTTCATAAGTAGCTGATCTGAGAGAGGAAGAGATGTATATAGAGGAGACCTTCAACTAAATGGTAGAAACATCATGCTCCTGCAGCTCTTCTGCATTATGCAGAATAAGGGCAGGAAGTGTGAAATGATCCTTGAGAAGGGACATGTTCCTTAGTGACTTGCCTGCCTCGTGTTTGCAGACATCACATGTCTAAATAGTGTTGCCTGCCAGTCGGTAGTCATGGTGCATGTTGGCACCAACAATACTGGGAAATGTTTGTTGGGTATATTGCAATCCAGGATCTCTGCGATAGCATTTTTTTCAGACATGCAGCCTGTTCCATGTACAGGGCCAGCTAGAGCCACAGAGCTGAGGTGTGTCAGTGGGAGGATGCTGTTGGAAGGGTTTAGGTTTCTGAGAAACACTTGATGAACCTCATCTAGTTTGTTCCAGATCATTTTCATGGGGATAGGGTAGAATTTGGCAATTAGCATGCTGAAGGACATGGCATCTGCTAATTTAGAAGAACAAAGGACTATAAAGGAATATATACAATCCAAAAATATTTGGACAGGGACACAATATACAAGCATTGATATTCTAATTCTAGAAGCCTGCAAGCCAAGATTCCAGGAGGTATTTTAAATGAATTCTGATTTTACAGTTTTAACTCATGTTTAGTTTCATTGTATTGAGTCTCTTATTCACCACTTAGACATGACTGTAATTAAGTATATAAATGGTTGAAATAAATAAATTGTTGAAAAATATATAGGGTTGGAATGGCTGGTGCTAAATTAGAACATACATACAGTGGACATACAGAAATCTGGTGGAACAGAAAGAAACAGTTGTATGCAATTATCCCTGGATATAAACTCTATAGAAAGGGGAGCAAAAAGCAAAAAAGCGTAGTGAAATAGTGTTGCTGTATATGTCATAGAGTCCCATAAATGACAACACTTCAGAGAAACAACAGATTCACTGTGTATGCCATCATGCCCTGCTTGTGTGCCCGCAGGAGGCATCTGCTTTGGCCTGTGTAGGAAGCAGGATGCTGCACTAGATAAAACTTTGTTCTGATCCAGCAAGCCTACAACTAAAAAGAAAATCCTAATTTGAAAGGTACTGAGAAAATGTGTAACTGCAGATAGCAAATTCAGTTAGGTTGTATTTTACAAATTACCTTGAGTGGTGCAGTAGAAATTGCCTCCATGGTTGTTCCTACACCACACCAGTAACATGTATATGTTCAGCTGTGTAGTTACAGTGCCACTCTACCTGACTACATGGACAGAAGATTTACACATTACTGAGTGGTATGGAATAACAGAGGCAGTGCTAATCATGCTTTTCATGTTAACATGTAAACCCAGTCTATGATGGATCAAAAAGAGCAATTTTACTATGGTCCATCTTCTTTCTCATGCGTGTATATTATGAAATTTCTTATTTTGGGCCAGTTGCCATGGATCTAATCCCCACCCTCACCCCCAGAACTACTCTCTCATTGCACCCTTTGCCTGGATAAATGGTCCTTTGTTGCATGGTCTAAATGTAGTCGTGTGTTTGGAAACATTCCACCCAAGGCACGATACATCAGGAACAGGAGCAGCTTGGTGGGGTGGAACCACAGTAACAGCTTCCTGGCAGGAGCATCACTTCTGCTTACCAGGAGAGGCAAAGTGGCAGTGAGGTTGGGGCTTCACAGGCACACGGGAGGGAATATCTGATTGACTCCACCAATGCACCACTGCCTTGTCTCTCCCAGTAAAGAGCAGCAATCTCTCTGCTAAGAGGGTACTGCTGCAGCTCCAAGTCACTTCCGCAATTTCCTAAGCAGCATAAACAGTTGTCCATTACATCTTAAAAAGTTTCCGATTTACGGCAGAATCCTGTGAATGTCTATTCAGAAGGAAGCCCCATTAAGTTACTCCCAGATATGTATATGCAGGATTGCAGCCTTAGTGAACTTTAACTGTCTGCTTACCTGCAAGCCAATCACACTTTGTCCAGCCTTGAGTTTTCCTGCATCAAAACTTCTTGCTTGTTTTTCTGCATATCTGACACCAATATCAATTGTAGTATGGAAGCCTTTGGTTTTTGCCTGGAAAGATAAAATGACTCAGTGTTTCTAGTATATACTTTTACACTAGAACATCATGACAAAAATATATCCAATTCTTCTATATTATTTGCTTATCCTTGATTTAACAACTCTGTACCAAGTCTGTGTTTGTTTTTAAACAAGTGAATGGGTCCTTGATTGTACAGTTACGAGAGCTAGCTATGTGGCAACAGAAGTGAACAATGTGTGACATCCCACAACTCTTACACAGGGCAAGCTTGGTCTTTGGTGTTACCAAGTTCAATCCAATATAGCTGCCAGACGAGTAAAGACTCAGTCATGGGATTTCATTGCTTACCCATTACATACATCACACAGTTGAAGTGGGGATGTTTTTGGATAATAATTGTTGCAAGAATATTTATATAAAATTGGTAATTACAATTAAGCTATTGAACAGCCATGGACCCACATAGGTCGCAGCAATGCATTAGCCTGCACATGTCAGTATGTACTTACCAGACCTGCTAGTGCCACCAGTGATGTTTGGACCTGGGTCATGTTTCCATTCTCAAAGAGATCATTTGCTTCAAAAATATCATGTGGTTTCATGCCATATTGTTGTATAGCCTTTATAAAATTTCCAATGTTCTCCAGCTAAAATTAAAGGAATGTATGGAGGCTTAGGGCTTGTTCTTCTCTCTCTTTAACACAGATCATTACATGGAAAAATATATCATAACCTTGGATGACTGACTTTTATAGAGAAAAGCCACTTTGTGAGGGATTTATTTTGAGCAAAGAAATGGGGGGGGGGTTAAGCCTTGCCTTGCTTTGCTCACCAGTTCTCCACTCCAAACTGCCCCCTTTCAGTTCTACTTTTATAAATGGCTGTCAGGATTCTCTTACACATGTTCACACTTTTAAAATCATCATCCTCACCTGTTCCTCCCTGTTTCTCCAAGGAGACTCAAGGTGGCTTAACAAAGAGCAATAAAAACAATAAAGCAAACATAATCCCTCTAAAAACTCCAGTACACAGTCAAATTAGTAAATTAATAATATCCAACCTGTTTTAATAAAATCCAGCAGCAGAAAAGTAACATAGAACTGAGCTGGCATATAATACAAAATGAACCAAAGGGTTTGTGAAGAACCAGGTCTTCACCAACTGCTGGAAGCATTATAGTGACACAACAAAAAAATGCCACAACAAAAAAGGCCCTACCCCTATTTGACAGACACTGTTGTTGCTTCCTGAGGCTGAAGGATTTGTAGCAGAGCCCCAGATGATGATGTACAAGGAGAAACATACAGAAGGAGGTGGTTCCTAAGATACCCAGGTCCCAAACCCTTACATACATAATGTAGAGTTAGGCCCATAGGTTCAAGATGGTTTTAAGCACTTGAAGAAAATGCTTTACACAAAACCAATAAATAGGGCACAAAAGAATCCAGAATGATAGTGGTTTGATGGTTAGCAAACATTGTCTGAACTCTGCAGTTTGTTTTTGTTCAGATTTGCCAAACTGGCTCAATGCAAATACCGTTCTAGTTGTCTTACTTTATTAGTTCTTTATTTTTAGGTTAAATTTATATCCCACCCTTCCTCCCTAAAGGGTCCCAGGGCAGCAATATGCCAGCAATTGTTTAAATCCAGTTTTTAAAGTGGGAGACAAAGTTTCCTAAGAAGGCATAAGCTCTTCCTTGACCAAACCTATCTCAGTGTCTATCTGAAACTTCACTGTGTGCTGCCTATTTACACTTCCCCGATTTGCATAATATGGATACTTACATCTTATTTGTTAATTTGTCTGACACTGATAGAATCCAATGGGGCAAACATCTTACTTAAGGAAAAGAGAATTGGTTTTGTTTGTTCTTGTAGTTCTATGGGGTCCCTTATTTGGAAAGTGAGTAGAGTACCAGATTCCTTAGAAAATGAGAAATTTAGGTGTATGCAACTGTAACAAGGGGGACAGAATAGAAGGGCATCTGCCGAGATATAGTGATTTTTCTGAGCCTGAGAAAGTCCTAATCAAAACCACCACTTTTCTAATATCTATAAGAAATTATTGCTTTCTTGATATTCTGCTCACATAATATAAATCTCCAGGTGTGGTACTTTCAATGGCATTCTATTAGTAAAAAAAAAAAGAAGCTTTAATAGCAGAATAGTTATAGATAAATAAATTAGGATGATATAGGCCTTTGGGAATAGAAATCTGCTTATATTATATTTCTGGAACAAAAAAAAAGCAATATTTAATTTGTCATTTGGGTTATTTAATTGAAAATTTTGCAATAAAAATATTTTTAAAAAGAAGCAGCAGCTCTCCACTGTTTAATCATTAATTTTTCAAGGTGAACTATTTCTCTGTGCTCAAAAATAAACCCTTAAAGGCTAATGTGTAGAAGGCCTCCTTGTGATAATCACTGTCACTAAGTTTTCATTCATTCTTTTCTCTCTCCTTTGAAGACAGACACAACAAACTTTGAACACAGTATTTAAATTGTTGTTTACCTGATGCCAGTTTAGTTTGGATTGATTGATTTTCTTTACTGATCCTGGCTGAAGTTTATTGATAAGCCTGTTAAAAGAATGAAATAAAGTAAAGGCCTTTCTTTTTGCATAGCCATCACCAATTTTAATCTTCATATTACAGCACTACTAATACCCATATCAAACCAAACTTACTTTTATTTGTACATATAGCTTATTTCCAAGACAGTTTGTATGATAGGCAAAATGGTAAATCCACTAGATGGTACCACTTTAGGATGCACCTGGGCCACAAAGCTGAATGCTATCCTTGGTAGGGAGAGGGGGAAGAAACATCTCCCTGCATGCTTAAAATGAGCATTTTTCATTTTTTCCCCCAACGTGCTATTTTTCTTCCATGTATTTCATGGGAGAGCATGAAATCATACAATCATCTGCACTGTAAAGTGGGATATCATGGAGAAGTTTTATCATGCAAGTCTTCTGACTATATAAATGCCATTTGGACTCCAGAACTAGATCTTACAGTTGGTCACAGGAAAATGCTCTGAGCCTAGTTCTTGGTCATACTTCTATGTTTAAACTACTTCCACAATAATAATAACAACAACAACAACAACTATTATTATTATTATTATTATTATTATTAAGGGGTTTAAGAGGGTTGAGCTGAGGGAATAAAACCACTGTTGTTGCTTCTATGGATGTTAGGGAGTGAGGATAAAGATAAATGAAATGCAAATAGAAAAAGAAAAAGACAGTGATGATATCCTAAATGCAATCCCATACCAACCACAACAAGATTCCTATGAGTAAGGAAGAAAACTGAGCATCCCAGTCAGGATTCCTAACCAAAAACCAAAACTAAAAAAATCCTGGTAGCCAGTCAGCCAAGGTCACAGAAATCCCTATACAGCACAACCTGCCCCAGGGGCTGCAGTTAGTGCAGAATGCTGTGGCACGACTGCTCCCTATCAACATATAATAACTCTGCTCTGAAATCTGTACTGGTTGCTGATTTGGTACCAGGCCAAGATCAAGATCTTCTTTCCATGTTATGGATGCCACATAGTTCTTGTTCTGCTCTTATAAGAAATCAGTCCTTTAGTGTGGCAGCACCTATGCTTTGGAACTCGTTGCCTATTGACATTAGGCAGATGCCTTCATTGTACTCTTTTCAGCACCTGCTAAAAACATTTTTGTTTAGGCAAGTCTACCCAGGCATGTAGAAGCCATTATGTTTTTATATATTTTTAACTCATTGTTGGGTTTATTATTTTGAATGTTTTTAAATACCAGTCTTTAACTGTTTTTGCCAATAATTTTATTGTTTTAATTCCTTCTGTAAACTGTTTTGAGATTTTTAAGAACAAAGGAATCACACCACAGAATCATGAGGACTGTAGCTTGTTAACACACTATAACTGTGAGGGGAAACTACACTTCCCAAGTTTCTTTAGGGAAGTTGTGTGCTTTAAATGCGAGTTGGATGTGCTTTAAATGTATTGTGCGGATCTACTTAATAAACCTTGCGTGCATGTAAATAGTTTTATTTAATTTATTAAAATGGAAATGAACTACAAAATGTATTGGGTGACCATGGGCTACTCACCATCTCTCTGCCTAATCTACCCCTCAGGATGCAAACATCAGAGGGGAACCATCACCACCCAAGGAAGAAAGGCACACTTAAAATGTAGAGGAAAGAATGATGTATAACCATAGTGCGAAATCAGATACTTATCAGGACATAGTATAATAAGCATGACTGTCAAAGATGTTTATTATTTACACAACCTGTAAAGATATTTATAGTGTGATCCTATGTCTGTATACTCAGAAGCCAGTCCCAATGTATTCAATGGGGCTTACTCAAACAGGAAAGCATGCATATAACTGCAACCTCAAGCAATTTCACTCACCTAACCCAAAATTCAGAATCATGCCACTTTAAGCTGTTTAGCAACTGTTTATCCTTGTTTTTATGGTTTTTGGATTTAAAAGTGATTTATTTCTTGTTGTGAGCTGCCTTGGTTTCCAGTCAGCAACCCTACCTCACAGGGTTGTTGGAAAGACTCCATATAACACAGTCTGCATCTGTGTTGGAACTGCTTTTTAATATATGTTTAAACCTTTTTTTAAAAGAAACCCAATGTTTTTAACCTTTTAAAAAAAAGTTTTGAAAGCTTTTTTAAAAAATGTTTTTAAATATGTTTTGTTTTAATGTATTTTAAAGTCTGTTTTTATGATGTTTAAAATGTTTTTAGTGCTTTTGTTTGCCACCCTAGGTTCCTGCTGGGAGGAACGGTGGGATATAAATCAAATTATAAATAAATAAACCAGCCTTTCCCAACCAGTGTGCCTCCAGATGTTGGACCACAACTCCCATCAGCCTCAGCCAGCATTGCCAATGGCTGAGGCTGATGGGAGTTGTTGTCCAACAACATCTGGAGGCACATCTGTTGGGAAAGGATGAAATAAACACACACAGAGAGAGAGAGAGAGAGATGTAAAAATACATACTCCCCATATAATAGTTTATTGTCAAAACCAGTTGGTCATTGCAGAACATTTAACAAAAATTAAATCAGTATTACTTTCCTACGTAATAAAAACTGTGATACCTAAGTAAGGCCTGCCTAATTGCTTTAAAAAATAGGATGGGAGGGGGAGAAAAAGATTTACAACAAACACAATTATTTGCTATGTTCACTCAAGAGTCCCATTAATTTACAGCACAATCCTAACCATGTCTACTAAAAAAATAAGTTCAATTGAATTCAATGGGGTTTACTCCAGGTATGTAGGATTAGCATTGCAGCTTTACTCCCAGAAAAGCGAGTATAGGATTAAAGCTTCATATTGGGAAGGCTTTGAAAACACAGCCCTCTTCAACAGCCCAGGAATATTTAAACTTGTTTGACTCCAGCACGCAAGAGAAAAAAAGACTGAGAAGCAGGAAAAAACAATTGTTTTCTGCCCTTGTAATGCAGTCTACCTACTGCCTTGTCATTCACAGCCCTGACTTCAGTTATTTGCTACAAACCTAAAAGGGCGGGTTTAGAGCACCCAGCTATGAGCTCGTTTAACAGAGGTTGTGAGGGGTCTGACGTTTTGGTGTATATCTCTTGAACCAGAGCACCTAGAAACTTACTTTTTTAAAAAATGAAAGCTTAGGGTCCTGAGATTAAGGTAATTGACCTGGACACCCAGAGAGGACCTCAGAAATCCAGATTCTCTGGGCAGAAACTGGAGACCTGGCAACCCTAGCCATGGAGAGCTATGAAACAGAAGCCGAAAGACCCCTTGGATATGTACAGCCAGTTAATGGCTATTTGCTTTCCAGCCACCATAGCTAAAATGGCTGGGATGCGAATAACCATCTGATTTTAGGGCCAAACCAGATGCGATGGGAGAGCTACAGTTGTGATGCTCCTATCACATGTAATAAAATCTATCTGAGTGCATCCTGAAAAGAAAGGTTGGGATTAGCAAACCCATTCACCCTTCCTGCCTAATATCACTACAATCTATTGTTTTAAGCAGTTTTCTCTTTGACCAGCTAAGCAATTGGCTTACTTCTGGAGTTCAAGCTGGATTGGTGGCAAGTTCCATGAAGCAGCAGAGTGCAACGAGGTAACATGAGGGATGACAAGGGGTTTTCTCCTATGTTCTCCTTTTTGTGTGAAGAGCACACTTACCCCATCTTTATATGTGAATGGTCGAGACATGTACATCACATCTAAATTAGACCCTTACAAATAGGGAGAAACAGGATTACACAGAAGCTTGGCCCCCTTTGCTCACATCTAGCATCTTTATTATTGGGCAACTCTTACTCATTTTAATTGCATTTTGGTAGGAAAAGATCCTGGTGGATTATTCATTCCCTTCTCAGAGTTGCTGAGAAGCTAGCGGGGCCATCACTGCTTTTTCTCTGCTTGACTTGTTTTTAAGAGGAATAAAAAGGCAGAGAGAAAGTGTGGCCAGAATGATAGTGTTCCTTTATCTCTAAGAGTTGCATAGAATATATTTTGGAAGGTGCAACTTTTTTACTCCTGCATGGGCAGCTACATCTGCCAACATTGCCTGTCCTATACACCTATTAAAATACAGAAGCCCTGTCCTGTTTTGCATATTGTAATTCTAAAGAGAGAATAAAAAATATCTGGTCAAATAATAACAATGAAAAAAAATCAAAGTGGATCCTAGGATTAAATGTGGATCCTGGCTCTGAAAAGGTTGACTACCGGGTCTACAAACTAAAGAGATCTGCCTGACATAATAGAAAACATGATGTTCCTTACTCGCACAGTATGATGCCATCCTTTAAACCCAATTGAAAGTTTGCCCCAATGCTCATGCCAGTAACTTCTTCAATCCAGTTGCGGAGATCTTCTTCTATCTGTGGATCGTATTTCAAAGCAATCTGCAATACACAATAATGAAGTCGATTCAACACTTTGTCTTATTTTAATAAAGCTAACTTCACATTTGATTAGGCAAGGTTATTTGATAAGAGCATCCGAAAATGGATCCAGTGTTATCCCAGACATCAGTGTCACTAATTTGCATAAAATATTAAATATTTCAGAAGCTGTATCTAAACCTTTATGATAATTTTTGGCTGTTCAAATAAGCCAAATATTTATTCAGAAAGATGTGATACCTAACAAAGGATTTCCATTCATAGGGATACTATTCTTATAGAAGTAGCCACTGCAATTCTGCATGACCCTCATTATGTCACACTGCCCATATTAGTAAACCACTTCCCAAGGCACCACTTGCATCACAGCTGGTTCATAACATATGAATTGACATCACATCACTATGGCAACAGTAAAGTATAAAAATATAAGCACCTCAATGCTGCATTTTAAAACTACATTTCCATTATATTACTCCCTACCATTAATTTAACATTTGACGAAGTTCATCTGGCTCATAGTTATGTACGTATGGCGTTTGAAACTGTACAAACCAAATTTCTGAGATCAATACTTGGTATTCCGAGTTGTGTGCCTAATGCAATGATACAATTAGAGCTAGGGCTAATTTCAATAAGAGGCCTGCATATAGATGTGCAAGATTAATTTTTGGCTAAAAATGATGTTTTTACCTGTGGGACTGGCTTCACTCATATTAACTGACGCCTTTTAGTCAAAATGGAAAAAGACATTCAATATGAAATTACTAAGGATTTTCTCCTACTGCCATATTAATGCTAGGTTACACCAAAGTGAAAATTGGTATTTTCCAATGAATTCGGGATATTGAACTTCAAAACCATTTAAGCTTAGCAGCATCTCACCCCAATTTTAAAGACAACATGCGTTTACACTAGCCAAGTTTAATGTCTTACCATCAGCACTTTGGGAAGATAGATTTTTTAAAAAACCTCATAGTGAGCAGGTATGCCCTTGTAGAGTTACCAGGTCTCTGGTTTTCAGCCGGACTCTCCGGGTTCGGGGGTGTTTTCTGACTCCCCGGCCAGACCACACACCCTGTCCCTGGATCTCCGGTTTTTGGCGTGGTGTGGCATGGCCACCCAGAAGGGCTGGCCACAGGGCAGGAGATCCCAAGCCCCCTGCCATTTCCCTGCTCTACTTAGCTTTCTCTTTGCTGTTTTTTGCAGCACGCACAGGTTTGCCATCAATCACGATGGCAGCTGAGAATTCCCTAAGGGGCTGAAGCCTCTGCCGCCATCTTTGTTGATGGCATGCATGTGTGCTACACTCGTGGGGAGAAGGGAGGGGAAAGGGCCAGAGGGTGCATTGAAGGAGATTAAAAGGAGCTATAAAAGGTAACAACAACAGCTGGGAATAGAAAGGGTTTTAGAGGGGAAATGTGAGTTTAATGTGCAGTTTAAGAACGTACCTATAGCCCACTGATATTTTTATCAAACTCTGAAAAGCAGGGAAATTGGGCAGCTATAGTGAATGCACCAGGGGAGCAGGAGACCTGACCTCCTCTCTGAGATATTGTACTGCCCTACAAATTGGTCAAAATGCAAACGCAATTTGGGGTGGTCTTTCACAGTCTAATCCACTTGCTGTGTAGCTTGGAAGAATTTGGTAACATGTGCCTCTGAGCATTTGGTGAGTGGTGGTAACACCTGCCATCTCCAAAGATTGAGAATTACATTTTTGTATGTTTGTTGGTGTTCTTCTTACTTTGCTTCTTTTCTGTGTTACCACTGTTTCTACAGATAATCTAACCTAGAAAATTATATTTCTCTCATTATTCATCTTTGAAATCAGTGTCAAATCTTATTTTTTATTAATTTAAAAGCCTTTTTATTGGTCAATGTCATATGATGGTGAAGACAGCCTTTTTTGTTTCAAATTGGAGGTTATGTTCTATTTCTATTTTGGGTGCATTAACAGTGGAATCTGAAACTGCACTTTGATGTAAAATCAGACTGATTACAATATGTTGCTACTTAAGCAGTGACTCTAGCTGTTGGAAAAAACAAACTTGGCCTGCCCAAGATGCATGTTTTCAGCCTGCTATGCTCCACATATTCACAGAAACAGAAGCAAAAGAAAACGATTTACTATAGGCAGAGCTTGGAAAAGTTACTTTTTTGAACTACAACTCCCATCAGGCCAATCCAGTGGCCATGCTGGCTGGGGCTGATGGGAGTTGTAGTTTGAAAAAGTAACTTTTCCAAGCTCTGACTATAGGAAACGTCACTAAACTTGCAAAGTAAATCAAACATATTTAAAGTGACTATCTGAACTATATCAACTGTTTTAATATTGTTGCTTCCTCCCTGCTAAAACAAGATCAGCACATCACATGTCTTGTTTCTGTTATTTGGGCTGACTGCAGGTGTGCTTACTCTATATGTAATCCAGCTTTTGGTTCTGCTGAGAGCAGCTTGCAAATGCAGAACCCAAAGTCTGCTTGAGTATTATAAAGAGCTGTTCCACAGCCAGCTCTCTCAACATGCACAGACACTGAGGAAAGTAGTCACAGACACTGAGGAAAGTAGTCCTGTATAATCACTGAATCCCAGATGCAGTTATTATTAGTTGTTATATGTCTTCAAGTCAATTACGACTTACGGTGACCCTATGAATCAGTGACCTCCAATAGCATCTGTTATAAACCAACCTGTTCAGATCTTGTAAATTCAGATCTGTCGCTTCCTCTATGAAATCAATCCATCTCTTGTTTGGTCTTTCTCTTTTTCTACTCCCTTCTGTTTATCCCAGCATTATTGTATTTTCTAGTGAATCATGTCTTCTCATTATGTGTCCAAAGTACGATAACCACAGTTTCATCATTTTAACTTCTAGTGATAGTTCTGGTTTAATTTGTTCTAACACCCAATTATTGGTCTTTTTTGCAGTCCATGGTATGTGCAAAGCTCTCCTCTAACACCACATTTCAAATGAGCTGATTTTTCTCTTATCTGCTTTTTTCACTGTCCAACTTTCACATCCATACATAGAGATCAGGAATACCATGGTCTGAATGATCCTGACTTTAGTGTTCAGTGATACATCTTTGCATGCAGTAATGCCCATCAAAGATGCAGTAATATCCACAATCAGCCCAAAATGCAATCAGAAGGAATACTCATATTGCTGTTAAATTTAAACTCAATTTTAATTGTTTTAAAATATAATCTCTGTTTTTGTGTATTGTGCTTTTATATAAACCACTTTGGTTTATGAATAGTGGTATATAAATATTTTTAACTAAATAAATATATCCATATAATATACAAATATCTGAATCTGTTGCTTCCGTTTTTGATTTGAGGCCCTTTTAAATAATTTAGAGATATAGTTAAAAGAGCATGTCATCTCAAGAGGCATTCAGAAAAAGGCATTCAGCAGTTGAACTGGAAAGCACAAAGGATAATTAATGTTTCTATCCAGATCATTATTACCAAGGAATGTCATCAATTTTGTCATTTCTGCAAAGTTATCATTTTCAATCTTCATTTTGCAACCTTCCTGTACATTTGAAACCAGATATTTTTATATGCTCTAATAACCCTTGACCAGCCACATGGCTTGCGAACAAGATCTCCAAAAATGTGTACTTTGGACTTTTATACACATAGACACACACAATGCTAGATTTGTCTATAAAGTGTTGTTGTTGTTTGCTTGTTTTCTTTTCTTCACAACTTCACTAAACAAAGCATCTCTCAGGAAGAACTGCAGTGCTTATCTGTAAAGGCAAACAACTTGCATGTACTGAAGCTCCAGCAATTTCATTATCTCAGATTCTGATATTCCATCATGTCCAGATATGGTAACTGCTACTGCATCATAAGTTGTGTTGTTCACAACACAGGGCATAAAGCTATTGTAGACCAAGAGGACCACAATTTGTATGAATCCCAAATAACACATAATTACTATTATCTGAAAGATTACAGCATATGACATTCTTCTTAATATAATAAACATTCTCAGTCTATGAAGCTGTCCTAAATAAATAATATTTTCTTTGAGATAGTCCACTCTCATTTTCATAGTTTCTAACCTTCACAGCTGCTGCTGTGATTGAAAAGCCAGCTTCAGACTTTTTCCAAGTTTACAGTGAAGGCATAAAGGAGGTGTGAGATCAAGTCACATTCCATGCCATCGTTGCCACATCCTGCCCATACCCACCAATGACCTTTGTGCTTAGAACCAAAGGTCTGAAAAGGGGCAACTATGTACATAAAGCTGTACAATCTGGATTCCTGCATAATCAGAGTTCCTTATCACATAGAGCACCAACACATATATAGCTGTTATGTGCAGGTTCTCATTTTCAGACCTTCCTTTTTAAGGTTTAAATTCAGGGGTGAGGGCAGTAGAGTGATCAACATCGCAGATGAAGCCAGCAGGCACAGTCCCACTCACCCATTTTCCATGTATACTCAAAGATGGTCTAAATGGGAGTAAAAGTGTGGGCAATTTTACTTTAATCTCAAAAACCTAGTGGACTTCCAGTGATTGGGGGCAAGAATTCAATAACCTGAACAGCTTATAACCTTTTTCCACAACTAGCAAAACCAGAATAAATTAAGGAAAAAATTGGAACAAATGGCATGGTGAATTGCACAACATAAGAAAAAGTACAAAATTTGTTTAATTTGCACAACTCAGATATTAAGAACATAAGAAGAGCCTGCTGGATCAGGCCAGTGGCCCATCTAGTCCAGCATCCTGTTCTCACAGTGGCCAACCAGGTGCCTGGGGGAAGCCCGCAAGCAGGACCCGAGTGCAAGAACACTCTCACCTCCTGAGGCTTCTGGCAACTGATTTTCAGAAGCATGCTGCCTCTGACTAGGGTGGCGGAGCACAGCCATCATGGCTAGTAGCCATTGATAGCCCTGTCCTCCATGAATTTGTCTAATCTTCTTTTAAAGCCATCCAAGCTGGTGGCCATTACTGCATCTTGTGGGAGCAAATTCCATAGTTTAACTATGCGCTGAGTAAACAAGTACTTCCTTGTGTCTGTCCTGAATCTTCCAACATTCAGCTTCTTTGAATGTCCATGAGTTCTAGTATTATGAGAGAGGGAGAAGAACTTTTCTCTATCCACTTTCTAAATGCCGTGCATAATTTTATACACTTCTATCATGTCTCCTCTGACCAGCCTTTTCTCTAAACTAAAAAGCCCCAAATGCTGCAACCTTCCTCGTAAGGGAGTCGCTCTTCATTTGGAATTTGGACTGTCTAGAAGATGCAGGGTTTTTAATTTTTTTTTAATGGTTCAGGCTACACACAGCCCTGTTTATAGGATTGGGCTTAAATGCTTCTCTTGCAGTGCTGCAACACAATTCCAGCTGGTATAATAATAATATATAATAATGTAGGGCCCTCCGGCTGTTGTTGGACTTTATCTCATAAAAACAAGAATGTAAGAAGAGCCTGCTAGATCAGGCCAGTGGCCCATATAGACCAGCATCCTGTTCTCATAGCGGCCAACTAGATGCCCATGGAAAGCAGGACCTTAGTGCAAGAGTACTCTCCCATCCTCCGGTTTCCAGCAGCTGGTAATCTCCCATCAGCACCAGCCAGCATGGCCAAAGATCAGGAATGAAAAAAGCTGTAATCCAACAATGTCTGACGGGCTACAGGTTAACCACATCTGATGTATAGCAACTGCTTTGAACATTCCTGCACCAGTCTTTGCTCCTAACCCTAACTTGTGCGGCACTGATGGAGAAACAGTTTTGACAGCTTCAGCATGTGCTATGTCAATTTAGATTCCTTGGAACTGTGAACATTATCAAATACTGTACCTCTTGTCTTTCACAGAAAGCAGAGCTGGATGATTCTGTTCCACTTGCCAAGGATAGGGTGTCACATAGTTGCCTTGTAGTGGTTCAAATATTTACTTGGCGTTCATTCCTCCCCAAACTGGAAGCAAAGTCTTGCTTCTGTTGTTTCACTGATCTTCAAAGGCACTCAGAAGCAGCTTTCTGATTACCTTAGAAGCCCAATACATTTTGAGGGATATTTAAGCTGCTTCTTTCTGCAGCCTGAGAAGAGTCTCTGCAGTCATGCTAAGCTTTGACAGCACTCAAAAAAACAAAAAGCCTTGCTGCTTTCTGAGTAAATCTAAAACCAGATAACTGGCCTTCTCTGGTGCTGCATTATCCAGATCAAAATATGTGGTCACCACTGGCAAGAGCCTTTGGGAAGTCCTGCTACTCTGTCACAAAGTTCTATTTGTATCACAACAGCTAAAGCAGCTTTACAGTAATAGAGAATACTATATATGGCACTTTCCCTAAGACTAGACACTCTCAAAAAATTCTTAAAGGCAAAACTCACAGCTATGTTCAGTCTTCCTCAGCAAGGCTGTTTTTTCTATATGTTTAACAACTTAACTGGGACAGAAGTTAGGCTTACAGGCCTGTGATCTCCAAGATCTGTTTTTGAAAAAACTATTCTTATAGTTTTGATACCTCTGGTGACTGGTAGCAGAATGCAGAATTTGCCTCAGCACTGCCGCTTGAGCTTTTTAACATCAGAGATGCCAAATCCTGATTACTTGCCAAGGATACACTTTGTACTTATAAACATCTATTCTACCACTAAACATTTGCCCAGGTATATAAGCTTACAAATTATGGAACTGAAACCACAAAGCAGGCCTTCAAGTTGCAGGGCTGGAACTGGCATTGGAACTAATCATATGTGGAAAAGCGAGATTTAATAAAGAAAAAAATTAAGTGCCTGAGACTGCAACCCTAAGGTAGTGGTGGTGAACAGAAGGCAGATGAACCATTCAAGGCCCTGTGGGGCTCTCACCAGCAGGGCAGAAATGCTCTTGCACTCCTTAATTTTGCAGCTTTTCTTACAACAGTTTATTTCCCTCCTATTTGGAACAATGTTTTCCCGTTGGAAAATAACATTTTGTTTTAATTTCAACACAGTTTTGGTGTATGTTGAGTAGCTTGGAGATTCTTCAGATCTAAGCCATTTCTCAGACCTCCCTGGCATGCCACACATATGCTCCCTTTTTGGTTCTGCCAGTGTTGGAGCTCTGGCATCAGTCAGGCCAGAGCCTCATAGATTTCCATAGCAGCAGGGAGGGGGATCAGATATATCCTACGGCCTATGGGATAGCCTTCCAGGGGCCATAGAATTGCGGCCTAAGTGCAGAATTAGTGTCCTCCCCTGAATTTTATACATATGCAGGTAAATCTGTTGTTATAGTAGACTCCTGTCAGCTCTTAATTACATTAGTTAATAGAACAATCAGGGAGGTGCTAATGGTAGTATTTGAAACAATAAATAAAACATTTATAATTACATTTTGCCATTTTAAGAAATTTAAATTTAATTTTTTAAGGAGTTGCTTCAAAAATAAAACTAGAAGGTAGGAAGGGGTCCAAGAACTTCAAATAACAGCTGTGATGAGCCAAGGCAGTGACCTGAATCAGTCTTATTGACTAGCAAATAGGGGGCTAGAACCCCTGCCCTGTACATCTGAGTGTCTGGGGTGGGGTGGCCAAACAAATCATGATTAGGCGAGGCTGTTCTGTTTGGACATAATAACAAACCACAGTTAAAATTAGTCAAACAACCATGAATTCACATTGTGGTCTGTTACCAGAAAACAAACCATGGTTAGTTGTTTGGTTTGGATTTGGATATTCAAACAAATCACACTTGGGCTAAACAAACTATGGCTTAGCATTATGCATGAACCAGACCAGAAGCAGCTCACCAGATGGGGTAAAGCTAGAACGCTAGCTCTCCAGCAGTGCGCCTTACCAGGAGGGGCAAGGTGGCAGGAAGGTTGGTACAGTACTAATCACAGGCAGAGATAATCCGGTGCTCTTCCTGGTGGGTTTGCACCACATCAACCTCTTCGACTCTCCCTCTCTGCTCACCCCCTGTAAACAACAGTGACATACCTGCCAGGAATAGGGTTGCCAGGTATCTGGTTTTCACCTGGAGACTCCAGATTTTGGGGGTCCTTTCCAGGTCTCCAGGTGAATCACCTTAATCTCCGGACTCTCAGCTTTTATTAAAAAAAAGTTTCTAAGTGGTCTGGTTCATGAGATATACACTAAAATGTCAGCCACCCCCCCACACACAACTTCTGTTAAATGAGGACATAACTGTCTGCTAGGGTTGCCAGGCTCAGGGCCTGAGAATTATTCTGTATCTTTAAGAGAAGAGAAAATTCAGCCGAGTGCAGGTTTTCGTGCAACACTGTCAGGGCTGGCTCCAGGAATGCCGGGGCCCTTGGGCATCAGCCTGCCCCGGGCCCCTCTGCTCCCCTTCAGCGATCCGTGGCATGAGACGCGCCATGGATCACAAGACAAGAGCTTCCGAGCCACCCGCTGCTGCCACTGCCGCCCACTAACATCCCCCCCGCTTCACCTACCTTTCTCTGCTGTTCTTTGCGGCTGCGCGCACTGCACACGCAGGGTTGACATCAATCAAGATGGCGGCCAAGGTTTCCGTAAGGGACTGAAGCCTCTGCCGCCATCTTGGTTGATGGCACACAGCGCGCGCATTGCTGCCATCAACCAAGATGGCGGCAGAGGCTTCAGTCCCTTACGGAAACCTTGGCTGCCATTTTGATCGATGGCAACCCTGTGCACGCAGTGCGCGCAGCCGCAAAGAACAGCAGAGGAAGGTAGGTGAAGAGGGGGGTATGGTGGCAGGTGGCGGCGGCAGGTGGCTCAGAAGCTCTTGTCTTGCTATCTGTGGCGCAGCTCGTGCCATGGATCGCGGAAGGGGAGTGGAGGGCCCCTCAGGGGCCCCTCGGGGCTCCTGTAGCTGCGGGCCCCTCGGGCCAGTGCCCAACCTGGCCGCCCTTTGGAACCGGCCCTGAACACTGTAATGGGAAAAATCACATTGGCAACCAAGAGGTCTTCTGTATCTTTAAAAGTTGTGCAGGGGGAAGGGAGAATTTCACCTTGTGGTTTTTCCCATTACAATGTTGCAAGAAAACCTGCACTTGGCTGAATTTCCTCTTCTCTTAAAGATACAGAATCATTCTCTCACCCTGACCCTGGCAATCCTACTGCCTGCTCTAACTCCACCCTTTCAGGTTTGTAGCCAATAAGTGAAGTCAGGGTTGTGATTGACAAGGGATTTGTTGACCTCCAGGCAATAGCTAGATGGTTGACCCCATTACAAAGTTTATCTGAAAATCTCATAAACTGAGTAAGTATATAGCTTGCAGCAGTAGCAAAAGTCTTTTTTCTCTTTTGTGCAGGAGCCAAACAAGTTTAAATTTTCCTGGGCTGTTGAAGAGAGCCTATTTTGAAAACCTTTCCAATATGAAGCTTTATCCAATACTTGCTTTTCTGGGAGTAAAGCTGCAATGCTAATCCCGCATACCTGGAGTAAACCCCATTGAATTCAATAGGACTTACTATTGAGTAGGTTAGGATTGTGCTGTAAATTAATGGAAATTATGAGTGAACATAGCACAAGGTTGTATTTGTGTTGTAAATCTTTCTCTCCCCCTCCAATTTTTTAAAGCAATTAGGCAGGCCTTACTTAGGTATCACTGCTTTTATTATGTAGGAAACTAATACTGATTTTTTTAAAAAAAATCTGAAATGACCAACTGGTTTTGACAATAAACTGTTATATAGGGAGTATGTATTTTTACATCTCCAGTGTGTGTGTGTGTATAGAGTCTTTCCAATAACCCTGTGAGGTAGGGCTGCTGACTGGAAACCAAGGCAGCTCACAAGAAATACATCCCTTTAAAATCCAGTAACTATAAAAACAAGTATAAACAGTTGCAAAACAGCTTAAAATTGCATGGTTCTCAATTTTGGGTTGGTTCAGTAAAGATCCTTATCACTTGAGGTTGCAGTTCTGTGCAGGCTTCCCTGTTTGAGTAAGCCCCATTGAATACATTGAGACTTGCTTCTGAGTAAACAAACATAGGATTGCACTATAAATATATTTACAGGTTGTGTAAATAATAAACATATTTGACAGTCATGCTTATATAAATATTTCTTCATACTATGTGCCCATTTTCCTTGGGATGGTCATGGTTCCCCTCTGTTGTTTTCATCCTGAAGGTCACCCAGTAAATTTTATAGCTCATTTTTAAAAATTAATTAAAACGATTTACATGTAGGCAAAGTTTATTAAGCAATGCATTTAAAAGGTCATCCAACTTGCACTTAAAGTGCATGACTTCCCCTAAAGAATCCTGAGAAATGTAATTTCCTACTCACAGTTATAGTTCCCACCACTCTTAAGAAACTACAGTTCCCATGATTCTGCCCTAGGTATGATGTGCATTCATTAGTGAATTGAAAATAACAATTTTACAAGATACATTCTTAAACAGAGGAAGGGCTGTAGCTCAGTGGTAGGCAGGGTTACCAGATCAGAAGCATTCCAAACCCTGAGATTTCAGGGGCGGGCCCTAGTGATGTCATTAAAGCATGATACATTAAGCATCAATCACAGTTGCTTGGAGCATATAATTAAAATAAAAACATTTCTCTGACTGGAAATTAAGATACAAATCTTAGCTAAAAGATGGAGCCTGGGTAGGGAACATTTAATCTAGCCTACTTGCTTTAGGCAAGAAGGGTTTAAGTGCCCTCAGGCCAGGCCAGTCACCAGAAGGCCATTGTAGGAAGAAAGGAGCCTAGTGTTGTGGAGATGTTAGATGGAGCACTCAGGAGTAAAGATGGATACCCTGAAGGCTGCAATTCTAAACACACTTACTAAGGGACTAACCCCATAGAACTCAACAGGACTTACTTCTGAGTAGATATGCTTTGGATTGTGCTGTTGGTAAACCTTGACTAGGGATCCTCAGAAAAGACATCCATATCCAAGCAGGGTTTGCAACCCCCTGCCTGGAATCCCCTGCCCCTACCTTTTAACATGGCTGCTCCAAACTTCTTTACAGATTTGACCCTTCACTTCAGAAAGGTGTCTGAGAAATGAGTAAGAGTAAGAAGATTCTCTACCCTTTCTGTCTCCCCTGTGGCGTGCTATAAACTCACTTTTGACAGCCAACCCAATTCCAGTGAGTAATAATTGACAGAGAGAAAACACACATGGTTTGGTCTACCTTCACAGGCAGCAGCTTGGGAACAACAATTGCAGCCACACTTCCAAATATGTCAATTCTCTTTTACCACTATTGGGCAAGAAACAAACTGTCATGCAAGCAGCAAGATGCATCATAAGTGGGTTTAAGGGGGTTGAGCTGAGTTCATGGAAACACTGCTGTTACTTCTATGGATGTAAGGGAATGAGGTTAAAGATACATGAAATGCAAATAGAAAAGAAAAACAAGACAATGATATTTCCTAAATGCAATACCATACCAAACACAACAATATGCCTATGAGTAAGGCACAACTCAGCATCCCACAACCAGTCAGGATTCATAATCAGAAACCAAAACTAAAAAAATCCTGGCAACCAGTCAGGTATTATTTATAATATCTCAGGCCTACACAACATGTGGCCTACTGAACCAAATGCAGCCCAGTGGCCCTGTTAACCATGTCTCTGTTCTTGTATTTCCAAATAGGCAGCAAAACCAGAAGGTTTATTGATTCACTAATGGGCTGCCATACTCTTAGCAGAAAACAGTAATGATTTGAAACAAATGCTGTTAAAAGTTAGAGGAAAGCACAAAAGCAGGACTACAGTTGACCATCAAGAAGACTAAGTAATGACAGCAGAAGATTTATGTGTGGTGTAGTGGTTAAGGTGTTGGACTATGGGTTCGAATCCCCACATAGCCATGAAGCTCACTGGGTGACCTTGGGCCAGTCACTGCCTCTCAGCCTCATGAAAACCCTACTCATAGGGTCGCCATAAGTTGGAAACGACTTGAAGGCAGTACATATTTTTAAAGTTGATAATGAGAACATTGAACTTCTTAAGGATTATCAATACCTTGGAGCAGTCATTAACCAAAATGGAGACAATAGTCAAGAAATCAGAAGAAGGCTGGGACTGGGGAAGGCAGCTATGAGAGAACTAGAAAAGGTCCTCAAATGCAAAGATGTATCACTGAACACTAAAGTCAGGATCATTCAGACCATGGTATTCCCAATCTCTATGTATGGATGTGAAAGTTGGACAGTGAAAAAAGCAGATAAGAGAAAAATCAACTCATTTGAAATGTAGTGTTGGGAGGAGAGCTTTGCACATACCATAGACTGCGAAAAAGACAAATAATTGGGTGTTAGAACAAATTAAACCAGAACTATCACTAGAAACTAAAATGATGAAACTGTAGTTATCATACTTTGGACACATAATGAGAAGACATGATTCACTAGAAAATACTATCATACTAGGAAAAACAGAAGGGAGTAGAAAAAGAGGAAGGCCAAACAAGAGATGGATTGATTCCATAAAGGAAGCCACAGACCTGAACTTACAAGGTCTGAACAGGGTGGTTCACGACAGATGCTATTGGAGGTCGCTGATTCATAGGGTCGCCATAAGTCATAATCGACTTGAAGGCACATAACAACCAACCAAATGGGCTGCCATAGATGGCTGACGGAATGCGTTCCTTTTAGCTGTTCAGGTCTGCATTATCTTGTTACCTCAGTTTCCTTCTGCTAGGAAACATTTTAAAAATAAATAATAATAAATTTATTTTTGTTATCCACTTCTCATCCGGAATACGGGTCCCAAGGTGGATTACAGAGATTTTAAAATACAAAGCACACATAAAACCATACAGAAATTGAAAAATACAAAAACATACTAAGAATCATAAACAAACAAATCCATAAAATCCTTTAAAACATCAGTACAAATAGGTATAAATTTAACCAAATGCTTCAATAAAAGGATGGATTCTAAAAATGGCCATCTAAAAATGGGAAGAGAGGGGCTGATCTTCTCTCACAGGGGAAGGCATTCCATAGTCTTGGGGCCATGACAAAGAAGGCTCTGTTGTGAGTATTCGCCAATCAGGCTTCAGATATAGTAGGCACTCACAACAGGCTCTCTTCCTGGCTCTCATGCAAGGAGCATGAATAATGAGGAGAAGGCAGGCAGATAGATACCTAGGTCCCAAACTGTTTAGGGCTCTAAAGGTCAAAACCAGCACCTTGAATTGTACTCAGAAGCAAACTGGGAGTCAATGTAGCTCGTTTAGCGTATATATGTCCTCTGAATATTGAACCATTAGTTATTATTATTTATTAAAATATTGATATTCCACTTTCCCATTCAAGAACCTGTAAGACAGCTTCATTAAAATCCAATAAAACTTAGAACAAAATAAAATATCAGCAGGATCAGCAGAACATCAAGCCATTAGTGGCAATAAATAAAGAACAAAAAACCCACAAAGAACAAAAGCAATCCCAGATTCCATCTGAGGAGCACCATCTTTACCAGAGATCTGAAACCCACCAGGGAAGAAGCAGTGTGAACCTCCTTAGGAGAGCTCCACAATAAGGCACATAGAGCCTCTGTGGAAAATTGTAGTGTGGGGAGGATCACAGGGAAAGTCTTCACATATCCGCAACACAGAATGTTTAGGTCTTTTAAGATCAACACCATTTTATGTGTGGTCTGGAAACGAATTGGCAACCATTGCAGCTGTCACTGAGTAAATGTTATAATAATATGTGCTCCATGCAATCTGCTCTAGTTAATAACCTGGTGGCTGCATTCTGTACCAACTGAAATCTTCAGGGACTGTTCAAAGGCAGCCCTAGATAGAAAAAAAATACAATAGTCAACCCTGAATGGTTCACTGCAGCTTGACTTTTTTCATGAGGAATGAGCCCAGCTGGCACACTAGCATAAGCTGGTAAAATGCATTCTTAGCTCTATATAGGTGTCACCTGAGTATCAGGAAGCAGCTCAGAATCTAAGAATATACCGAAACTGCAAGCCTGAACTTCAGGAGGGAATGAAACTCCATCCACCACTTCATCAATACCTATTTCCAGAGAACTTGGACTCCTCATCCACAAAACATGCATTTTGCCTGAATTAAGTTTCAGTTTGTTTATCCAATAGCTGCTGGTGGGTTGGGGAAAGCCAGAGTGGCATTGCACAACTGGTTTCTGGATGCCAAGAATCACTGCTGCTTACTGAGAGAGGGGTGAGGTGCAGGGAGCTCAGTGTGGTGTAGCCACAGAGCAAATCTTGCCACTGTGCCCACATTGAGCTCCCCATGCCTCACCCCCTCTCCCTCTTGGTAAGCGGCAGCAATGCTAGGCGTCCAGGTGCATAACGCCACCTTGCCTTCACTGTCCCATCAACTGCTACTGCCCTTACCCAACCCTCCGCTAAACTTCTGCTGCATCCATAGAATTCAACAGAAAAGGACAGAGCTGGGTATCATCAGCATACTGATGGCATCATACTTCAAATGTTTGGACAATATCCCCCCTGCCACTGCAAGCTTCCTGTAGATGTCAAATAGCATTAAAGACCCCTGCATTATTCTAGCAAGCGAAGGCCATGAGGTGGAGCAATAGCTTCCCAGCACCACCTTGTGGATGTATTGAAGTATCTACTATGTGCAAAGATCTCCATTTTTTGCACACCATTATAAAGATGAAATGGGCTACCTGTCTTTAAATCTATTCCAACTCTACATAGCTGCATGCCAGAGGAGAGAGCTTCTGACCATCTAAGCCAGAGGCTGATTCAGCCTGATCCTGCAACACCTAGAAGTGAGTGCTGGCCTCACATTCCTTTGCAGTCCTTTAAAGGGGCTCTTTCTGCTACAACCACCTCCTACAACAGAGGCATCTTGACTTTCTTTCCCTTAGTAATAGGTATTATGACTAGTGCCAATAGTTCCTGTATGGCAATGGACTTGGATGAGTCAGGCATGCACTGCACACATAAGCAGCTGTGTTTTGTCTTTGAGAGGTGGGGGTTTGACTCTTGGGAGGAGGGATCCTCAGATTTTTTGTACGTCTGTAAACCTTGGAGCTCAGCTGAGCCTGTTGATGCCTCCCTCTTGTGCATGGGTGATGTAATTTTGGCTACATAAGAATTGGCACAAAGCCTGAAGATCGGAAATAGAGGAAATTATGATGTTAAACAGAAGTAAAAGCAGATGACCCAGAAGAGTTTAGGAGTAGGAAGAGTGGAAAAGGCAGAGCAAACTATCAGGATTATTTCCTTTTCCCCCTCATCTAAATGCACTAATAACACCATTGTGTCAAGAAAATACAGAACTTAAGCGACAATGTTTGAAAGCGCGTTAGACATAATAGTCATTGTCCAGAAAGTTCCTTATTCGTAATGGGTCATTATACTTGGGGCCACAGCAAAACACTTTTGACCAGGTTGTGACACTGACATAAGAAAGAGCCAGCCAGTGACCAAAGGTTGCTAAATACCATGCTATGTATCAGATAGATCTCAGACTTTGAGGCCTAAGCACACCAAAGGTCTCACATGTGCCTAAAGGGACCCTTATTTTATTTTTAACACATACTTTTAAAAAATTCCCTTAATTTCAAGTACAGTTTGCCATGTGGTATGGTGGGTTTGTAAACAAAATACCTCCAACCCTTGCTGGGCTAACGTATATTGCAGTTCTTCAAATTGTATGATGTAGAAGGAACAGTTTTCCTGGGTAGTAAACAAGCTAGTCAGTACCAGTCCATGCAAACCAGACATCTGGTAATCTTAATTTGTGCTGTGCTATGCTACAAATTGTTAAAGTAAGGCTCCCAGTATTATTTAACAAAACATTTCCAAATCCTATTGAAATTAATGGCTTTATTTAGGCATGCTCAGCTCTGCACAGGATTGTGCTGTAAACTGGGCCTTTCAAAATATTTTTAAAGTTTGAGTCAGGCATACCGACCTGACTGCCGACTATTACTTCAACATGTAGATTATCTAATATGACCTAAATTCATACTAAGCCATATTGAACAGGGGGTTGGACATTATAGGCCTCTTCCAACTGTATTTTTCTATGATAAGTTGTCAACAAACAGTTGGGTTTAAAGAAAAGAAACTTTAGTCAGCTAGCTCAGATCAGTAAGTCCTATATATGCTGGGGCCGTATCTTCAACCCATGTGAATGCTCTAACCAAATTCTCAAATAGGCTTGCTCAACAAATCTTCAAACATGCACTGAAGAAGGGCTAGGAGTGTTTATAGCTGAACTTCATACCCTGATAATGAGAATCTGTAAGGAAAACACTCCTTACTCCCACTTAACTTAATGGTACTTTCCTCTTTTCTTATGAATTTGTAGAACCCTACTATGTAGGAAATCCTTTTGCCTATTTTTAAATAGCGTATGTCTATATCAGTAGTTCCCAAACTTTTTTCCTGACAGACTACTTGTAAATTGCTGAGGCTCTTGGCGGACCACTTAATGATTTTTCTGCCTGTTGTAGAATTGTAATGTGCTGTGCTATAGGCTGGATGATTTTTAATTGTATTAAACAATAGTTTAATGCAACAATAGTTTGGGAACCCCTGGTATATCATTAATTCTCTCACTCAGGAGGCAGTTAGCAATAGCAGATAATATTCTAATCCTGTACCATTTCAAGGAACAGGGAGGAATTACTTACTTTGACTTTTCTCAACTTCTTCTCTTCCCTAGATTAGAATTATCATGCAAACTACAAACCTTTATTACCGTTATTTCTCAGGAGCAACATTACTAGTGGATTCTTAGTCAAACCTTGGAACTAGGTAGTGGGAGATTTTAGGTATATTTAAGTAAGAAAGCATAACCAAATGGGAAAGTTAGAAATGAAACATTGTTCAAAAATGAAAGTGTGAATATTTTTCTTCAGTCAAGTATGAAAGGTAAGATGGAAGAAAGGAAGTTAGTTCTTACTCTGGGAGTAATAAGTGATTAGTAGAAAGAAACAAAACTGTTACGACTTTCAATGCACCCAAATCCATTAGTCAGCAAATAAAATCAAAAATCTCCGTTTATTACTTTGCCTTCTTTTGCTCTGTCTTACTGCTTTGCCTTTTTCCTTATTCTTCCTTTTGGAGCAGAACCTTCTTGGTATCAAAAAAGCAAGTCATCTGAACTACGTGATGTAGACTTCAGACACATCACTTGCTAACCAACATCAGCTCTACAAGGCCCCCAAAATAATTAAATAGTTAGAGACATAATATTTGAAACACATAAAACAGAGATGAGGAATACATTGTAGTGTTTGTTGTCTCTCAGCTATGCTTGTTTACTCCCAGGTAAGGCCCCAATGTATTCCTTGAGACTTCTTCCCAAGTAAAGGTGCATAGGATTACAGCTTCAGTCTTTTATGTGTAAAGTGGGAGCTATGAAATTGTGGGAATCAACACAATCAAGATTTAAAGCAGTTTAAAAGTGTTGTGTAAACTGCTGCAAGCTCTTTTCTGATTTTTTGTTTTATTAAATTATTGCAACTTTCATACTGGAAATTGACTATAAAAGTGCAAATGCTTGAATAGGTTGACTGCATAGACATTAGAAATTTCTGTTTAATAGAAGGGTAAACATCAGAGGCCAACTGCCATGCTATCCTGAACACACCCAATCTCGTCTGATCTCGGAAGCTAAGCAGGGTCAGGCCTGGTTAGAACTTGGATGGGAGATAGCCTGGGAATACCAGGTGTCATAGGCTTAGAGGAAGGCAATGGTAAACCACCTATGAATACCTCTTACCATGAAAACCCTATGAATATATAAAAAAAGATTCATAGGGTCACCATAAGTTGTAATCGACTTGAAGGCATATAACAACAACAAACATCAGACAGACTATGATACTCTTTACCTAGAAGTAAGTTCCACTGTAAAAACAAACATAGAATCATAGACTTAGAAGAGAGCACCAAGTTCATTGAGTTAAAGTCCCTGCTGATGCAGGAAATTTACTGCTACAACATCCCTGCTAAGTGGTCATCTGTCCTCTGCTTAAAAACCTCTGATGGAAAGCTCTCCCCCTTCCAAAACAATTTGTTCCACTTTTGAACTGCTCCTACTGTCAGGACATTATTCCTAAATTTAAGTCAAGACCGCCTTACATTAACAGAGAATACACTATCCATTAAGATTTCTGTTAAAAGCCACCTATAATGGGAATGGCTTCTTTATACAAAGCATCTGATTTGTTACTTTACTATTAAGATATATTGCTCAGGATCCACAGAATAGCTCAACTAGTTCTGGTGTATACAAAGGAGCTTTGGATTTGTGTTTCTCCAACAGCTGTCACTCATGGCACACAGCAAGCCACTTTTGAATTTGAGGGGATTTTCAGTTTGTGTAATGGTGTGGAGGAGTGCTATTCAAAGGCGAAACGAGTCAAAAATCCCACTGAGCATGACCCATACCATCATAATTGTGCCATGCTCTTGTGTACAGATGCTCCAAATTCCTAGAACAAATAATTATATTATAGCAGCACTGTCCTGAAAGTGTTCTGAATTATTTTAACTAAATATTCTGTTAAAGAAAATACTTTGATAACTCAGTAGCACAGAATCTGCAGACTGAAAAGGGAAAGCCTTTCTACTGGCTGGCTGGCCCCATACCCTCTTGGCTTCCATCACTCATCATCATAGCAGCAGGAAATGGAACGATTGAACCACTTTCCTCTGGCCTGCTTGGCCCAGCCCAACTGCCCCCTGGCTCCATCAGCAGCCAGCCCTTCTATGAGGGAGAGAGAGACATGGTCCCTTCCATTAAACTGTTTTGGCCCATATGCATTTTATATTTACCTTGTTAGTTGCCCAGAGTTTTTCTGTTGAAAAAGAATCAATACTGTGTCTCTGTGGAAAATGTTCATATATGTTTATTTATAACAGACTAGTGCTTGCTATATTTCTGTAGTCCAGCACCTTTAAAACTGTTTAATTAAAACCTAAAATAGCATGTCTTTCACTATTCTTCATTGATATCCAGAAATATAAGTATCAGATGTCTGTAACAAATGCCTTAGGACACTTCTGTTTTTCTTTTGCAACAGGTGCAAATAAAAAATGAGTAACATGGAACAAAATTTTCACAACAGTAAATCAGCAGATTGTAATAAAATCTGAAATAGTTTCACTAATTGGTTAGAACTGTCACTAGCAGCTAAAATGATGAAACTGTGGTTATCATCCCTTGGACACATCATGAGAAGACATGATTCACTAGAAAAGACGATAGTGCTGGGAAAAACAGAAGGGAGTAGAAAAAGAGGAAGGCCAAACAAGAGATGGATTGATTCCTTAAAGGAAGCCACAGACCTGAACTTACAAGATGAACAGGGTGGTTCATGACAGATGCTCTTGGAGGTCACTGATTCATAGGTCACCATAAGTCGTAATCGACTTGAAGGCATGTAACAACAACAACTGGTTAGAAAGTCTGCATAGTTCAGGCATATGAATGGCTATATAAAATGAACTACACTTGTACTGTTAAGAGTGTAGTGTGCAAAAATGATTGCTCAAATATACCTGCTCATGTCTACCAATATCCTATATCCACTTAGCTAGGAGCAAGCCCCAGTTAACTCCATGGAATTTAATTCTGAGAATAAATGTATAGGATTGGGCTGTTGCCTATAAATAAACATGCATAGAATGAGGACACATGAGGTTTAAAACCGACTGATGCAGACATTCAGCTAAAAACTAAGCAAAACTGTCTTGGAGCACAAGTTATTTGTTCTGTCCTAAACAGCTTGCATTTTTGTAAGCTTAAATATTCAGCGACTGCTAAATTCATTTTTTTCTATGTATGAAATGTTACCTTATTACATTACTATGTTTTAGTATAGGGATGAGGTGCCATTGTAACACGCTTTCTAGATAAAGAGTAGGAGAGGCTTGGAATATTTTATTTCCCAGGGGAGTTAATGGAAACTAAAGCCCAAGCCGCAGTAGCTTCCTTTGTGTGTATCTTCCCCCATTCCTCCCCACCACTTTGGACTTGAGAGCAGCAGTGTGCAGACAATAAGCATTTTGTGCACAACGCCCACATGGATTGGCTGGTCTCCCCCCCAGTACCCCATGATGTAATGTGGTTGGAATGTGCTGGGGCTTTGAGCTGGAAGGGGGGGGAGAGGAGAGAGAGGTGGCATTTCTCATATGTTTCCCAGACCAAGTAGGTTCAGTAAATTAACATGCTGGACCTGTTGTATTTGCAAAGTTTCACTACCTTTTTCATACTTCTGTCTAAGATGGAAGATCTTTTTTAAAAAGGCTCAGAGCTGGCTCCATTCCCATCTATGTACATCACTGTTTGGCAAAAATATGATTACATGCAAGAGTGGGCAGGAAATGTGTAGGTGAGGAGATTGTATCATATATAGGTACTGGGGGTGGTGGCAAAAGACTAGACTAACAGAGGTGAGGATGGGAGGGCTTTATGGGTCACAAGGATGTTGGGAAAAAGAGAGACCCGATGCAGCGAAAATTGCAATATATCCCACTCCCATTTTATTTTAATGATCCTTTCCTCACAAGAACAAGTTAATACCTCCATGGGAACTTTATACTTCTTGGTATTTTAATGTGACAATCCTTAGCCACAGTGGTTTAAAAGTGACCTCTATTTCAGAAACAGTTCTGCCGTCAAGAATACAGACTTTGGTACTGGTTCTTTTAAAAATATTGTTATTGGGAGAATTTTTGCCACTTTTTTTTAAACTTCCTCTTCCTAACCATCAAGTACTACTTTGAGAGGACATTTTTGCCTTCACAGGCTGCAGGCAATCAGAAAAATAACCCGGGGAGAAAGGGAGACAGAGAGAGAATGTGCTTCAGTCAGTTCCTCAGCACACTCTCCTGCCTGGCGCTCGCTAGCTCTAGACTGGAGCCACGTAGGCTAGGAGCACCTCGCACTCCCCCTGCTGCTGCCGCCGCCATCTCCCGAGCTTGGGTGGGTCCCACAGGCAATAGCAGGCTCAGGAAACGAGGCCAGGGAGGAGATGGAGACCTAAAGCCCGCACTCATTCCTGCCTGGTCTCCCAGCGCACTTGAGAAGGCACCCTCGCGTCCGGAAGGCACCGGCCAGCATTTTCTTTGTTTGTTTGCCATCCGCTCCCCCCTCCCCTTTCCCTTCATTAGACCCCGTTTGTCCCGCAGTGATTTGCCAAGAGGGAGGGGCTGGCTGGCTGGGATTCGCCTCAGCCTCTGCAGTTGGGAAGAAAGGAGGGAAGGGAAGAGAAACAAGAGAGAAAGTGTCTCGCACTCTCGCCTCGCATTCCCTTTTTCTTGGAGGGAGGGGGGGGGAAAGACTTCCCCACACAAGAAGCAGGGAAATACACGCACACATAGTTAAAGGGCGGGAGAATGCCTCATCCGCTCCAGGAAACCCAAGAGCAGGGACTAGAGAAGGAAGCTGCGATAGTCAGTGTGCCACCCCGGGGCAAAAGAGAGGCGGGTAGTGCCAGTCCTCCCTCTCTGTCCCTCCTGAAAAACCAGGAGAGGAGGGGGGAGAAGGACGGAGGTGGGTCGGTGTCCACCGGGCCACTCGTGCTCATTGCGCGGTATCCCTCGTTTCCGACCTCAGGCCACATGATGCGAGCCGCATCCGCATCGCAGGATCCAAGAGACTTGTTTTTTTGTGCTTTTGTCTCCTTTGCACTTTCATTTTCCTGTTGCCTTTTATGAGAATTGTCTATCTGGGCAGTTGATGGTTTAATGGAAGGGGGTTTCCATTCAGAGAAGAATGATTTTTAAAAAAGGGAGCGGGAGGAAGATTGGGAGTGCCTGCGTGTGATTTACCTCACGTACATCGAGGGAAGGAGGACAAGGGGTCACACGTCTTGTCTTATGAGGAAAGAATGGTGGTCTCAGTCACAACTCCCCATTACACACACACACACGGAGAAGAGAAGGACTTTGAAGGGGAAGGAGTGCCCCCTCAATCCCTATTACCAAGAAAGCGAAGGAGACAGAACTCATTTACGCTCCAATAACTAGAGCGGGAGGTGGGGAAGATGTTCATTTCGTTCAAGTCTCTCACGAAATTAGTTAAAAGAAAAGCCACACAAAACTGGGAATACAAGGGAATACCTTCGCCTTTCATTTTTTTATTTCACGCACACACACCCGCCCTTTAATCCAGTCAAGGGGAGAGGGTGATGGAGGAGGCGGGGGAATAAAAAAAAAACGTTGGGATATCCTGGGAGTTTTTGTATAACCTGAAAGTTGTATGTTGGAAAGGAGATGGGATGGACTGAAGGCACTCTGCTCCCCGAAACCTGAGGAGTGGGGCAAAGAAGACAGCGACGCCATTCCTCCCTGCGACCCCACCGCCCTCTCCCTCCCTCAGAAAGGGACAACCATTGTGCCCCACACACCCACCACCCCTTGTCCATAGCGCAAACAAAGCGGATGGACCGCCAAGGAGGCAAGGCAGCAACGGAGCGGGCGGGCTCCATAACCAAAAGCAGCTTTTCCCGGCTGAGCCCTACCTTGTTCTTGACCTCGGCGGAGAGCCCGTAAGAGGGGCCCTTGTTGAAGTGGGTCATGGCGCCGGGTCGGTGTCCGTGCCCGTTGTGTATGTGTGTGCGCGTGTGTTTTACGCCTGTGTGCCAGAGGTGGTAACGCCGGCTGGTGTCGCCTGCTTGCGCTCGACTGGTTGCTCGGTCCTGCCAGAGGGGAGCGAGCGAGGGAGGGTGGGCCGGACTCCGAGGGGGAGAGAGGGAGGGACGTGGGCCAGGCTGGCTGACGGGAGCCCGCCGCGGAGCTGCCGGCTGCAGAAAGTTCTAGTCCCTCCCTTGGCCTAAAGAGTGGTCTGAGCCAAAACATCCATTCCCTTCACGGCCTCTGTGAGCCCTCAGAGACGACGAAACTTATCTCAGGGGATGATCTCTCACTCTTACCCGGCAGGGGAGTTTGTCATCTGAGCTCGTATTCAAGCGACCAAAGCAACTCTCTCCCTTACACCGTGGTAGATTAATCATCGGAACCCATATATAGGCGACTGAAAAGCACTAATAAGCTCTTGCATCCCGTAGGAGTTTAATCATCTGAGCCCATAGAAATTACCCCAAGGGTAAACGCTGATTTCGTCCGTGTTAGCTGTATCGTCTCAGCTCAAACAGACAACCAAACTACCCCAGAGTAAAGTGGTGTATCTCACGGTAGGTTAAGCATGGGATAAAAACTCATATAGCCTTCCTTACAGCCAGATTGGATTATTGCAAGGCACTCTCCATGGTCAAGAATGCAGCTGCAAAAATGTTGGTGGGTGCAGACCCATGGGATCACATTACAGTCTTTTTAACAAACTGCCTCCTGGCACAAGTCAGTGTAGATAACTATCCTTAAAGCCCTCAATATCTTAGGCCCAGGATACTTTGGGGCAGAGGGGCAGAACTTGATTTGGTTGGCAGGACAGATCCTTACCTCACTCGCCCTATCTTTGACAGGTGGATGGTGCTGCCCACCTATCAATCACCCAATGACATAATGATGTCAGGTGACCTGTTTTCCTTTGCCTTTGAAATCAAACTGCAGGGAAAGGCAAGCACAGATAATCAGCTGATCGGCACCGCCTGCAAACCTCACTTTCAGCAGAGAATTGTCTTTATGTACTCCACACTTGATGTCATATATGGCAGGCCTGCTTTAGGGAACACATCAACCTGTATCATCCTGGCATCTCCCTAAGATCAAAAGGAGAACCCTTCTCTATGTCTCACCTAGGGTGGAAGCATGTTTGAGTGGAACAAGAGGGAGCATTCTCAATGGCCATACCTAATCTGTGGAACACTTTGCCCCATTAAGAATTGTTGCCCCCCTTCCTTCTCTGTTTTTTGTTGGTTATTAAATACAATTTTATTCATACAGCTTTTTGTTGCATATGGCAGATTATTGTTTCATGCTTGGTTTGACTTGCTCGTTGTGCCTTGCTTTTTTATATATATATTGTTTTTATGAAATTGTCATTTTAAATGTTGTAAGCCACCCTGAGTGGTGCTTTTGCACCAGAAGAATGGGATAGAAATTTTTTAAATAAATAATTACCCCAGGGTAAAATTCTGGCTTATTTGTGATGGTAGTTGATTATTTGAGCCTACACAGAACAACCAAACTAGTCTGGGATGAGCTGTCTCATCTCAAGCAGAGGAGGCTGGTTACTCTGATGTCAGTGGGGCAGTGAATCCACTTGAGGTTTAATCTGAAATATCAAGGAGTTGTTCAAGTTGAAAGCACCTTGGACAGCTCCTTGAAAGTTCAGACTAAAACCAAGAGTGGATTCACTGCCCCACTGACATTGGAGCCACCAGCCTCCACTGAAAGGTAATCTAATCATTTGAGCTACCTGGAATGAACCCTCTCTTACCCTGGTGAAGCTTGATCATCTTATCATCCTGCCAGGTGCTAATGAGGATTTTATAATATATGAGGCACAGATGATAAAATGTGTGGTGAAATGATTGTCTGCATGGATTGTATCATCCTGCTTGGTAAGAAGAATTGTATCACACAACAACTGCCATTGTATGTGAAAATATTGAGTAGAATTGTATGGTGAAATAGCTTTTGGGGCATCTGAGCATCTGCAGGGTACTTTTTCCTCGCTGTTGATTGGTAACAGTGCACCTACCAATAAATTGCACAAAAACTGCATTTTTCTCTCCATAGAATTTAATAAATGCTGTTAACCAATATACATTTAGCAAAGGGCATGTTGTGGGTTAAGGGACTTTTTGGAAGTTTTGGGATTTACACAGGATGCTATTAACAGAAAGAGGGCTCAAGTGACGGTGAAGAGGTAGAAAAAGTTATTATGAAAACATATTGGGAACTGTGTGCTAAGATCATGGAGCCAGGGGATAGCCAGAGGGGGAATTGGCAGTTGCTAACTACTGGAGCGTAGTCTGCTCATCACTTTTGCCAAAAAGGGGAGAAACATCAAAAGCAGAAAAGAATCCCTTGCCATTCAGACCTTTGTAGCAGTGTTATGGAAAAATAACATGCAGGAAACTTTGCCTTAGGAATCTGAAATGGCCACTAATTTCTAACACATGGTACAAGAGAGATACATATGCTTGTTAAAAAATAAGCCATTGCTTGACTAGATCAGTCAGTGGCTGTGCTGATTGTCTCTCTGCCTATACAGCACTTGCATCCAAACCAGAGACACATGCATACACTTCCAGTAATTTAGTCTTCAGTTAAATTATTCTCTGACTTAATAACAGGGAATTGTGGATATGTGGGATGACTTCATAAGTAAGGTTGCCTCCCCACGTCCCCTCCCTATGCGACAGCAGGGCTCCTGCTCTTTTGACAGACAAAAACTCACTATGTAATTGCCTGTTATTGCATCCCTTTGGTAAAAAGGAAACACATTACCTGCTGAACCTCTGCCTGTTAAAGACAGAAGAGTCCTCACAGGATACAAGGACATACACATGGTATATAAAACACTTTTTAGATGAGTGGCATTTAGAGGCAGCTACATGTAACATTGAGCACTCCTCCGCCCCAGCATTGGCACAAGTGTGCACCAGAGCTGCTTCACCCCACCTCTGCCAGTGCAACAGCCCCCAGTGGCAATGGGAAACGCAATATATGGATACCGAAGGGACTTCCTGAAACAGATGCTGGCCATAGGAAAACACTGGATTTTAGAACGAACAAGGAACATTGATGGGATGGGGGGGCAGGGGGGGGAGAAGATGAGAGGCTGTAAGCCTGCTTTTTCGTCCTTAATTTACATAGGACTTTGCTGCAGCAGTTTAGCACCATAACAACTACACAAGACATTAGGCTCAGGCTTGTTAATCGAGTTACTTAGTTACCTTTAGGTTTGAGCTATATTTTCCAATTAAAAATAAACTGAGAAGAAAAGAGAATTCTTGACTTACTTAAAACACGGGCAGGAAAGTGTATGTTTGTGGTAGGAAAGTAACAAAATGAACACTAATTAAAATTCATTTAATTTAGATAATTTTATACAAGATTGTGGTTCTGTGAATGTAGATATTAGAATTCATTTAAAAAAGCAATTGACATAGAATTCTTAATGTTCTGGAACTAATGTAGAGGTATTCTTTCAAGGAAAGGTTTTTAAAAACCTCATGGGCACGACAACAGTTAACCACAACCCAGTGGTTCCATCTGGGCAGTATTTAGGGCAGAAGTCCAGGGTCCTACTCAGCAGAATGAACAGGAAGGGCCCCAAACACAGCAGAGCTGGATTACCTCATTTGAAATAAGTGAAGTAATATTCTTACCATCTAAAGGGGCCCCCCCATAAGACCATTAAGTCCAGAGTCTAAAACAAGGGCAGGGAACCGGTAATTCTTCAGATGTTGTTGGCCTATAACTCATATGGTTGACCATTGGCCATGCTGGCTGGGACTGATGAGAGTTGGAGACCAACAACATCTGGAGGGCCACAGGTCACCTGGCCCTGGTCTAAAATTGCCTGGTCTAAAATAATTGCATCACAGTCTCAACCTCATGATAAATTGGGGAGGGGGAGAATCATGTACACCACCTTGAGCTCCTTGGAGGAATGGGGAATGCAAAAGAGAGAGAGAGAGTTGTGGAAAGTCTACTCAGATGTATATAGCCATCAGCATCAATAAGATACAGAGTCAGTAAGAAAGACTAGCTATCAACACAGCACTGCCACTGTAACTCCTTTGGCATACGCAAAACTTTATGCATGCGGAAGAGATTCTGCAAATCCTCTGTTCCAATCTGCACTGGATTCCTTCTTTTGTAATTAATTCGTAGCTGAATTTTGTAATTAATTCTTCTGCATGTAGAAAGCAGAGCACTGGGTATTTTTTCTCCCCTGCAAAGCAGGAATCTGGTTCATCGTGAGAATCTTTGGGGTGGGGTGCCATGTCTTTACCACACATAGAGGACTGCTGTACTGAGGTGTCAATGATTATTAATCTCACTGGAAAGCCTCACATCCCCAGAACTGAAAGAACAGTCATGTCATTGTACAGTCAAGTCTTTTTTTTTAATAGTGAACCATAGTCCTGTCTTTCATATATTTAATGGTTTCATGCCAGCACAAACCCTCTGAGAAAAATGTTACTATACTCATATAATTTCACTTTAAGTACCTTAGTGGACATAGTGTCTAGTAATAGCTGCTCTTTTCTTTTTCACTACATGTGTTCTACTAGGTGCAGACTTTCCCAGCTTTCGTTCTGTGAACCATGTTGACAGATTTCCCTTTTCATCATTTCATCCCATAAGGGTTTCATCTGCTTTTTGAATGACTGTGAACGCTATGAGGCACCTGTGTTTCTCTCGTACTTGCTTTGTAGCAGATAATAGATGATGACAGATTTTCTTGGCAGTCATCACTGGTTCCTAAATAATGCTTATGGATATTTCATAATCAACGTCTGGACCGGCTGTTTTTTTCTTTTTTAAACAATGCTCACAAAACCAAGAATATAAACATGAAGTCAGAAAGAAACAAAACAAAACAAAAAACATTAAAGTATATAGGCTTAATATAGATAAGAACCATAATGGCTTATAATGACTAAAACGAACTTGTATGTTAGGGATCAGTTGTTTTCTAAACTGATGGCATTTGACTTCAAATTCTCACTTATATAGTGATGTTGGGCTGTATCCTAAGTATCAAGCAAACTAAAAATTAGTACAGTCTAGTGTTTCTTCAGAATTGTCAGCCCACCTTCATTTAAAACAAAACGTGGTAACTCTGAAGGCTATGAAAAATGATAACTTGGGATTTCTTCTTGCTACCCAGCTCCTTCTCCTTCTTCATGAATTCCAGCTACGGCCAAGCCTTAAATAACTGTGGCCTGAAACATCTACCATCTACCTAGGCATTTAAAATGAGTGGTGTAGTAGTTAAGGTGTTGGACTACGACCTGGGAGACCAGGGTTTGAATCCCCACACAGCCATGAAGCTCACTGGGTGACCTTGGGCCAGTCACTGCCTCTCAGCCTCAGAGGAAGGCAATGGTAAACCATCTCTGAATACTGTTTACCACGAAAACCCTATTCATAGGGTCGCCATAACTTGGAATCAACTTGAAGGCAGTCCATTTCCATTTTTCATTATATATCCAATTTTCCTCTATATTTCCATGTTCTCGTGGCTATTAGATGGGTATCATACATGTGGTAACCATTTTTATATCTTTTTTGACATTTAAATGCTTTGCTATAGGTTATCTGCAAACGATCAAACATTAATTACACAAGTGCCAAACGTATATATTTGGTTCTACTTTATTATATTACAGCCAAGTATGTGTTAGAGATCAGTGCTAATACATGAAAAGTATTATCTTGCACATGGAGGCTGATAAAACATTATTTTCCCTTGCGTGTCTCCCACTTGCTTTATAATACTCCCTCTCCCTCATTTTCTTCCTTGCCACTCTTTTTCTCCACTCATTATCCCCGAGGAAGCTCTCTTTATCATTACACTTTATTTGAAAAACCTCTTCAAACACCTTTTACTCCCTCGTGTCTGCATTGAGCTCCATTAACTGTGAACCCCCAAATCTGCTCCCCCAGCTAAAGTTTTATACTAGTTTTGTGCCAAAAAGTCTGGGTTTCGTGACACAACCCATAACTGTATATTGACACGTCAGACTGGGGTTCATAGCTGATGCTCAAAAAATCAACATTGTCAGATCTTCTCCAAACTCGTGCCAAAGTTTTGTGCTGTTTTGTGCATTGGTGGGAAGCCAGGCAACACTTTTGACTGGGTAGCCTAAATAGAACCAAACCCAGTGAGGCTTACATTTGGCAGCAAACTTAAAAGGTGAGAAATCCAACCCTCACTTGCCAAGGGACAATCAGGAATAGATTATAAGGTTTCCAATTGTTCCTTTGCAGCCACATATTTACCTGCCCCACACCTGACATCATATGTGGGACAGGTGGGCATGGCTTGGAGAAAATAGGCTGTGGACCAAATTAGGACTCCTGCTGGGCCTATTTGGCCTGTGAGCTGGAGGTTCCCCTTCCCCACTGTACGTGGAGCATCACCCCCCCACACACACACACAATCAACGTGCATAGTTCATTTTGGCACTTGAAGAAAATCCCTTCTCTTCCCTGGCAATGAAATAACTAACTAACTAACTAACTAAATAAATAAATAAATAAAGTAAGCACTAACTATCTGCTGCTATTAGTGTTTATTTAACTTGCTGTAACACCACCACAAGCCCAGTCTTTGTAGCACAAAACCTTGGTACAAGTAGAGAGGAGATACAACAATATTTTGGACAGAAACACAGGTTTGGACGTGATCTGACTATGTTGATCTTTTGGGCATTAACTGCAAACCCTGATTTGATGTGCCAATACATGCTTGTGGGTGGTGGCACAAAATCTGGGTTTGTTGCACAAAATAGCACACTAGCACAAAATGTTGGTACCAGGTTTGGGGGGAGGAACCAGATTTGGGGGTTCATAGTTAATGGAGCTTCTGTATGGATTTTCAGTTCACATTGATAATGCTTAAAGTACTTCCCTGTCTCAATAGGAATTTGTTGTGCTCATAACCCTTTCCCTATCAACAAAGAAAGCTGTCACTACCCTTTCCTGCTCAAAATGGAACTCTGATACACTTTTTTAAAAGAAAAGAAAAAGGAATGCTTTACATGAAAATGAAAATGAACTAATACGAATTATTAGCTAATGAAAAATAAGAATTCCAATTTATAATTGGCTCCATATACACTACAAGATAAACTAGCAAAACTGGATTTGATGTATATAACTCCCACAAGATGTTTAGGTTGTTGGTTTGTCTGGAAGGCAGGAGAAAGAGAATTCTATGAAATTAGCATGATATACATTGTCTGGCATCAGGGGCATTGTTATGAGATGACCTAGGTAAACCAAGCCCTTTCTTAAATTTTAAATGCCCTGGAAAATGCCTTTCCCCCTTTTGTCAAACTTATATTTATTTATTTTGCTATGATTATATAGGGTGGCTGGGCAAACTGCAAAATGCAGTACTGGTGAGGTCCCAGCCACCCATCATTTTAATTTGCCTGAGGCATTTATATATAGAAATTAGTATATGCAAATTTTATGCAAATTTGCCATGGGTCTGTGCCCTGAGTCCTTTCAGTACCTAGCAATGTGCCTGTCTGCCACTGACTACTGAAGAGATGCTATCACTGAATAATCTGGCACATGGTTCATGTTATAACACATACACAAGGTTACGCTCTTTCCAGTCCTCTGAGCAATGAGAAATTCATGGGCACAGCGCTTACTTGGCTTTGGCTCCCGTTGAAGTAGGTCACTGGAGGCTTATTGACTTTTTGTAAAAAAACCTGGTTTTAAAAAATATACATACAGACTTGAACATAGGCGGAGACACAATTTAAGCACTTAAACAGATTATCAAAGCCCACTGTTCCCATTTTAGATCTCCAGTGAGATAGCCAGAACCCCAAGATGCATACAGATTCCAAATCCAGGTCTCTCTATCTTTCTCTCTCTGTATGTCTCTGACTTAAAATTGCAGCCTGCCCTTTACACACAAACATTTGGATTAGTTAATCCTTAGCTAGAAGAGAGGGAGGTCTGTCCCCTTCTCTCATCAGTTTTTTCTATTCAGAACATTTCCCAAATGGTCTTGTATCTAGAAGTAATTGTGTAACTATTTAGTTCCCATGGCTACATATCACCTGTAATTTACCCACCAAAAAGATATGCCCCTGGCCAGACTTGGCCAGTGTGTTCGAATAAATTTAAGCACTCCTTGTGACCCATTAACCCACCTCTATCTAATCCCCAATATTACAGTATTTTCTAATTTATGGTTTTTCTGTAATACTATATCCTGTAATAGAATATGTTGACAAAATGCAATCTTTTAAAAGTTTTGTGTCTTTAAAGTACAAGTCATATTTTCAAGCTTTTTTCACTAACCATGAGACCAAGACATTTCCTTTTATAGGCAATGAAATCTGAGATTAGTATATTTTCTGTGCCGAGGCCCTGACCAAAAGAAATGTACCAAATGTTACAAAGCTAGTGATAATATCAAGAGAATTGGCACCACTAAGAAAAGCATCAAATCGACTGGTGATGTTTTGTCACTGGTAATAAATGCTAACGGAACACATTTTCTTTATTAGATCTAATCTACTCCTGCTGGATTTACTGATCAATGAAACAATACATTAAGGGAATGAAGGTCAAACATGAGCTGTATACCACTTTTTACATCCAGATGGAAGAGATAGGAAACATTAAATATCTAAAAGGTACAAACTGCTTGCAATCTTTTAGTGGAGCAGAAATTCTTAGTGATCAGGACAGTGGTGCAGCTGGGCAATTTTGGATACTAGAATTAAAAGTCTTACGAGGGTCCACCTTAAGACAGCCATGAATATTACATAAGTAACATTCCTCCCCCCTACACACTCACAACCGCTACTCCAAGCTTTACAACTGTTTCTACATTCCTGAAACATGGGGAGAAGGTTTAAAAAAGTTTGCAAAACCCAATTTTAAACAAAATAAATACTCTGAGCATGTGCAGTTTCACATTGTAAACTCAGTTAAATCTTAGCACCATCATTATTATGGGTACAAAATTGGAGTTTGCTTCTGCTGTCCTGATGCTTAACACATTTACTTGGAAATAAGCACCATTTTTTGTATAAAAGGATAATATGTATTTTAAAAAATAAAAGTAATCAAATGAGCCTCTGTAACAACGTGCATGCCTACCTGGCCACCCTGGCTATATAATATCTTTAAGAAGAAGAAAGGATGTGGTCACGGTGATGATGACCAGTGTCAGCTCTGGTTTGGCCTTGGGACCCACCCAGGTGCTTATGCAGGGCCTATTTGCAATAGCTGCTGCTCTCTGGGTGGTCATGGGGGAGGTGGCTAGCTTGCAGCACCCTGGATTGCAGCCCCAAAGTCCAGTTCTGGCTCCACCACTAATCAGGAACTAAATAAGTCATCCAAAATGGAAGGGTAGTAAGTTAGAGCAGAAAGTGCAGCAAAATAGGCACGGAAAAGGTATTGGCCTGCTGATGACAGGACTCAGGGCTAACTCTAACGATATAGTTTATATCCAGGAGTCCCAACAACTAGCATTTGATCTCCAGGTGGCCAGCCCAGTTGTAGGGATATTTCTAGGTTGCCAGTCATACAGCAACTTTTGCACAATAGGACTTATACTGTCTCTGGAGGCCAAGCTTTTATGCATAACCTGTGTAGGAACAGGAATGCAGCAAAGTTAGTGTAATAAAATATTTGAAAGGAATAATGACAAATCAGAATGTGAACTATCCCTGTCAAGCAAAAATTGATAACTGAGGCACATATTGCTGTAATATAATTACTACTAATTTGGGATTAGATCTATTTATTATTATTTATTTATTAGATTTATATCCTCTCCTTTTTCTCAGTAGGAGCCCAGGGCAGCAAACAAAAGCACTAAAAACACTTTAAAACATCATGGAAACAGACTTTAAAATATATTAAAACACAACAACAATTGAAAACATATTAAAACAAAACATATTTAAAAACATATTTAAAAAAGCTTTAAAAGCATTAAAAAAAGGTTTAAAAATATATTAAAAAGCAATTCCAACACAGATACAGACTGGGATAAGGTCTCTACTTAAAAGGCTTGTTGAAAGAGGAAGGTCTTCAGTAGGCGCCGAAAAGATAACAGAGATGGTGCCTGTCTAATATTTAAGGGGAGGGAAACCAAAAGGGTAGGCACCACTACACTAAAGATCCATTTCCTATGTTGTACGGAACGGACCTTCTGATAAGATGGTATCTGCAGGAGGCGCTCACTTGAAGAGTGCCATGATTGACTGGGTATATAAGGGATAAGACAGTCTTTCAGGTATTCTGGTCCCAAGCTGTATAGGGCTTTATACACCAAAACTAACCTTGAACTTAGCCCGGTAGCTAATAGGTAGCCAGTGCAATTCTTTCAGTAGCAGAGTGACATGTTGGTGATAGCCTGCTCCAATGAGTAGTCTCGCTGCTGCATTTTGCATCAGCTGCAGCTTCCAGACCAACTTTAAGGGTAGCCCCACATAGAGTGCATTACAGTAATCCAATCTGGAGGTTACCAGTGCATGGACAACAGTGGTCAGGCTATCCCTGTCCAGAACAGCCGCAGCTGTCTTACCATCCAAAGCTGGTTAAAGGCACTCATAGCCACGGGGGCCACCTGGGCCTCTAACAACAAAGATGGTTTCAGGAGCACCCTCAGACTATGGACCTGCTCTTTCAGAGGGTGTATGACCCCATCCAAAGCAGGCAACTGACCAACTATCCAAACTAGGGAACCACCAACCCACTTGGAGGATGGCAACAAGGGAGAGGGCCTTCTCAGTGGTGGCCCCCAAATTATGGAATGACTTTTTTGACGAGGTGCGCCTGGTGCCAGCACTGTTATCTTTTCGGTGCCAAGTCAAGATTTCCCTCTTCTCCCAGGCATTTTAACATGTGTTTTTAAATTGCTTTTTAAAAATGTGTTTTTAAATTTGTATATTTGTTTTTAATGTTTTTAATTGTTGTAAACTGCCCAGAGAGCTTTGGCTAAGGGGCAGTATACAAATGCAATAAATAAATAAATAAACCCACAGCTTCTCTGTCTTGCTAGGAGAGTCAGTTTATTGGCCCTCAACCAGCCCACCACAGAGTCTAGGCACTGGTCCAGAGCTTGCACAGCTTCTCCTGATTTAGATGTTACAGAAAAATAGAGCTGAGTATCATCAGTGTACTGCTGACACCTTGCCCCAAATCTCCTGATGACCACTTCCAAGGGCTTCATATAGATGTTAAACAGCATGAGGGACAAGATAGTACCCTCGGCACCATATAGATGTTAAACAGCATGGGGGAAAAGAAGGTACCCTTGCGGCACATTGTGTGACAGCACAACTGCCAGGGGGCCGAAATACAGTCGTCGAATGCTGAAAAAGAACTTGGAGATAGGGTCAGAACCACTGTAAAACAGCCCCTCCAAACATCTCACCAAGTCGTCCCAGAAGGATACCATGGTCAATGGTATCAAAAGCCACCAAGAGACCAAGTAGGAGTAACAGTGTTGCACTCCCCCTGTACTTTGAAATTAATGAAACTTAATGAGCAATAACTAATTGAAATTCCATTTATTTCAATGGATCTACTTTAAGTATGACTAACAGAGCTATCCAGTTTTGGGGAAACTGGTGGAAGGGGGGCTGCCGGAGGAGGACCAGTGGGAAAGTCTGCAACATCTATTTCTCATTTGGGAGCCACTGGGCCAGCTGAATGAGGGCTCAGCCAGAAGCTGCATGCAGGGACTGGAAAGTAAAAACTAGCTGTCACGCATACCCCTACTGTGGAGTAAGCACTCTCTGTAGACTTCCATTGTAATTATTTTCTTACACTGACCTTTTTCTCAGTGTAACTTTGGCCTGGATTGGAACCTGTAGGAGCGCTCTGAACACTGGTTGGATGTCACCTAACTTCCCCCCTCGGCCTCTCCTCTGACCCCCATCCCGGAATATCCCTTTTTCAGGTCTTATGCCAGCTTCCACTGGCACCCCTTCCGCTGGGCTGGGCTTCCCCAGTGGACCCCCAGCTGAGCTGGCAGGGTCCTAGCTCCACTGTGCCTGAGCCAGGGTGAGGGGCTTCTGCTGGCAGAGCCTGTCAGAGCCCAGCTGAGCCAGGACCCTGCCAGGGCAGCCTGGAGTCCACCATATCCAACTCTGCTCAGCCCATTGTAAATACGAGTTGGATTGTGCTCTAAGTCTGGATCCAAAATTTGAATCGGTTCTGTTACTTTCCATCCAATTTGTCACATTTGTATTCTGAACTGTAAATAGCTTTCTTTCCAGTTATTTTATACAATCTAGAAACCTCATGTAAAATATTTAACGGTAAGTAGGTTTTCCTTTTGAATTGGCAACATGTACTCACAAAATATCCCATTCCTTCCTCCATATTATTGTTCCTCTTTTTTCTAAGAATCTTTCGACCATGTAGGGATCCATTCAGAATTTTCAAGCCCTGAGAAATTATGTTTCTGTAGAGAATTAGTCAATTTTTTATATTCACATTATACAAAGATGTAAGAAATCCAATCCTCGTGACACAACATTGATACCAGCTGAGTTTATTTACTTACAGTTGACTTAAAAAAATATTGTCAACTTTGCATCCTTTATATTATTGGTAATAGAGAAGGTTTGGGGATTTTATTTTAGGGAGAATTTACAGCAAAATATAAGAGGCTTTCATCTCTTATTTCACAGTTCAAATTTAGCCGACAGCTGGAAAGCAAAAGGTAATATCTTCTGCTAGTCCACAAGAACGTTAGTAATAGTATTAGTATTTATTACATTTATTGTCGATTACTATAAAAATGTTTCAAAGCAACTTACAATTATAAAAGCATACATAATACATTTAAAATATATCATAAATAAATAAGTCCATTAAATTTACTAAAAATGCTCATCTTGCAATAGCATAAAAAAGACAAATCCTACCCCACCCTATTAAAGATGAATACGAAATACAGGCTTGGGTATAATCATACCCTATAATCCCAATTAAGACCCCAATGCTTGGGTGAACAGGAATGTCTTTGGTGCTTACAAGCTGGCAATGATAGCACCAGACACAAGCTGGCAATGATAGCACCATGCTTCTGGGGAGGGCATGCCACAGTCTGGGAGCCACCAATTAAAAGGCCCATTCTCATGTTGCCATTCTCTCCACCTCCCTTGGAGGGGGTACACAAAGAAGTGTCTCAGATGATTAACACAGGGTCCGGGTGGATTCATGTGGGAAGAGGCAGCCCCTTATGAGGTCCTGAGCCTCATAAGTCTTTATAGGTCAAAACCAGGACTTCAAAACCAGCACTTTAACAGAAGCAGAGCCCTGCTGTATCAGACCAAAGATCGATTTAGTCCAGCATCCTGCTTCCCACAATAGCCAACCACAACCCTCCAGGAAGCCAACAAGTAGGACACAAAGGAAACAGCCCTCCCCAACTGTTGCTCCCTAACAGCTGGCACTCATGGTGTTTCCAGACATGAATTATCTAGCAGTACCTGGTCATTGCTGTTCTGCTTAGAGCTGGAAGTGGTATAGCAACCATACTACCGGACTTCTATGGCTTTGTAGCCAAGTGGGCAAGTCCCCCTTTGCTCAGCCCCAAACGTTGGGGAGGGGATTTTCATTAAGATCATTGTGTGTAGGGGAAAGGTTTGATACTCCTTCCCTTCTCACTGCATACCTGATCACTATCCACTTCCAAACCAATTTGGAAACTGGTATTAAGGCAACACTATTTGGAAAAAGAAAGGCTGAATTGATTGAGTTCCGAGAGTAGAGATGGACCATGGAGGAGGAAATGGCTGCAGCAATCTTGGAGACAGAGCAGAATATAACTGGTCAGATTAGTGATGTGATAGGCCATTTACATCTGGGGATATTGTACAGCTATCCATTCAGAGTTTTTAAAGATGGGTGGAGACAGAGAAGCTGAAAAGGGAAAACATGAGAGAGGGATATTTTGTTCACAACATTGTGCAGATGCCCTATAAAAAAACTGAGTGAACAAAGCATGGCTATTCTACAGTAAATGTGCAGTGAGGAAACAGCTTACTCAGTGGTCTAATTCTTCTGAACTTGACGATTTATATAAGCCTTCATGTCTAACAGACTCTGATAGACCACTATGTCCTGTGCCTTTCTCTAATAACCCCCTTTAAACCCACCTAGGCTAGTGCCCATCTTGTAACTTGTAGCAGCTCCATATATTATGTACTGTATAAAGTATTTTGGAATCTATTCCCAATCAATTTCATTTCGATAATCCTGAATTCTAGTTTTATGAGAGTAATAGAACGTCTCTCTCCACTTCCTTCACTCCATGCATAATTGCCTATACTGCTATCACTTCCCCCTAACATCTTTTTTAAAAACTAAAATGTCCCAAATCCTTTAATATTTCTTCTTAATGAAGGTACTCCAACTTTGGTAACCTTTTTCTGCACTCTTGCTAGCATTATAATGTACTTTTTGAGACGGACAGATCAAAACTATGTACAATCTTTCAAATGTGGCTGCACTATAAGATATTATAATATTGGCAATTGTATTTTCACCTTATCCTAATTATTCCTGGCATAGGGTTTGTCTTTTTCCTAGCTACCACACACTGAGCTGATGTTTTATTTGAACTATCCACCTTGATTCCAATATATATATATATATTAAAATGTGTGTGAATCACTGCTTCAGACTCATCAGTGTATATGCCCCCATGTGCTTTATTTCACATTTATTAAAATTAAACCCCATTTGTTATTTTGTTGCTAAATAATACACAATATTCACTCAGTTTGGAAAAATCTTTTTGGAACAGTTGAGTCTTCACCATCCTGAATAATTTGCTGTCATCTGTAAACTTGTTTAGCTCACCTCATGTCTCAGATAATTTATGAACACATCCTTGGAGAACCCAACTGCGTATTTCCCTCCATTACAGGGACTATCCATTTACTCTCACTGTTTGTTTCCTGTTGTTTAACCAATTCATAAGCGCTTGGGTGAAGAACTTGGTGACTGCAGCATTTTCCTTAAGGTTCTGAGAACTTTGTGCCTTTATCCCCCCCCCTTGTTGTGTGTGTGCTTAAAAAAAAGGAAGAAAAAGGCAGCATGTGTGTAATGGATCAGTTCCTTTCTAGTGATCTTCCTTCAGGTGAAACTCTTAGGATGTATCCTTGAAATGTAAATGGATTGCCTTCAGGTCGATCCCAACTTATGGCGACCCTATGAATAGGGTTTTCATGGTAAGCGGTATTCAGAGGGGGGTTACCATTGCCTCCCTCTGAGGCTGAGAGGCAGTGACTGGCCCAAGGTCACCCAGTGAGCTTCATGGCTGTGTGGGGATTCAAACCCTGGTCTCCCGAGTCATAGTCCAACACCTTTACCACTACACCACACTGGCTCGGATGTATCCTTAGTGTATGCAAAGTAATGTTGAGGTCCCAAGGGCCCAGAATCCATGGCAATACTCATTGGTTCCATGGCACTGCAATTGTGGAAGGGTACTTCAGTAGACAAATTAATGGAGTACAAGTTTCCTGAGAGGCTGAGTTTATTTTATTTTATATATTACAAATATTTGTTACCCACCCTTCATAAAAAATCTCAGGGTGGTGTATAAAAATACAATCATATCTAAACTCAGAAAGCATGATAAACCCCAATCAAAAGTAAGACAATACAGCATCAGATACAGAAGGGAAAACTCACATTCAGCCAGCCCAAAAACTGTGGGTAAAAAGGTGCACCTTGGCATGTTGCCAGTATGTGTACCATATGGATGCACATCTAAGTGGAAGGAGTTCCAGAGCTTGCCGGTCACTACTGAGAAGGCTTTTTCACATGCCTTTGTATCTTGAACCTCTAAGGATGGAGGAATTGCTAACAGAGCCTTCACCAATTAACACAGCTCCCAGTTTTGTCTGTACGGGAGAAGTCATTCATTCAGGTACTTGGGACCCAAACTGTTTATAGCTTTATAAGTCAAAGACAAGACCTTGACTTAGGCCAGAAGTGAATAGATAACTATTGCAGTTCTCTTAGAATAGGTGTTACATGACCCTTTCCAGTTATCCCTGTAAGCATGCGGGCAGCCGCATTCTGCACTGCTTTCAGTTGCTTAACCATCTTAAAGGAAAGCCCAGATTCCTCTATCTAATCTTACGGAAATCATTTTAAACTCAGGAAAATGACTCCATGACTGAAATAAGGAATTTTGAGCTGGAGTGTGTCAAACAAAATTGTTCAGAGTGAGGAGCCCATTTCCTAAAACTAAGATACTTAGTTTTATTCTCCTTTCCCTGTGCAAATGTAGCACTGACTATGGTTTGGAGACTGGAAGTGTTCCCTGCCCTTGTGTGCTCTCCTCTCCTCTTTTCCTTAAGAATCACATGCTTCTTCTGCCTCTCTCCTCCCCTCTCCTTCTCACAAATTCCTCCCTCCCATTCATTTTTGGAGCTAAGCCTGGTTGGTGAAAATGCTGGTGCACCACAGTAAGTTCAGAAATTCAAAGGCAACTTTTCATTTGAGAATGGAGAAGGGGCAGTTTGAGTGGAACGTACAAGGACAAACATTGCTCTGGATTGCTTAGGAAACTGGGCAGTGTTACATGTTTACTGGGCCACAGGTGGTTCCTGCTTTCTGTCTAGCACCTTGACAGGAATCCAGCTGCATGTGTTAATGCCCAACAGGTAGCGCAGAAAGGTAAGCATGGGCCCTTTCAGCCTCAGCCAGCCTCCTATTTGCAACAGGGGCTAATAATCCTGACCTTCCTTGCAGGGCTGAAATGAGATAATGTATATATGGATTGCTCTAGAAACTCTTGAGAAGCATTATATAAATCCTGCATATTTTTAATGTGAAAAAAGCCACCATGTTATTTTACAGCTCATTCCAGCCTCTGTTTCCTTCTCACCACTTGTCTCAATGAAGTGAAGATAATAGCCGTTACTGCTAACACATTCCAAAAGGAAAGACGGATTTCTCTTTGAAAGAGATTCTGTTGAGGTCAGCGGCTGTTTAGCTAGTGATGAATGTGATCCAAAACACCTGAATTGTTGTTATGCTCCTCTTTTCACCCTCCAAACGGAGTGAATCATTTCCTCTTTCTATATCCCAGCAGATAACTTAATTTTGCAGCACAGAATGCAGTCAAGAGGAGGATATTCACCCAGTTTAATTGCCAGTTAGATTTGTAAGCAAGGTCACAATTCACAGTGTCAGACCTCAGCTGGACAATGTTATGACAGAGCAGGAAACATTAATCACTGAATTGCGGCCAGCAGAAAATTAAAGTTTAAAGCAATAGTCATTAATCCTGCTTGCAAGTGTTGCCCCTTCTCCCTCCCCCTCCCATATATGTAAAGAAAAGTATGTGCAGTTGTAATGTCAGGTGAGGGATAGCTGGGAGGTGGCTGCAGACACCATACATTAGTGGCTGACACAGAAGGATTACACCCTTAATTAAATTATTTTGTTTTCTTTTTTCTCCCTCTTCAACATGCAGTCCATTTGTTACAGGAGAAAACGTGAAACATTTAGTGGTCCATCACAAAAAATATCACTATGGGTTACCAGGTCAAAAGCATCCCAAAACCTGAGATTTTAGGGGCGGGCCCAAGTGATGTCATGGGACGGGCCTGAGTGATGTCACGGGGTGGGCCAAGTGATGTCATGGGGCGGGCCCGAGTGATGTCATTAAGCATGATACATTAAGCATCAATCACAGTTGCTTGGAGCATACAATTAAAAAAAATATTTGACTGGAAATTAAGCTAGATATCTTAGCTAAAAGATGGGAGCCTGGGTAGGGAACATTCAATCTAGCCTACTTGCTTTCGGCAAGAAGGGTTTAAGTGCCTTCAGGCCAGGCCAGTCACCAGAAGGCCATTGTAGGAAGAAAGGAGCCTAGTGTTGTGGAGATGTTAGATGGGAGCATTCGGGAGTAAAGATGGATGACCCTGAAGGCTGCAATTCTAAACACACGTACTAAGGGACTAAGCCCCCCTAGAACTCAACAGGACTTACTTCTGAGTAGATATAGTTTGGATTGTGCTGTTGGTAAAGCTTGACTAGGGATCCTCTGCAAAGACATCCATATCCAAGCAGGGTTTGCAACCCCCTGCCTGGAATGCCCTGCCCTTATCTTTTAATGTGGCTGCTCCAAACCTCTTTACAGATTTGACCCCTCACTTCAGAAAGAGGTCTGAGAAATGAGTAAGAGTAAGAAGATTCTCTACCCTTTCTGTCTGCATAGATGCCCTCATCCTTCCCTTGCGCCCAGCAGAAGCTCTGGGCCAGGTAGGATGCAGCGACATCTCATAGAGGACACCCTCCCCTTTCCTGGGGTATATGATTTGTGCTGTCCCAGAGCAGATTTCAGTGTGGGTACCCCCAGTTACTTATTTTTTTCTATGTGTTTTTGTCCATTTTGATTTTGCATTGATGTACCCGTGCATGCCTGTTGCCCAGCAGAAGCTCTAGGCCAGGCGGGACGCAGTGGCATTTCATAGAGGACATCCTCCCCTTTCCTGGGGTATATGATTTGTCCTCTCCCAGAGCAGATTTTGGGGTGGGCATCCCCAGTTACTTATTTTTTCCTGTATGTTTTGGTCTGCTTTGATTTTGCATAGATGCCCTCCTTCATGACCTGCGCCCAGCAGAAGCTCTGGGCCAGGCGGGACGCAGTGGCATCTCATAGAGGACACCCTCCCCTTTCCTGGGGTATATGATTTGTCCTGTCCCAGAGCAGATTTTGGGGTGGGCACCCCCAGTTACTTGTTTTTTCCTTCATGTTTTGGTCTGCTTTGATTTTGCATAGATGCCCTCATCCTTCCCCTGCACCCAGCAGAAGCTCTGGGACAGGCAGGACGCAGTGGCATTTCATAGAGGACACCCTCCCCTTTCCTGGGGTATATGATTTGTCCTGTCCCAGAGCAGAGTTTGGGGTGGGCACCCCCAGTTACTTATTTTTTATGATTTTATGACATCATCATGTATTTATGATAATATCAGAAGCCTGATGATTTTGATTGCATAAATGTATTGTTATTCTTCACGGGGAGAGTCCCCCGATCACAGTGATATATCATACAGGGTACCCCAACATATATTTTGGGGTTCAGAGACATTTTAAGTTTGGTTTGAAGTTGCTGTAGTTGTCAACTCTTCTTTTTTAGTGTTTTGAACTTTCAAGCAAATAAGGAACTGGGAACTAGGAACCAACTTCAGTGTCGTATCAGTTAAATAGATTAAACAGTCGTGGGGGCGGGCAGCTGACGTTTTGTTGTATATCTCGGGAACCAGACCACCTAGAAACCTAATTTTTTTAAAATTGAAGCTGAGAGTCTGGAGATTAAGGGGTGCTAGCTGGAGAGCCAAAGGGCCCCCCAAAAACCGGAGACTGTGGCTGAAAACCGGAGACCTGGTAACTCTAATACTGATACCCACCACCCCCTGCAGAGAAAATCACCCTTGCTCTCCCTCCCCATGCCACAGCTGATTCGCTGTGAAAACCAAAAAGGTGTGGTGGCTTTTCTTATTATTAAACATACTTTCTTTTGCATGGTAGAGGAAGAAGAAAGCCAGAGACAGATCTCTCAACTAGGACAATAGAGCTGCAACCTCCAAATTGTCCCTGTCCTAGTTCCTTCACACAGTCTGATCTTCCCTGCACCTCTGGTAGGGGATAAGGTGTTGGGGAATATCTGCACAAAATGTAAATTGTAATCTAATGGGCCAGTAACAGGAGCAGCTTTCCATTCTGAATCTCACTATCAGGATTTGAACCCATAGTGGGTCTTCTTTGAGGTGGGTGACCCCAGGATTGTCATGGCACCAGACCAGGAATTGTTAGAGGCAGAGTCCTCTGATTATGGCAGCCCGGGGGGGGGGGGAGAGGGAGATGCATCCACTCCCTGGTCCATCCCATGTGGAGCTGCAGTCACTGGAGCCCACGGCTCCTCCCCTAAGCTCCAAAGAGACACTGTGGATGAGATATCCCCACAGTTTGAAACTCCAGGGCCTAGAATAAGCCAACAGCTGCAGAGGAAGGCACTGGCCCTTTGAATGACCACATGCAGCATTCAAGGGGTGGGGCTTCTGCTCAATTAATAGTTAGTCCAGGGTAGAAAAATTTGCTAGTTGCTCCAGGATACTGCTGAGACAACGTGTATGTCATGCCTCAGCTGCAGGATCAGTAACTGTGGTCCTAACTATGGTCCCTCCCCAAGATGCTGGCCCTGCCCTGCCTTGCCTTCTTGTCTGCCTGGGACTTCTGACCTCTTCCTTGCTTAGGTCATCACCCAACCATCATAGTGGGCATCTTCATGGATCAAGTCAAGGGTGACATGCATGGAGTCAGTTTTGTGGCGGCACTCAGCTTGGGCCAAAGAAGAGAACTGCCAGGAGACCTGCCCTTGCTATCTACAGATCACTTTTGCTTCTTCCCCTTTGCCTTTGCATCTGCCCTCAGTTTCCCAGGAGATGGATGTGACACCTCTAGTCACCATTTGGAGTACCGGTGGGTGCAGCCCAATTATGTAATCAGCACAGTACTAAGCATGCTTAGTCAGAACTAAATCCTACTAAATTCGGCAAAGCTTACTCTTCCTACATGGCTGGAGGCAGTATGCTTCTGAATACCAGTTGCTGGAAACCACAGGATGGGAGAGTACTCTTGTGCTCATGCCCTGCTTGTGGTTAGCCAGTGTGAGAACATGATGCTGGACTAGATGGGCCATTGGGCTGATCCAGCACCAGCAGGCTCTCCTTGTGTTACTCCCAAGTAAATACGCAAATTATTGCAACTGCAGTCACGTATCCAACGCAGTATTTTATTTTCCTGGCTTAATTTTTAATGTAAACCTAGAACATATTTGGTATGCCAAAGTGAAACCCAGAATAAAGTTAAATATTACTGCATTCCGTACATTCCGCACAGCAAATTTTTATTCAGTTTTTATTCCACCCTTCCTCCCAGGAGTTCAGAGTCTCAGTACCCAATTGCCCCCTTTACCCTCACAACAACCCTGTGAGATCAGTTAGGCTAAGGGAGAATGGTTGGTTCAGTGGGGATTATAGCTGAGTGAAGATCTGAACCTAGACCTCTGTTATCTTAGCCCAGCACTCTCACTACCACACCACACTGGCTTCATTCCTCTTTTAACAAATCAAGCAGTGAGTTTGCTACTGATGCTTACCAAAATGACAACTATATCTAAGGCTGTGAACACACTGTTTGCTAGAGCAAAGCATTTCCATTAGCCACCTGGAGGGGGAACAGGTTGATCTGCGAAATCTCTTTGAAGCTGAATTAAAAAATACACACACTCAAGATAATCCCACCAGGTTTTACAGTAAAAAGGGGTGGAGTTTGACTAGCGTTGTGTGCCCGGTTTCAGAAGATGTTTCCAGATGTGCTGAAACTGGCAGAACAGTGAGTGTGTTTCTACCTTAAAATCTGTTAAGCAGTGTCACTATGACTTCTGTCTCCAAAAGCAAAGCAAAACAAAACAAAAGACATGAAAAGAAGTTGATGGTTGATAGCAATGGGAGACAAATCTTTCTGAAGTTAATCTTCAGTCTTTACCTGTGTGTAGTTTCAATCAGAAACTGGATGGCCGGGGTTGGCTCTTATAAAGTCCTTCCTAGAATCTTTAGGCCATCCACTTGCTGGCTGATTTAAAAGTAAGATTCTATAATTTGTAGAACGAGATACATTTAGGCACTTTTATCTTCATTTGTTTTGTGAGAAAATAACCCACTCCTGCCTTTGAGTGTTTAGCCAATGAATGAAGTTGTGGCAATGATTGATATTTATGAAAGCTGATCTAGCCTATGAGACAAAGACAAGGCTAGAGACGCATGATCTAGACACTAGAGAAGGATTTTTTATGCTGGTCTTCCCTAGTGATGAAGTGATTGCTGCCCCACAGAAATCAAGTCAGGTATCCAGACTTTTAGAGTAGCTGTGATTAGGGAGCAGTGTCCGCTCAAATACAAAAGGTAGGAGCAAAAGACAGGAGCTCATGATCTTTCTCAGTCAACCTTATTCTTTGCAAAAAAATGTCCATGAACATTTAAAATATGACTCTGCTAACGCCAATACTGATAAAGTCCATCATTATTACATGCACTTTGCAGGAGTGGAGGGGATGCTGTGGCTGCGGTTGCTTGGGTTATACCAGCTCTGCAAATTAAGCCAGTGTTGTTAAACCCATTTTGGTCTGGGTACAGAGGAATTAGTAACACATTTACAACCCTGAAATGCAGTTAGATGTTGTTATCTTGGTGTGTGTGGTAAGGGATGGGGTGGTTGTGAAGTCAGTTGGAGCAGCACTGCAATTAGTTAAGGGCTGAAGGGAGCCAGGGATGTGAGTTTCAGCAGTGAGTGGAAAGACAATGTCTATGTTCCAGGTCCATTTGTAGATGATCAGTAGGTCTAGCCACTGAGAAACAACCAAGGGCTAGTCAGGAATACAAGTTTCGCAGGAGTCAGGTCTATCCAAGCTTCTCCAGCACTCACCAGATCTACCAGAAAGAGTAGATGTGTTCTCTGATTACAGTAACATTTCTTTGCAGCATTTACTTTGTTGCCCCTGGAAAAACTCAGGAAGACATCCATGATGCTGTCTTCAGGGAGGCCCACCTGGCGCCAACGTTACTGTCTTCTTGGCACCAGTCCAAGACTTTTGTCCAGTACCAGACATATGATTGTTAACGTTTTCTCTTGCTGCTTGATGATTTTTGTTCCTTCGCTGTTTTAATGGCGATCCAATTGTACAGACGTAATTGGAGGAAAATGAGCTTTAGTTGTTGGAAATTACTGTATGGTCTCTTTCAACTTTCTATTTCATTGCATTGCATCACATATCATTTAAAATTTGTTGCCCATAATTACAATGTTGGATTCATGTGGGATTCCCCCCCTTTTAGTTTAAATTTCAAGTATTAAGTATGATGCTTCTGTTCTGAGTCCTTGAGCTATTCCTCCTATTCCTCCCCACCACTAGCCAGCTTATAAATTTTCATTTAGATTGAGAAACAATATATATACCCCACCCAAATAATATATAAAGCATCCTTGTTGAAATGCCTGTCCTTCAGTTTACTTGACTGTATAATTAGGGACTGAATGGTGTTTCAAAAGTTGGTAGGAAGCATGTTACTATAGCTCACCAGTCATGTTTGTTTCTGTTGTTTTCTTTTTAAAGGTTGATTCTTGCCAAAACCGGATAATCCAGTGATTAACTTTGATTTATCTTACATAGTAATGTCAGCCACTAAATGTATGTCATCATTCCCTCTTAATTTATAGCAGAATGCAAATTCTGCTGTGTTGGCTTCTCGAAAAGTCCATTAACTCAAATAGAGTCTGGCAATTTATTGTTAACAGTTCTCTGGGATGAAAGTGCAGAAGGTTGACAAACAGCATGTTTGAAGGTACGTGACAATAAGAGGCGTATTAAGAGGTGCTACAAAAAGGAACTTGTTTTTCCTATAAAAGTGAAAAGGAGCACACTCTCTTCTCAGACTTGTTGTTCCTGTTTATTGTGAACCACTGCCTTACACTTGACAAAATATGGAAAGCGTTTGTCATAAGCACCTAAGGTTTTTTTAAGCCATTCACATTTTATATGGAATAGCACTGGTTTTGAAACACTTCAGACTTTTGCACTGGCCTATGAAGTTTTTTTTTTTAATCATGTGTCTTTTGCTTATTCTTTAATGTATATAGAAATTATTGCTTAATATTGTTATGTATAAAGTAGAATCTGAACACTATTCCAGTGAAAGAGTTGTCGAAGCCTAGTCTTTTTTCTACCCCCATGGGGGATAAATTAAATTAGGTTTCAGTTTATGGGGTATAGAGAAATGGCTCTGCTGGGGATATTACAGACAAAGGAATAAGACCCTGACATTGATTAAATGGGCTAATGATTGAACTAAATCAGACTGCTTCTTTGAAAAACCCCCTTCCAACCATCATTTAATTAATTGATTTTATGAGTGGAAGAGGTTCAGAGGAGGACAACAAGGGTGATTAGGGGACTGGAAACAAAGCCCTATGAGGAAAAGCTGAGGGGAGATATGATAGCACTCTTCAAGTACTTGAAAGGTTGTCACAGAGGAGGGCCAGAGGAGGGCCAGGATCTCTTCTTGGTCATCCTACAGTGCCAGACACGGAATGATGGGCTCAAGTTACAGGAAGCCAGATTTCAGCTGAATATCAGGATAAACTTCCTAATTGTTAGTGCAGTACAACAGTAGAGTCAATTACCTAGGGAGGTGGTGGATTCTCCAGCACTGGAGGCATTCAAGAGCCAGCTGGATATTCACCTGTCAGGTATGCTTTAAGTTGGATTCCTGCACTAAGCAGGGGGCTGGACTCGATGGCCTTATAGGCTTCTTCCAACTCTACTATTCTATGTTTCTATAAGTGTCAGGACCATAAAGTTAGCAATGGATGTATTATGATAGTACCATAAGGATGTGTCTATTACCTAAAATGCATGCCCTCCCATCATAATTTTATTAAGAAATTTAGAGTAAAGGAGAGAGGGGTTGAAGTTCATTCAGAATGTGTCAAAGAGTGTGAGAGGCAAGTGGATCTAATATGCAACAGTTCTCAAGCTTTTCTACACCGAGAGATTAGAAGGCCCGGGAAAATTCAGGGGGGAAATGTTTTTTCCCCATTTTTTCCTGAAGCCTTTTTTCTTCGTCCCCCAATTGGAAAAATTGGGGGGAAAAGAAGAAAAAATTGATTATGGAATGTTTTGTTTTAGTATGATGAATAAAATGTTTCATTGAATCTTGATCCCCCCCTTTTCTCAGTTCTTTTTATGGGAATGGGTGCTTTATGTCTGCTTCACACTGTGAAGAACTAGTGGAGAAATAAATGATTTTCTTTGTTATTAATGTTTATGGTTTCTTCTGTTTTTTTTTTTTTTTAATTTTGCCTGCTCCTCATAAACTGGCAAAACGAAAGAGGTTCCTTACAGTTCAGGTGTTCCTAACAGTTCAGGAGCTTGAACAAGTAAATTCAATTTGTAATAATTGTTTGAATAAAATGTACTTTTAATATAGCAAATGTGATAATTTTATGCCAAACCAACTTGTACATAATTACTTTTTATGTTCCTGAAGGAACAAAGTGACTTTTTAATCTGTAGAAAGTGCTAATATTGCATTTTTTCAATTTTTTCATAATGTTTTGTTTTTTACCTCCCAAAACCAGAAAAAAAACTTTCCCCGCCCCATGGCTTCAAAATTTCCGGACATTTTACATCTCTAAGCCTACTCTAGCACAAACTTACATTACACCGTTTTGCTCCACTTGCAATGCCTCTGTCTATACAGAAAGACTCTTGTTATCATGCACCCATCATTAAAGATTCCATTTTATTTATTTATTTATGGACTTATTCCTCCCAGAAGGAGCTCAGAGAAACAAACAAAAACACTCTTAAAACATCTTAAAACAAAAGACTTTAAAATATATTAAAAACAAAACATCTTTAAAGTCATTAAAACAAAACATATTTAAATACATATTTAAAAAAATATTTAAAAGCAGTTCCAATACAGATGTTATGTCTTTATGGTGGCACAAGACTTTGTTGGGTTTTTTTTTTTAGTATAGAAGATCAATATATTTTGATAGATGATTAAGGCACCATCTCTGCTATCTTTTCAGCGCCTTTTGAAGACTTTTCTTTTTCAACAAGCCTTTTAAGTTGAGAGCTATCCCAGTCTGTGTCTGTGTCAGAATTGCTTAATATGTTTTTTAATAATGTGCTTAACGCTTTTTAAAAAGTTTTTAAAATGTTTTTAACGCTGTTTTGTCTTAATGTATTTTAAGATTTGTTTTTATGATGTTTTAAAGTGTTTTTAGTGCCTTGTTTGCCACCCTGGGCTCCTGCTGGGAGGAAGGGCAGGATACAAATTAAATAAATAATAATAATAATAATACAGATTATTATTAAACGTCTCCTAACATTCCAGAGAAAGCTATTCTAAAATATCATTGGTGAGTTACAAATGGGACCAGGGGCAGGGGTGTGAGCTAAGCATGTTACTTACATTTTGAAGGGGGGCTTCCAATGATTTCTTATGACTAGTAATTAATTCTGATGTAGCAGCTGGTATGCAGAAGCTGAATGAAGAGACCTGGGTTCAAATCTTCACTTTAAGATCATTGGGTTATCTTAGGGAAGTCTCTACTTTCACTACTTCTGAGCCCATGGGGTTGCTGTGAGGATAAAATTTGACAACTTTATAGCCACTGCTTTGAACTTGCCAGACCAGTGCCTGTACCTGTGTTGATGAAGGTGGTCTGCGTTCAACAAGCGTGGGTCTTCCCAGTTGTTAAGATCAGTGAACCAGCCTGACCTGTAAGCTTTTATAGTATCTTCTATTCTGCTTTGGCCTGTTAATGCAAAGAGGCTTGCTTGACTGACCACTTTCTGTAGTTCTTTACTTTGGTCAAAGCTAGTAGGGTAAAGGTAGGGTATCTCTCTACCTAATAGCCTTCAGGGCACTACTTCAAGACCTACTATGGGCTTTTATTTTGAGAGAGAACAGGTACAAATGTAAGAAATACAAATGTTAAACCTTCTACTAGACAGTTTCTGAATTCCACTTTCAGCCAGGGCAGGTAATTAGTTACACCAGCTGTCTCAGACATTATCAGATCTGAAAACCCATATTTTCCATAACCTGAAGAGTCTTCATATGAGCTTTGCAAGTGAGACACATACCTGAGTATTGCCTGTAAAGAACTAAATTAAGTCCTTGGATGCTTATATTCTTTGTATTTCTATTCCTCATTGACAAAGTGCCCCATGATATTCTGATTAGCAAGCTAGGTAAATGTGGGCTGGATGGAACAACTATCAGGTGGATCCACAGTTGGCTCCAGAATCATACTCAGAGTGCTTATCAATGGTTCCTTCTCAAACTGGGTGGAAGTAACAAGTGGGGTACCACAGGGCTCGGTCCTGGGCCCAGTGCTCTTCAACATTTTTATTAACGACTTGGATGAGGAGGTTCAGAGCATGCTTATGAAATTTGCAGATGATACAAAATTGGGGGGCACAGCTAATACCGTGAAAGACAGAAACAAAAATTCAAAGGGACCTTGATAGGCTGGAGCATTGGGCTGAAAACAACAGAATGAAATTCAAGAGGGATAAATGCAAAGATCTACACTTAAGATAAAGAAACCAAATGCACAGTTATAAGATGGGGGATACTTGGCTCTGCAATACAACATGTGAGAAAGACCTTGGAATTGTCGTTGATCACAAGCTGAATATGAGCCAACAGTGCAATGTGGCTGCAAAAAAGGCAAACGCTATTAGGCTGCATTAACAGAAGTATACTTTCCAAATCGTGTGAGGTATTAGTTCCCCTCTATTCAGCACTGGTTAGGCCTCATCTTGAATACTGAATCCAGTTCTGGTCTCTGCACTGCAAGAAGGATGCAGACAAACTGGAACAGGTTCAGAGGAGGGCAACAAGGATGATCAGGGGACTGGAAACAAAGCTCTATGAAGAGAGACTGAAAGAACTGGGGATGTTTAGCCTGGAGAAGAGAAGACTGAGGGGAGATATGATAGCACTCTTCAAGTACATAGAGGAGGGTTGGGATCTCTTCCCTTCTGGAACCTGCTGCTCTATTACTTCGTTATTAACAAAGCAGGAAGATTGTGAAGCCAAAATAATTGGTTTGATATTACTTTTCACGATCAATTACTTTGGAGCATCTTTTCTCTATGAGACTCTGAAGCAGCTATGTAAGGTGAGAGATCGTTGCACATGTGAAGTTTCCATTAAAGAAAGGAAGAAGCCGTGCAGAACAAGCAACATGTGTCTGCTGCACTTTCATAACATCTCCCAGTGCCTTCAGTGAGGTCTCCTGGCGGTATGACTTCCTGTCGATACATGTGAGTTTACTGCAAACAAGGCCAGGACCGAGCAGCCAGTTCACAGAGCGAGCTTCCTGCTGGGAATGCTTTTTGCAAGTTGTTGCTGACACTGCTTATCCTCTCGATGAGCACAGCAGAGAAGGAAACTCCAAATGCTGAGGCCAGGTGGCATTTCCTGAGTTGATTTGTACTCCCAAGGTGTGTCTGCCATGGGAGCCACATGCAGAGCGAGGCAGGGAAAGGCGGCAGATTGATTGCACAAAACATTCCAAATGTCTTGGCATAAAAAGGACTGTAGCATACAGCTGGCTGGTTTGGTAGGGCTTACAATACTCCTTCCTGTCTTCTGGAAATAACCAGGGAGGGGGGGAAAGCATAAGAAAGAGGATGGCACAGGTTAATTTTTTAAAAAAAGTTTATTTAGCCAGTTTCCTTTGTTTTACAGTTAAAAAACTTAAAGCCTTTTAAATATCTCAGTTTCTCCTGAACAGACAATGAAGTTTCCCTGGGATACCTGAAGACAAAAGAATCATGGTGGCTCGCACATAGCTATTAAAAAGACAGAAAGGATCATATCAGTGAATCAGATTAAGAAGGGACCAAAGTCCAAATGCAGTATTAAGCATTCCAAATGTTGGCATATTGTAGTGTGGGTCCAATGCCATTACCCGTTGTTGGAGTAGATAATAAAATCATACCACTTAGTTGCAAAAATGTCCCATTTTGTATGTCCATGTAGAAGTCTGAGTTTGGAAATAAGTTTTTCTGAGACTGTGATATCCCAGACTTTGCTGTGTCAATATGAAAGTGTTGCCCCTGCAGTCAAAAGGTGACCTATAAGCTTCTTGCTACCAACAAAAACATTTCATAGTGTCAGTTGATTTGTCCGGTCACCCTGTTGATGTGTGAGTTAGTTTGTCAAAGATGGCACAGGGTGATACTTGCTGCCTTGCAGTGAAAGCGTTAACCTAACCTAGTTGTTGGGAGAGATTTGGGTGGCCAAAGTCATGAGGACTCTTAAGGATGAATGAAGGGGACACATCCTTCCTCAGCCCTCTAAGCCCAACAATGTCTGAGCATCAGTTGCACTGCTACGAGGATGGTGACAACCTAAATGACATGAGAAGATACTGGCTGACAGGAGCTAAGCAGACTTTTTTTCCCCAGCCAGGGTGTTTGACTGGCCCAAGAACACTCAGTGAATTTTATGTCTGGGTAGGGATTTGAACCCAAGTCTCTCCAGTCTAAGTCCAGCATTCTGGCCACTCCATCACACTTGGTCTCCATCCTAATAGCTTTATTATTCTATTGCAGCTATCCACAAATGAGTGCATTTCAAAATTAACACAATAGCTCCCTTATAACCTGTGACCACCAACAGATAAGAGCTATTAAAAGCCTGGATGCTAATTTTACTACTGCTGTGTCAAGATTTTCAAAAGTAATGATTTTCAAAGGTAATTGAAATCTTTTAAAGGAAAAGCTGGCTTGAATGTTTACCACCATTTCCTTTTATTGTGCTGCGGCCAGCCTCCACTTGTGCTTTGAGGTGCCAGCAATAACTGAGCTGTGCTGTCTGTTGTTAACAGGTTAAAGTTAGGTTAAGATCTTTCCTCTCTAGGGTATGATCTGCTGAGGCATTTGCACCAGATTTGACTTTAGAATGTGTTTTGGCCTTGGCCTTTTTCGGTGGTGGTGGGAGGACAGGGCTTACAAAACAGCCTGTTCCGTTAAATGAATCTTACTTGTCCCATTGGCAATGAGACATTTTCCCAACTTAGGTGAGTTCATCTGTTCCAGGGTCTGTTAATGTGTTGACATTAGAGAACTTTAAAAACAAGTTAAACAAGTTTAAACAAGCCAGGAGTGATTCTTCAAAAATCCTACAAAAAGGGGGGTTTAAGACACCTGCCTGTGAAACTGCGGCACAGATCAAAGTCAAATTGACTTTGCAAATTAAAAACTTAACAGAGGCATGCATCCTGCCCTGGGCAGCCCTACAAGGAACAATAGGGTTGCCCTATAATATATCCAGACTGACAGAGCACCATTAGAGCAGTTGCAAAATATATGCTGCTGCATTCTTTATTGCTGCCCTACCCTAAGGGCAGCAAACAGTACTATATTTCTCTCCCTTTAGTCTCTACCACCCTGCCTCCACATTGCCCAGGGTGAGTTTTTAAATGTCATTCCCCCTTGCCTTATGGAAAAACGATGATGTATTATGTAGGGCTGGTAGGGATTCCCAACCCATTGTCTGCTGCCAATGTACAAAGCAGTGTGTGTGTGTGGGGAGAGATGTGGCAATTGAAAAGTAGTGAGTGGGACAGAGAGCTTTCATCTTCTCCTTCAGGACCTCTCCACCTGGCCACGTCTCCCCTCCCCCACTCCCAGCTGGGTTTTGCTGATCAAGTGGAGGGGGAGGGCAGGAGGAGGGGGGTTGAAGAGGAAAGGTGGGAGGCAGGGGAAGGGTTAAGTACCCTGCTCCTATCTTCTCTCCTGCAAATGCTCTCCCTCCCCCCTTGCATTCCTCAGAGAAGGCCCTGCTGACCATACCAGGCCTGTGGATTGCCACCTGAAAACCTCACAGAAATGGGCTTTTCCAATTGGAGCACCAACACTCTGGAATACCCTACCCAGAGAAATTTGGGAAGCTTCATCAGTTGGATGTTTTAAATGTCTGTTAAAAACCTTTCTGCTTACTCAGGCCTTTTTTGTTTAGGAGGGTTATCCTGTTTAGCAGCTGATTGTGTTGTCCTTGTTCTTAACGGATTTTTTTAAAAGCAGGGATAGGGAAACCTTTGGCCCTGGGGACTGGCTTCGGGGGGCTGATGGGAGTTGGTATCCAACATCTGTAGGGCCATACGGTCCCCATCCCTGTCATAAAGTATTTGCTATTTTCTGGTTTTTATTTGTAATTTGTTTTTGATACCACTTAGATTTGTTATTTATGTATTAGATTTCTATCCCACCCTTCCTCCATGTAGGAGCCCATTTTTTCTAAAAATGTTTCATATATTGGTCCCTCTAGGTCTGTATTGTTGTAACTCTGAGTGACAACGTCCATTGGCTCAGACAGAGGTCCCATATTTGTTGCTGAGATCATTTAATGTGGAGATGGGGAATCTGTGGCCCTCTGAATGTTACAACTTCCATCATCAGCTAGCTGGGGCTGATGGGAGTTGGAGTCTACCAGCATCTGGAGGCCCACGGGTTCTCTATGCCTGCTTTAACTGGAAATGTGGGAGACTGAACCAGAGACTTTCAACCACCGATGTCCGCTGCTACCACGGAGCTATGGGAATCCTTCCGCCTGTAAGCAAGTGTGGTAGAGGGGCATCTTTTAGGCTGCAGAACAAATTAAGGGACACAAACTCTAAAGGATCATACAATAAATATTCCCAGGGAACAGAAAAGAGTTTTAGCCATAACAGACAGTACATCTTCCCTTATTTACCAAAACAATTTGCAACGTTGCAGAAAGTCCTGATAATGTAACCCCCTATCCCCATTCGAGTTACTAGGCCAAAAGCTAGAACACATAAGTAGAAGCCAGGGTCAGGTCATTCCCAAGGATATTAAGTGCTGACCTACACATATTGCACAGAATTCCTCCCAAGGCAGCACTTTATCCCTTTAGCTTTCATGTAGCATTCTTTAAATATATTAATGGCTCTGCTCCAGCTAAAGCAGCAGACATGGTTACTTTTGAATATTTATTTCACACCTAAGAACAGGGATAAAGATGCACTGGAAACCAAAAAAAGTTTTCCACAATGAAAACTGATGCCTATGTGTTTACTTTGGATGGAATATTTCTTAATTTCTTCTTCAAATTTTATTTCCCATGTTTGTATCTTATGCATTAATCTTAAAATATAACACTTCCTGGTAATCTAAAATAGCCCTAAATAATACCTGCCTAACGCCAATCATACCTCAAAGATCTAAGCAAATAGGTGAGTTTTTGAATAGTGCCTGAAGGTAGAGAGGGGAACAACCTGATTTCACCTGAGAGAAGGTTCCATAGGCAGGGTGTTGCCACTGAGAATGCTGTCTCGTGTGACAATCGTCCTTACCATCAACACTGAAGGAACCATGAGCAGGGCCTCTCCCACTAATAACAAAGTTGGAAGGTAATGGGAAAGGCGCTTCTTCAATTACTTGTGTCCCAAGTTGTTCAGGGCTTTGATCATTAGTGCGCCAACTGCGCCCATTCCTTGAGGTGTCTGATCTGGCCACGGTGACACATGCCTTAGTTACATCCCGTTTAGATTACTGTAACACGCTCTACGTGGGGCTGCCTCTGAAGACTGCTCGGAAACTTCAGTTGGTACAACGTGCTGCAGCCAGAATGCTAACTGGGGCTGGTTACAGGGACCGTACTACCCCCCTGTTACAAAAGCTCCACTGGTTGCCACTCTGTTTCCGGACACAATTCAAAGTGCTGGTGATGACCTATAAAGCCCTATACGGCTTAGGTCCAGGCTATTTATCAGACCGTATCTCCCTGTATGAGCCTGCCCGGGCCCTGAGATCCTCAGGAGGCCCTTCTCTCAATACCCACATCTTCTCAAGTATGACTAGTGGGGACGCGTGAGAGGGTCTTCTCGGTGGCTGCCCCTAGGCTTTGGAATTCCCTTCCTAGGGAGGTAAGAATGACCCCCTCTTTGCAGTCCTTCCGCCGACAAGCAAAGACCTTCCTATTGTAACAAGCCTTTGGAATTGAAGGCTAAGGATAGGGCGTGAAGGGTGCTGCATTGCTAATGTCTATTATATCATTTTTAAACTAGTTTGATTTTTTTTAGCTATATGTGTGTATGGTTTTAATATTGGAAATAGTTTAATCTTATTTTAATGTAGACTTTGTATGTTTTTAATTATATGTATTTTTTATCTGGAAGCCGCCATGAGTTCCAGTTTTGGAAAAATGGTGGGGTATAAATAATAATAATAATAATAATAAGTTCTAAGAACATCTCATCCAGAATCCTGTTATCACAGTGGCCAACAAGATGAAATGAGCCCGGTGACTGCCAGTGCAATGATTTAAGGAGCAGGCTGATATGATCCCCTCTTGCTTCTTGCCGCTGAGAGATCAAGGAGAATCAATAGGTCAGGACTTCCAAGGCCTCTCTCCTGCTAGAAGTCATCAATCAGGGCAACCAAGGCTGTATCATGGCCTGAATCCAGACTGGAATGGGTCTAGATTATCTGCTTCATCCAGGTTCATCTGCAGTTGGTCAGCCACTACTCTCTCCATCACTTTGCCCAAAAAAGGGATAACAGCTGCAGGAGGGTCTCTTCGGGAGAGATTGCACAACTTCTTTTAATGCAGTGGGCATCATTCCCTCCTTTAACAAGGCTAACCAACCCCTCGATCTACCTAGTCAATCCCTCCCCAATTGGTCTCAAAATTGATGGACAAGGGTTGAGAGAGCACATACTAGGCTTTATTCTTGCAAGCATGCTGCCTCTTATCGAATAGACTAGTTTTATAGATTTTGCTCACATAGAATTACCTCCCAGCAGGTAATTGCTGCCTTTTCTTTTCTTTTGGTAAAGGAATGCTTATTTATTATTGGTAAAGGAATTATGTTTATTTATTATTTGATTTATATCCTGCCCTTCCTCCCACCATGTAATATTGAGCTACTATTCTGTATTTGTGGATCAGGCTTAGACTAGGAGAAATCTAGATTCAAATCCCTGCTCAGCTGTTAAGATCAGTGGATGACCTTGGGCCAGATACTATTTCTCACCTTAACCTACCTCACAGAATTATTATGAAGGTAAAATGAGAAGTGGGGGAAGGAAACTAGGTATGCTAGCTTGAGCACCTTAGAGGAAGGGTGGGATAAAGTATTGTCTTTGAAATTGTCAACACAGGATGCCCACAATTTTGTGCTAAATTAAAAAATTACTCTGACTGCTATTATTACCATAAGGCTTAAGTCCTAGGCACACTTGCTTGGGAAGGGAATAAACTCCACTGAACTCAACAGCAACTTATTTCCATGTAAATATGCATAAGATTGAGCTGTTATATATACACTCTGTGCACTTTCTTACTGGTTACTGCTTCCTCCCTCAGATCATGAACTGACATGACAAACTTTAAATCTAAGCATCTTTACTTGGAAGCAAGCCCTGTTGATTCAAATAGGTTTTGCTTCCAGGGAAGTGTGCTTAGGACTGTAGCCTTAGTTTGTTATGGACTGGGCTACTACTGTCATGTGGAGAAAAAGGGATAGGATTCATAGACTGGTGATTGTGAATAATGAATAATAATTAAACCACACATTTCCTAAGTGTTCAGAGCATTCATAATTATGTATTTATGATCTCAGTAAATCTTGAAAACAACCCTATAAGGTAGGATATTATCTCTATGTTGAAATTGCTGGAGATGAGAATGGTTTCTAGGGATATTGAATTTGTTTATAACTGAGATGACATTTGAATCAAATACTTTCTGCTGTACAGCTTAGTCTCTTAATCACTATATAGCATGGCATATTAGGAACGTTTGGAACAAAAGGTTCAAATCACATTGGTCCCTCATCAAAACTGCCTTGCCCCTTCCCTACAAGGCCCAGCAATTTATGATTAGTATTGTAAAAGCCAAAGTCCTCAGAAGCTTGTGCCAAGCCAACGTCTGTGATCTATGGGGTAGTCAGAGCTATGCTGATTTCCAGTTTCTCTGCTGAAATGAAAATGGAGCTTTTCCCAAAATCTGAACCAGACCTCATGGGACATTAATTTAAGCATATTTTGTGACCAAATTGAGGAGTGCCTTCTGATAATGTTCTTTCCCTTGTCAACTGTGTATCAACATTTGGCAGCATGAAGATGAATACTCCCAGAGAAGCAATTTTTAAAAACAAAAAAAGTTGAGTAATTTGCAGACTATAGGCACCTACACCTCTACAAAACTATCCCTCTCCCTATCTCTACATCCTGAAGAACAAATTATCAAAACAGTCAGTTAATATAGAAAGGAAAAGCTATCATCAGCCTCTTGCAGTAACACATAGGATTATTGTTTGGCTTCCTCGTGCTCCGGTTGATGCATCATGTGGAACACTGCCACTTTTCTGTTGCGTTCTTCAATGTATGCATTTCTCCAGCCAAAATTTGTTAATCTGTATGACTCAGTGTATGCAGATGATAGATGTGTTTACATCGCTTTATATACAGAACATACAGAATTCTGATTTGCCAGATGAACTGAAAAGGATGCAATAGACTTAACAAAATTCAGCCTCCCACAGTATTTATTTTCCAATAGCGTTGGAAAGAAAATGCCATTTCCTATTGGGGAGGGGGGCAGCTTCATGTGCTATCTCAATGTGTCCTGAACTTTTAAACATACAAAATCTAAGCATACTTAAGTTCACTGAGAAAGTGGTATTTTTCTTTTCTTGTTGGCATCATTAATGCTCATTTAAGTATTCACACAAGGGGCTGCAAAGTGTGCTAAAGAGTCTCACTGCTTTCTAATGACAGTTTCCTCTCTGTAATTCAACACTGTTAAAAGATTTAATGCTCGGCTTGGAAAATCTGTCTCCCTCCTGCACAAATGCTTCATCTATTTGTGACATCTGCTACCTTTTTATTTATCTTAACAATTAAACACAATGCTTTAGAAAGCGCACTTTAGATCACAGGGCCAACTTCGACAGGCCAAAAGGAAAAATGATACTGGATTTAATGTTTGGGGGTTTTGGAAAGGCTACAGAATGAAAGCTGTCCTGAAGCCAAATTAATGCGACTGTTTCCTTTATGCTCAAAATATTCACCAGGGATTTCACTGCGTGCATACAGGAAACAAGGGCTGTTGGATTAGAACAAGATTTTGTTTCTTAGAATTTAAGGGACATGATTAAGCAACCTCTCTGTGCCACTATGGCTCTACAGCCATTGCCCTTGAATGGCCTTTGAAGTGAGAATGCAGAACCGCAACCTGCCACATAGTCTTACACTATAAGGGGGTTACAGAGGACAAGCCAGGGAGAAACTGTGTGCAAATAATTTAAGTAGCATCTCAATTGGACTTCATGGTGTAGAACCAACCAACATCCCCTTCATGACGGGAGAAAAACTTGTAACAGTATGTGAAGAAAACTTTTTTTTTCCTGATCAGGGAATTAGTTGATGGCCAGGCACCAGCCCTAATTCCATTATTCCTCGGTGATACCTTAAGGGCAAGTCCACATCAAACATCATTTCCATCTTTTATAGTTGATGGGGGAGGGAGCAGGAAGGAAAAAATAAAAGAAATGAAATAAATACAAGCTTTTTATCCTACTCTGTACAGTGCCATGCACTTAGACGGACACTACAAAATAGGGATCCTCTCTGCCATGCCATTTTGCACACACCAATATTTCTTATTACTCCATTTACCTTTTTCCCTGACCCATGAGAGAGGGGCTGTTTTAGCGAGCACAGGGTCAAAGGGAACACTCCCGGAAACCAATGGGACATAGCAGAGTTAGGGGAGATTCCTGATGGCAACTGCAACAGGAGTGTAACCCCTAGGGTGTCAGCTATGTGATCCTGGATGGCACACACATACAGTCCATTTTATTTTTAGGAATCCACTAAAAAGTCTTGCTAGACTTGGGTAAACTTATGAAGGAACTGTTGGAAAGAAGTTCAAAGGTAATATTGGCAAAGGAAACCCAGAGTTGGTACTAGCGCTAGTTGAGCTTGTCCTTTCTTGTCACACTATTCGCCCAAGATAGAGAGACTTGGGATATTTTTCTTTCAGTGCAGGCCACTGAACAATGAAATAATCTGAAAAGCGGTACAGGATCTTTCCAGACAGAGACAAGTTTTCCACACGGCAGATGCTCTCGACATACACAATGATGACACTCTTTAGCCCCAGCATCCTGAGCAGAAGAGCAGATACACATATGGGAACACATGTGCCTGGGCCATTGCACAAAACCTAAAAGAAAAAAATGTCACATATAAAATTAAACTATACAAACCCACATTAATAGTGAGTATAAATATAATCAGTTATATAGAGTACTGAAAACAAGAGTGAAAAGCTAATGCAGTTTGAATTCAAAACAAAATAATGATTGAAAACATGAAAGCTTTCTTCTCTGTACCCTTCTACCTTTATTGTCTTCCTTGTTGTCAACATTTGGGATTTTAAGGTGCAGGGAACCTATAATAAGTTTTTATTATTCCGTAAACTGCAATGTATGGCAAACATGTGAAGATGGCTTACGCTGTGTCAGAGCAGGGCGAATAGTGTGACAAGGATACCAACTGCAGGATGGGAAAAAGGCTCTCCCATCCGAGACTGATTTCTCTGTAACAATAAAGAGCCTTGTGGCACCTTAAAGACTTAACACATTTATTATGGTAAATTATGGGGCAGTTGCAGTTGATGTCATTTTTGCTGCAACAGACTAACATGGCTATGAAATTGTTACATAGGTTTTTTTTATTTGCCCAGGCCTTTGGGAGGGGATAGATATTATTAAGCATCAGAGTTTTAGGACATTTTAATTATTGTATACTGGATATTGTTTTATTTGATTTTATGTTGTTAACTGCCCTGGGCACACTTCAGCAAGGAAGGGTGCGGGATATAAATGTAACAAACACAACATTTATCTAGAGATACTGAGGATTAAATGAATGATTAAAAAAGAGGAACCTTCCTACCTATGACCACTGTATAATCGCACCCTGAGAGTGAGAGAATGTGTATTACACACATGCATGTAGAAACTCTCAAATAATTTTTTTTTTGGGGGGGGGAGTCTCGCTTCCTTTGCCCCTGGTCCCTCCACCTCACCCAGGCAAAAAATACCAATTCCATCTCCCCTTGTGATCCATTCATAAGCAATGGGACAATCCCACCTGCTGCTGTAATGCTCAGGGGCCACCTCCAAGACCAAATCTCCTTCTCCCTGCAGTCCTTTCGAGATAGAGAAACGGTCTGCCCCACCATCAAAAGGACTGAGGGAGGGGGAGGATCACTTGGAAAAAAGCAGGTTAAAAAGGTGCTTGGCCATTCTCTGCTGAAAGGATCACAAGCAGAGGTAAAATTAGGAATCTGGGGTGGGAAGGAGGCAAAATAATTCCACTACAACGGGAAAGCAGCATAGGGGGAGGCAATTATGGGGCAGATATGTGTATGTATGTGTCTGTCTGTGTGTACGATGGGGGAAAGTACACATTAATGATAATCAATTAAGTGCTAAAATTAACTGGGCACTGCCTGCAGGCTTACAATCTATTAATGGCAGCATAATGTCATTTATGGTGTAACGATTAGAGTGTTGAACTATGATGTGGGAGACCACGGTTCAAATCTCCACTCAGCCATGAAGCTTTCTGGGTGACCTTGAGTTAGTCGCAGTCTCTCAGCCTAACCTACCACACAGGGTTGTTGTGAAGACAAAATGGAGATGGAGAAGAGTCATATATACCACCTTGTATAAGAAATACAGTAAAAATAAATGTGAGAAAGAGCTCAACATGGGAATGCCATTTCTGCCAGTAGCCCATTTCTCCTCTCACGTAGCTCTGTTCTGCACGTTGGATATCTGATAGTGTTTTGTGCTGTTTTTAATGCTAACTGCCTCAAACTTCTAAGGCAGATAGGTTACTACAAAAATATTAAATCAATACATGTGCCTTAACATGAGCCCAGGAAGCTTGAGGTTCTGAGAAAATTAGCAGGGAATATGCTCTGGGACTATCCAAGTTTTCTGTGGGGAGAAGAGGGATTGCAAATGTGGTTAGTATGAGTCATCCATGAATTTATTATAATTAGGCTTCAGAGAACTATTTTCGTAGGCTATGATGGAGATGGAGCAGCTAATAAGAAAAAAGAAACTGGCAATCTGCTTTCAGAATCTCCCCTTCTTGACTTACTCTTCCATTGATGGGAACTTGTTCCCCTGTTAGGGTAGGAAAGTATCTTGGATTCTGCAATGCTAATTTAGGCGTCGTCCTATGTTTCTTATTCACTCTTCAACAGTTTTAATCCAAAAAAGAATTACCTCACAAATTCTGCATTGGCAGAACTGCACTATTATTCTTGCCCCTTCCCATGTTGAATTTTCACCAGGGTACTACTTACCACAGAAGGACTTTCCATGAGGCTAGTTCACAGCAGCATTTGGACCACCTCTGTGTGACAGTCTACTCAAGGCATCAAAAACCGGGCCAAATCTAGCCCCCTGTGGAGCACCAACTATCCCCCCTCAATTGCCAGCTCACAAGAAAATGAATGTACGGAAGAAGCAGTGGATGTGTTCTTTTAATTAGGGCTGCAACCTTTAAACAATTAATCCGTTAGTTTAAAAAACTTCTGAATCGGAGGTGGAGATCCTGTGGCTTTCCAGATGTTGTTAGAATCAAACTCCCATCAGATCCAGCCTGCATGGCTAAAAGTCAGGGATGACGGGAGTTGTTGTGCAGCAACAATCGAAGAGACCTTCCTTAATAACTGACCGACACATTTCCATACATATATTTTTCTTAGGCTGCTTTCACGCAGGCAGTGATGGCAAGCAAGGCAGGCCATGGGCAAGGGAGGCAGGCAGGTCAGGTGACAGCAGGGGCGAGGGAGCTGCGGAGGAACAGGCAGCAGGGAGGCAGAGGTGCCTGAAGTTCCCATTCCTGGGGTTAGGTAGCAGGACTGGCTTTGAAGTACACAGGGGTGGAGACTCCTAGTTTAATATATACTCATAAGCCCAGCAAGGGCCACATTAGAAGAGTCCCTCTCCTTTCACTCTCACACAGGAGGGAACACATAGCCTAAGATGGTGTCTCCTAAGGTAAGGGCATGCATCACCTCCTTTCTCTCCTTTAAACGAATTGACCAAAGAAGTTTAAATCTTCAGAACAAATTGACTGAACAAACCTAAGTGTGCGTAAACTTGTTCCACTAAGTTTTATTGAATTGGGTGATAATCTTGCTGTTATAGAACCATTATGACCCAGTGTTCACACAGCAGTGGGTTAGTCTGTGCTGAAAAGGTTTCCTCTGGGCTTTGTATCATTTTCTTTCCCAATTCCATTGCAGGGATTTCAAGTGTCTTCCACGTTCATGCTATGAACTACACTACGAAGAACAATAGGCTGCTGCCAAAGCCTGCATCCCTGTGTTGAGTTCCTTCACCCCACCTCACCCCACAATGTCTGCCATCATTTCAATGCACATTTCACTGGCTGCTCTGGTGAGCTGATCGTAACAGCATTAGGATACAGGTGAACTAGACACCACCAAGGAGAAGAGCTTGACATGGGACTCCTGTTTTCTGTTCTTTATGTGTAGCACCAGCCACAGAACTGAGCATATTAACCTGCAGTCCTAAGCACTAGGGCCCCACGGAACACACGGCATTTACTTTGGAATGGTGCTGCATAAACACTGAAAAATTAATGGAATGAACCACCCCCAACTGAAATATACAACTACGCAAAACAACACATTCACACATGACCCTCCCCTCAGACCAAGAGAGAAAACAGGTCTAGATGATGTACATTTATCCTTGCTTGGCAAAATGTACAAGACAGCAGAAGCTTTCTGCCCCAAGACTCGGCATACAATGAACTTTGACTCTTTGCAGATGAAAACTGCTTCAGTATAGTGAATGTGTCCATGTGTTCGAATGACATTTACTAGTTCCAGTGTAGAAACCAAAGCTCCCAGCCTTGCATGGATTAAATGTCAGCCAAACTGCCTAAAGAAGGGAGAAAGCCAGATTTAGGACAAACAAACTCCTATGTGTATTTTAACTGCACTTTGGAAATCTCTCGCTCTGGAGAAGCTAAAAGAAACAAAAAGAGGACAATGATCCCAGATCCTTGGCGCAAATGTACACATTTTTATCATGTAGTCATTTTGCTGAAAGAAGGTTTCAGGATCTTATCAGAGCAGAAAACTACCATAAATACTGGTCTTTGTGAGACCAAGAGTGGTAGCGCAACATACTGTATTTCCATGTTCTGTGCCAAGGTCTGCTTTGAGGCCAAATAATTCCTGGGCTTTGGCAGCGATTCATGAAGACACCTAACAACATCTTTGTACTCCCTTATTTGCCAGAGCCCTACCAAACACAGAGCAACTATAAGGGCCTTTCCCACACTGAGGAGTAGGCATGGCAGAATCGCTACTACATTGGATTTGTATGTGGGAGTCTCTAGATGAAATCCCTGCTGGGTCGCTTAAGGTGAAATCCTGCCATTAATTATGCATGCATGGTTTTAATGGGATTTATATACAGGAACATAGGATGCTGCCTTATACTGAGTCACACCATTGGTCCATATTGCTCAGTATCACCTACTCTGACTGGCAGAGGCCCTCCAGGGTTTCAGAGAGGAAGTGTTTTTCCCAACACCCTACCTGGAGATGCCCGGGATTGAACCTGGGACCTTCTGCATGCAAAGCAGATGCTCAACCACTGAGCTACGGCCCTTACCTGTACATAAGTAACCCCTTTACTGAGTTCTAGCCAAACCTTCCTGGGAAATTTTAGGCAACCCAACATGTGTGTGTTGAATTATTTTCCTATACCACCCATGATAGCAGTTTAGGGTCTATTGCTTTTAGCACATTACATTCAAAACATTCAAAAAGGGATTGTGAAAATAGCACAACTTAACAGCAAAACCAACTTTCTCCTTTTATCCCTGGCCAGTGAAAGTGGGTCCACCCCCCCCAAAAAAATCCAACATCTAGTCAGTCTCAGGCTCAAGCAGGTTCCATAATCTGGGGGTTTCCACTTACAGTGCCTTCTTCTGGGCTTTTAAAGCTCCAATTGGCACACTGATGCTAGCTCTACAACAGCTGCATGTCAAGTAGGACGTACTGGGGGAAGTGGCCTTCCAGCTATGAACGCTTTAGGTCATGTACGTTTTTAAAATTATAATAGTTACACAAAAGGTGGTTCTCCATTTCTGTCATTTGGTCATACAGAACCTCTGACATGACTAGGTAACAAGAGAGCCAGCCGCGGGTAGGCAGGCTTTGCAGCCCCCACCCAAGCCTTCTCCACTGCAGCCTCTGAGAAGTTTCCGAGAGCTCTGGCAGCTTTCTAGAATACTGAGAGAAAGAAGACAGGTTGCTTCCATTGTCAAGAGTTGCAGAGCTGGAGCGCAAGTGGGGCAGAGGTGGTTGTAACTGATTTATAATGATATGGGTGAGAGAGCAACTGCAAAGAAGTCAGAGATAAGGAAGCCTCACCCCATTCTCTCCTGATGATCTCCCTACGCTCTTTGCTAGGAGGGGCATGAAGGTGGAATAAGTTTATGCTGAAGAAGAAACAAGTTTTCCCAGCGTTGTGACACAAGGATGCCCCAGAACGACAAACAGGTAGGCCTCCCCCCAGCCTCGCTTTTAAGGATACAAACACAAGAAGCTGCTGTATACTGAGTCAGACCATTGGCTGTTCTAGTTCCACACCCGAGATGGGATCTTTATCTTTCCCCACCCACTGTGGGCCAACTTTGACAGGTGGATGGGACCACCCACTTGTCAGCCATCTGATGTCATAATGATGTCAGGTGATTGACACCTGCTGAAGTTAAACGGAGGTTGCTGTAACAACTGCTCAGCTGGTCATTGGTTATAGAAACCTCCTTCTTAGATGTGATTTTCTGGTCCGTCCAGAAGACAGAGAGTCACCTGCATTATCTTCAGAGCCCCAGGTGGAAAGTGGGGAAGCCACATCCTTCTGACTTCCTGGAAATACTGTATAGCAATTATTTCTCTAACCCAGCCTTGCAAACAGGTCCACAATAATTACCAGCCCACAACTCTTAATAGCCTGTCTGCCTGCACATACATAGACTTTTAAAATTAAAAACATTCCCTTACAAATTAAAACAAATCCTTTAACGTCATACCATTACAAGCCATTGGCAAAAGAACAGTTGTTCTGGGACTGGTGAAGAAAGAAATATCTAGCACCTCTGCACTGTGGTAACTTCAAAGAAGAAATTCTTCCTTACTCTCCTTTAAAGGCTGAATGTAAAAAATAAATAAAAACAATTCACATCCCTTTTTACCCATACTGTCATGGGCAGCTCAACTCTAAGTATACTTACTTGAAAGATAAGTCCAACTGTATTCAGTGAGGCTTATCTCAGGTAAGAGCAGCCTTTGATTTACAATGGAATAAGCTCTACCAAACACAGCAGGGATTGCTTCAGAATAAACATGCATAGAGATAATATTGCAATTCTGAACATTTTCACTTAGAAATAAGCTCCACTGAACTCAGCAAGACTTACTTTCAAGAGAGCATGCTTAGGATTGGGCTGCAATTTACATTTTACTTCAAAGAATGGTTCACATCTTGACTTTGCAGTTGAAGGTGGCCCTCTCCCATTCTCCATGCCTTCTTAATTTGGCAGTGCTTGCTAAACTGGGATCCAGGAGCTACTTTCAATTAACAGGGCTAAACCAGAGTAACCACAACACATCTAGGAACAGGGAGCCTGAGAATAAATCCCCCCCTCCAATATTCTTCAGCCTGCTTCTTCTTAAGAATAGCTGTAGCTCCTTCAAACACTTAACCTTCCAAATTCCAAGAAGAGGAGTGAAACTAGAGAGCTGCCTTTCATGATTATGGGAGAGCATCTCAGCTACACCAGACAATACAAAGGCAGCTTTGGCAAGTATGAAAGTAAAAGTATTAACAGATGGACTCATGGGGAAACAATGATCATAGAGCACTGGACTGAAGAGATGAAATGGATCTCATATCTTTAAAAGGTCCATGTCCAACAAAAGTTGTATGGATCTTTTAAAGACTCTGGATTACTCGAGTTGCCCAGGGATACATGTAAATTTAGCCTAGGTAAGTGCTTATTTGTAAGCCTGTTCTAAGCACTTACCAGGATTCATGATTCCCCATTTTAGACTTGGCACCCCCAGTTTGCCAGAAACCTCTCTCAGTGGGTACAAGTTGTCAGATTCATGGGAATTAAATGCAAGTAGAATGTTGATCTTTATGCTGACAGTTGACCTTTGTTTTTATTGCATTTTTACTGTTTTCATTCTATGGTTGTTTTTTAAACGTGTTGTAAACCGCTTTGATGTTTTTAACGAAATAGTGATATATAAATATTTTTATAAATATAAACAAATAAATAATGTTCAGATGAGCAGCAGTGCCTGGTACATTCCCAGGAATATGGCAGCCCTTTTCCAATGTGCTGTTTTTGTAGTGTGGTTGCTTCCAATATTTGCACTGGCATCAGGGAGGGCTGTACCACCATATCCTATGCTTTCTTTATGTAAAGATGGGGGGAAATTGCCTTTGAGAAAGAGTAGCACATCTTAACAATCAAAATAAAAGAGACCTGCAAAAAACTGGGGGGGGGTAGATTTAATTTGCCAACAGAAAAGGGAGGGTTTGTTTGACACATGCACCTTTGCCTAAATGCTCATAAATGAGCATCCATGTGAACCTAAGAAGCTGCTTTATTGTGAGGAAGTTCACTGGTCTATCAAGCCAGACGCTGGGTTTTCTGACTGGTGACTGCCTGATCCTGGGACCTTAGCTGTACCACTGAGTTATAGCCCCTCTGAAACATAGTCAACAAAAAGGATGGTGTGCAACAGATGTGAGACATGCCAGATCAAGAAATTAAGACAGTATGATGGAAAGACTGAAGGAGCACAGTTAAACACACTCCATCCCAGGAACAGTCTTCAGGTTCCTCAAAGACATATTTGAAACTGCAAACTGGAATCCTCCATTCCTCCTAGATGGCTTGTCTAGTTACCAAAATTCTGGAACAACATTTTAAAAGGCAGCAAGAGGAGCAAGGAATACAGTGGGTTGTAGTGCTGGTTTTCACTATTGTTTATGAAATGCCCTAAAGCTGTGCCAATGGGAATTATACACAAAAACTTACATAAATAAAAAGGGGACATATGCATTGCTATAGTTACAACACGCAGTGCTACTGACAACCAATGTTAAATTTTCATCCTGAGTGTTAATGATCAAACTGTAACTTTTTAGCAGAAGTAGGTTGTGAACTACTAAGTAGGCATTCCAGATTACATAAATACAGATACTGAATATAGGCCAAAGAATATTATTCTGGCACCAGCCAGAGTACATTCAGAATACTATGTTTATCCATTTATGTCGTCACCAACACCATCATCATTAGAACCAAGAAACAGGGCATGGATAGCAGAGAGAAATCAGAGGTATACAGGAATTCCTGGGACTTAAAGACTTAGGCTCCATCTGTGCTATACATTTAAATCAGGGGACTCTGGGAACTGTACCTCTGTGACGGGAATAGTGGTCTCCGAACAACTCTCAGCATCCTGAACAAGCTACAGTTCCCAGATTCTTTGCAAGAAGACATGACTGTTTAAAGTAGTATAATGCTGCTTTAAATGAATAGTGCAGAGGAGGCCTTGAAAAGGGCAATTGCTGATCACAATGCCCACTTGTAACCCAGACAATTATGAAGGGAGGGGAGCTTTATCACAGAAGCCAAAATTCACACCTTGCACACATGGAAAACAGGATCCAGAGTGACTCCTTAGAAAGGTTCAGTCTCTGAGCACCCCTGCCAAATGAGGTGCGGGAGTGTGGCTACTACAGAGAGGGCCTTCTCAGTGGTTACACGCCAGCTGAGAAGTAACTTCCATAGGGAGGCTTGCCTGGCTCATATGTTGTGGTCTTTTCAGTAGAAGGTGCAAAACATTTTTTCCCCAGACCTTTCAATCATAAAATCTTTTAGTGCTTTTAAAATCCTTTGAACTGATGTAATTCTCTGTTGCTAGTTTTGTTCTGTTTTAGATTTCATGTTTGATTTTTTTATCTTAGGGCTTTGATTATTTCCCCTTCAAAACCACCTAGAGAGCCTGCAAGCAAGTAAGTAAAAAATAAAGACCTTTCCTTTTAGGCCATGCATCCATGCTACTGTGGTGACCATGTGGCAACATGGCAACCAGCTACATGAAGCCAAGGTCTCCCTGCACATCACCTTGCGGTGTCCCACAACCTTCAGGTCCCCGTACTTTGGCATGCTTTGCCCACTGGGACTGATGGGGTAGAAGGCAGAAAGGCCAACAGCAGGCAGAGCCAGAGCCAATGACAGGCAGAGTCAACTAATTCTAGTTCTGCCCCCATCGCCCTCATTGTTGAGGCCTACAAAGGCAACACTCACACTAAGGGGGAGGAGCAGACCACTTCCTGGACTGCATGCAAGTAGGAAGGCAGAGAGGTGGGGGCTGGCTAAGGCTGGTGGGGCGCTGCCCCATTTCCCCTAACAGACCAGCCTCCACTGCTCAGGCTACTTTCAGCAGAAGCAGGAGTGGAGCCTCATGCAGAGCCCAGGCCAGAGTAGTATACTGTAAGGTGAACTGAAGGAGGCCTTGGGCTTCAAGCACCTGTTTTACCACACTGCAGGGTACTTGGCAGAACAGCAGATCGGAGGTGACAAGCAGAGGAGCGAGAAGGTACCCATTACGTAGAGCTGCTCTGCCCCCTGCCCTCCATAATACAACGGATAGCAGAACTGTGACTCCTGTGTGCACGTGTGCACCTAGTGTCATGTTTAGGCAACTTAAACTCCACGCTTCCCCCTCCCCCAATCTCTAGCCAAAAAAGAGACCTGACAGCCTGGATATTTCCAAAGCAAGTATCGCAAAGAATGCAGACTCTGTTATTGATGAAACAAAGAACACTCAGACCTCTCTTACAATATCAGCTATGATTGCTTAGGTAATTATCAGCCACACTGTGTTCTTTCTAAATCCTGGAGATCATATCATTGCTTCCTCCCACCCCCAGTACCTCGGGAGGGCACTGCATAAAACCAGTTGAAACTGCATGTTCTAACGCCGTTAGAAGGTGATGATCTGGAACTGTACACAGAAGTGCAGTACACCAAATGTATTCCTGATGTAATTGGCGGTAGGGATGAGTTAATGGGCTTCAGGAGAGGTTCGTCATTAACAACAACAGAAGAAGTGCTGGCCCCAAGCCTCCTTCCTGAACTATTAACACTGTACAAAAAACAATAGGGAATGATGGTCCCATCCATAGCAAGTTAGTTCAAGTCTCATTTCAATAAGGGGGACAACTAAACGTTGTGCTGAACTTTAGGTTCCATTCAAATGAATGGGATTTAAGAATGATCGTGGGGTTTTTATTTTTCTGCATCTAATGTAGGAGTTTTGCCTTGGTATTTCTATCTTCCTATACCAGCCATTATATTTTCCAATTGTGTGTTTGATTTGGCTGTCGTGCAACACTTGATTGTGTATCTAGACCAGGGATAAGCTAACCTGTGGCCCTCCAGAAGTTGAGGAATTTGTTTCAAAGGTGTGATGACACTGTAGCTCACAAATATCTGGGAGGGTTACAGGATAGCCAGCCTTGTTCTTGACTTAAATTAATATGGGTGGTATAAGTGATTGAACAGTACAGCAAGCTGATGTTGTTTTTTAATTATTCAGAACAATTGGCATGATTCAGCCAAAACTAAGCATGTTTAAGTTTAATAGATTGGGAAAATTAAGCAGGTTCTTAACTTTCTCATACTGAAATCTCTCATACTAAATTTGGCATACTGCAGTTCTGTGTATAGTATCAGATCATTACCTTTGAAAAGCGCCATGCAGTTTCAACTGGTTTTATACAGTGCCCTCCCGAAGTACTTGGGATAGAATTAAAAGTGTGCTTGGCTTAGGCTGTGCCATGCCTAATATTAACAAAATGAACATTGCACAGATGCATTCACTATAGCTTATATGAAAGTCTCATATTAGCAATTTGCAGTTCTTATTATTGGCACAAATATATTTCTAATCTATTTAAGGACATTTTTCTTGAAATTAGATGTGAAGGCCAAGAGGTCAAGCTTTTCACACTGGGTGTCTTGTTTTGGCCATGTGAAAGACCCCATGGGGCAAAGTTGCAAGAGCAGATCAATTGCTGCAGGACCAAGGAGAGTTCCTAATAATTTGGAGATTTGGGATGAGGTGTAATATGCTGACAATACCCAGCTCTATTTTTCTGCAACATTTAAATTATGAGGGGTCGTGCAAGCCCCAAAATAGTGGCTGGAGATGGTGAGCTAGATGAGGGCCAATAAAGTGACTCTGAATCCTGGTAAAATGGAAGCACTGTGGGTCAGTGGTTCTTGAATCTGGATAATTGTTCAATTGCTTGCTTTGGTTCAATTGCTGAGCTTCGTAGTCTGGGGGTGCTCTTGGATCCATGTCTGTCACTAGAGGTCCAGGTGATCTCAGTGGCTAAGAATTCCATTAACCAACTTTGGCTGATAAGACAGCTATGGCCGTTTTTGGACTGGGATAGCTGATTCCTGAACTCTGTGTATGGATGTGAAAGTTGGACAGTGAAAAAAGTGGATAAGAGAAAAATCTACTCATTTGAAATGTGGTGTTGGAGAGCTTTGCAGATACCATGGACCACAAAAAAGACAAATAATTGGGTGTTAGAGCAAATTAAACCAGACCTGTCATTAGAAGCTAAAATGATGAAACTAAGGTTATCATACTTTGGACACATCATGAGAAGACCTGATTCACTAGAAAAGACAAGAATGCTGGGAAAAACAGAAGGGAGTAGAAAAAGAGGAAGGCCAAACAAGAGATGGATTGATTCCATAAAGGCAGCCACAGACCTGAACTTACAAGATTCGAACAGGGTGGTTTATAACAGATGCTATTGGAGGTCGCTGATTCCTAGGGTCGCCGCAATGGACTTGAAGGCACATAACAACAAGAAGCTGATCATTGTTGTCCATGTGCTGGTAACCTCCAAATCAGACTACTGCAATGTGCTCTATGTAGGGCTGCCTTTGAGGTTGTCCCAGAAGCTGCAGCTAGTGCAAAATGTGGTGGTTCAGTTGCTTACTGGGGCAGAATATTGCCATCATGTTATGCTGCCAATGAAAGAATTGCACTGACTGCCAATTACCTTCTGGGGTAAGTTCAAGGTGTTAGTACTGCTGTGCAAACCCCTATACAGCTTGGGACGAAAGTACCTAAAAGATGGTCTCATCCCTCAGCTGATCACTACGCTCTGCAGGAGGTGAGCATCCTGAAAATACCATCTTACTAGAAGGTCCATTGAACATAATGTTGGAATTGGGCCTTTAATATAACGACACCTACCCTTTGGAACTCCCTTCCATTATATATCAAACAGGCACCTTCTTTATGGCATCTGTTGAGTACTTTCCTCTTTCAACAAGCCTTCTAAGTGAAGAAACCAGGTTTTTATCCCAATCCATATCTGTATCGCAGTTGAAATTGTTTTTATACAGTATATGCAATTGTTTTAACTGCTCTTATATATGCAGTTGCCTCATATATGTTTTTATTGTACAGTGAAATTGCTTCAAGATGCCTCACAGGAAGCTATTTATAAATGAAATAAGTAATAGCGAGGAATTTGCTCCAACAGGGGTTGAAAATGAACTGAGGCCTTTTGATCCTCTGTCTCCAGTTCACCTCTTACATGCTTCATCTCCCTTTGGAGAACTAGAGCCTCTTAAAGGGCCAACCCTCTGATCTGAAGACAATCACTTCTCCTGTGTCCATGGCCTCCTGCCTGGTGTATTCCTGTGCTGTCCGACTGACGAGGTAATGTGTAAGAAACTCAGACCTAGGGGAAGGCACCCATGAAGGTCCTGGCTCAAATTCAATTGGCCCCGATGCTATGGGATCTGGTTCAGTAGGCTCTTGCCTAGCAGTCTTGGATTCGGTAATCCCCGTGGTCACCACTATCAGGCTTGGAGGTAGGAACTGTACTTGCAATGCAGCCTCTGACTTGGTGCCCTGGTCACCAGCAACTCTCAGGAACTGGTATTTCACACAGAACCTTCTAGTGTTGCTAAGGATTCTGGGATGGGTATCAGCTGCACTCTCCATTTTCAGTGCACTGCTTTAGCCAGAGAATGAGAAGCAAAGAGGGACGGCACTATTGTGTGCCAAAAAGAGCAGAAAACAGTTCTGGCAGTGTGTTTCAGTCCTGCCTTTTTGCCTGCCTAGGACACCAGATCCAGCTGCACCTAACTTCAGGCAGGCCTTGGAGGGGCAGAAGATAAGAACATAAGAAGAGATCTAGTCCAGCACTCTGTTCTCACAGGGGCCAGCTGTATGGGAAATATTGACCTACCCACAATAGGTCAGTATATGAACCGTACACATCAAATGTTTGTTCTCTATTTTTAATTTTTAAATTTATTTATTAAATTTATATTCTGCCTTCCTCTCATTAGGAGCCAGCTAGACACAAAGAGTAGTACTATGCCAGACAATGTATGGGTGGAAATATCCCACAAAATAACTTCCTAAATTCCCTCTAATAAGAAAATCTCCTTTAAAAAAAATGGTTGATGAGCTTTTTGGTGTGATCTGTAAGTGAAAAACTCCAGCAATCTGGACATAAGAAACCAAGAACATACTGGAAAGTAACCCAGTAATAAAAAGCAGAAAAAAGCCCTAATAGAAATCATGATACAAAGGAACAAATACCTTATTATCTTAGCATGCTACTGAAGCATTATGAACTTAAGACATTTTGAGAGTTGTAGAGAGAATGGAAAGTCTTAGCTAAGTGAAATAAAGATCGCCTTTCATATAGTTCCACTGTGTGTTTCTATAACAATTGTATCTGTTATGGTGAACTTAATAAGCTCATGAATCCAGCATCTTACAGTACTTAGTCATCTCTGCAATGCTACAAGAAAACATGGGGGGTACCTCCCACTTCAAATCCTTTTTAGGGTGCCTAACCTGGCGCCTTTAGGAGATATGGTAGCCAAACGATATAGAGTATCTGCCTGCATTCATGAACAGTGCACTGCATTCAGTCTTAAGTGAAATGGCTGCCTTTAGCCTATCCAGCTGTAAACAAGTATGGAATCCATGAAGGTTAAGGAAGCCCGATGGAATCCTGGCCTCCTCTCTCTCTCACATGGAGCAGGCAAGAAAACATTGGAGTGTCTTAGGTCAGTCAGTAGAATCAAGGGGCAAAGCTTTTTCTGGGCTCCATCACCTTAGGCTACAGGCTGTGGGTGCAGGGTTTGTGCATGCACACGTTTGAATGCTCTCACGGAGGAGAAAGCACTCCAAGCATAACAGAAAAATAGCCTGTTTTGTTTTGTTTAAGCATATGAGCATTTATGAAGGCTGCAAGCCAGTAAGTTCCCCAGTTCAGATCTCAAGCCAGGCACTTGCAAAGTGGCCGCAGCTCAGCGACAGACTATCTTCTTTGAATGCAGAAGGTCCCAAGTTCAATCTCCGGCATCTCCAGATAGGGCTGGGGAGACTCATGCCTGAGATCCCAGGGAGCCTCTGCAAGTCAGTGTAGACAATACCGAGCTAGACGGGCCAATGGTCTGACTCAGTATCAGGCAGCTTCCTATGTTCCCCAAGGTATTTTTCCTCAGGCATTCTCTCTCTCTACTGCAACTGGGGACAACACTCCTGGGCTACCTTTCGGGACTCTTATTAGGATTATTCAATATATATGAAATGCTTTAAATGGGCTAAATGCTGGATATACACATGACTGCTGTCCAGTCTTCCTGGACGTTTTTTTATCTTTCTCTCTGTCCACCTCCTGCTCATGCACAGCATGGAGTGGGGAAGTACTGGAGAGAAGGAAAGGGAGAGGGAGACTTTGCTTCGAAGCTTATGAGAAGCAGGAGAAGCTACCAAGGAGGTGCTACAGGTTTTAAGCACATAATCTTTCTATGCGTTCAGAACAGGGATGGAGAAGCTCAGGTCCAGGAAGGCAATGTGGTCCTCCAGGCCTCTCTAGTTGACCTTTGGGATTCTGTCTGGACCACACACCCCTCCCCTGGCCCTACTCTACACCCTCCTTCAGTGCTTTTGCCTAGTCAGAGTGTGTTCCTGAACTGGGCCCAACTGAGTGCCTCTTGCTTGCCAGGATGGAGGATGGGCAGATGTGTGTTGCGCACGCATGCATGAAACGCTTCTCACTTTTGCACGGCCGGAGTGTAGCCCACTTGACAAAGTGTAAAAATCACATCTACTGCTCCCCCTACTTTGGCCTCTGGTCCTGTTCAGTTTCTTTCTCTGGCCACACCCACTTTCTTCTCCCCCTACCTCCACTGGTAACTGGCCCTCAGAAGGTGGCCTGTGAAGCAATGCAGCCCCTCTGGCTGAAAAAGGCTCCCCACCCCTGGGTTAGAACTACGGATTGTGGCAGGGGCAGGGAAACCTTGTCGGTTCCCTGGGCCAGATCCTTAGCTGCTCATAGCCTCGTGGGCCAGATTTGGCAGGTGGGTGGGGCTGCCCACCTATCAGTCACCTGGTGTAGAGTGTGTATATGCGTGTGCAATTGCCAGCTGCTCTAGCTGTTTACCGGCAAAGCTCTACTGGTGGGCAAAGCTGCTTGACGGCCACTTATTTCCACAAAGGGATATGGAGGCAGCGCTTACTGTATTTGCTTAATCTTGCATTCCATGAGCTCCTCAGATTTCTTGTAGTCAAGAGGAGTTTGGGAGGGCACAAGAATTTGCACAATCAGGTCTTGCTAAACACAACTGACTTTTTAAAAGCATTCCAGAATCCCACTGCTTCCTCATTAACAGGACAGTAGAAATACAAGAACTAAACAGCAACCTGCCTACACTGATTAACGCCTAGTGTTCTCCACGAATCCCAGCCCTGCAACTATGTCATTTTGGCTTCATTTGATGCTTTTCTTGGTGTTTCCTATTTTTAACACTTTTGAAGTTGAGCTCCATGGCAGACGCCTTTGACAAATGCTGTCAACTCAGGACCAACTTTTTGTTCCACCCCTCCAAAGGCCTCTAAACCTTCAGGACCTGGTAGCCTGCCAAGAATGTGGCACGCCACGCTTCAGTAAACACCCTCTCACCCAAATGCAGTTAAATATATGCTGTTGTTGAGGTGGCTTTCAAGCTCAGAAGTAGATACTCCGAGCCTGATAAATGTCCGTGCAATATATTAGTCAAGCTGAATGATAACAGGGTGGTTAAAAAAAAAAAAAGATTTAAGACCTCAAGCGTTTGGGGGAAAATCTTATCAAACGATACCCAGCTCTCCCATTCAATTGTTATCAGATATCAGATTCCCCTCTCCTGAGAAACTTTATAAGAGGAGGAGGTTAACATCTCTTACTTCAGTTTTACAACAGAAAGCAGTTAGTGGAGCCTCTCTTACAAATGTTTGCATTAGCTGATTTTAACATTTAGATGCTTTGGATCTGAGTTATTTGAAAGACTACCTACACCTGTATTCAACCTGCCCTCACATTAAGATCAACAATGGAGGACCTCTTAGTTTGCCCACCACCACAGTTGGTGAAATTGCTAGGCATGAGGGAGAGGTCCTCTGTGGTAGCCCCATGACTCTAAAATTCATTGCCAGCTGGTTTGTGCAGAGCTACCACACTTCAGTTGTTTAGAAGGTCTTTGAAGACCTATTTGTTTTGGGTGGCTGATGCATGAATGATATTTTCTGTGTTTGTGTGTGTGGTGCTCTCTTTAGCTGATGAACCACATCAGAGGTTGAGGCCCTGTGGCCCTCCAGGTGTTGTTGAACTCCAATTCCCATCAGTCAGCATGGCCAATAGTCAAGGGCGAAAGGGGTTGCAGTCCAGCAACACCTGGAGGGCCAAAGGTTCCCCACCCCAGAACTAGATGATCTGACTCTAGAGAAGGCAGCTTCATGTGTTCCTATGAATATCCAAAGCATATCATACAAATTCTTTCAGCAGTCCTTAGAAAAACAGTCTTGCCAACAGAAGTGGGAGGAAAGAGCTGATTGGTTACAGCCAGCTCTAGAAAATCCACAGCTGAGGAGAGATTTGAACCAGGGACAGCTCACACCCTTTGCCCTCATGCACACCAGCTCATAAGCCAGGTTAGAACTCGCTGTAAAGCAAAGCACCTGCTTCTGCTAAGCACACAGTGTACACAGTATCACTGTCCGCTGGCAAAACTGCATTCCACTGCGATCAGAGCCACTTAAAAAAAAAATCACAAAGGAGATTCCAGAACAAAATCTATGAGGCACTTTGGCATCAGACCTGTATTTTTTGGCACTGCTATTTCAAGTGAAAAAGCTAAAACAGAAATTAAACTATCCCTGGGTGAGTAAACCTAGCCACTGCTGTTCCTAGTTTGTGCCATAATAGGTTTTTTTTCCAGTAAATAAAGGATTGGTTGATTTATGCAACAGTTAAGTTGCCCAGCACTACCCTTTCTCCTTTGACTTTTCCACATCATCTCCTTCAGTAATGCAATGGATTGTTTGATTTTCCAGACAATTTCCCTTATGGTGGAAACTCAATACAATTGATACTAATTAAATGAAACCACCACTGTGACAAGGCAACGTTCTAATATACTCGTCGCATAAAGACTGTCTGTTTCATTTGAATGAAGGCATTTTACTTTCTCTTTAATGAAAAGTGAAAATCAATGTACGGGGAAAGAAAGGGGAGGGAGAGTAGAGAAGACTATGCTTCAGTTTGGATTCATGCACTGAGCAGTGGGTTGGACTCAATGGCCTTATAGGCCCCTTCAACTTTACTATTCTGTGATTCTAGAGATGGGATCACAAAGATCGCTCCTTTGTTTTCTTTAGCCCTTTCGTCAGCAACTAGCTTTATGGGAGAGTCACTCTGACGTATGGAGAGTGTTTCACCCCATCCCCCATCCCAGGGGACTGCTGGCAACCCCAACTCTGTCCACACATTGCTTTTGTCTTGGGTGGTTGTGGCGGAAGTGGGTGGGTGTTCCTCAGGGAGCCATATTGGGCATGGGGGGTCTCCAACTGATGATCCCAAGTTTAGAGAGATGCAAGAAGTGAAAGTACTAAAACCAACTTCTAAGGCAGGCATGGGAACCTACTGTTGGACTACAGCTCCCATCAGCCCCAACCAGCATGGTTAATGGTCAGGGATGATGGGAGCTGTAGTTTAGCAACATCTGGAGGGCACTATGTTGGCTACCCCTGTTCTACAGGTGCATTCATATGGCAGCTTCTGACATAGTTGGCTTAGCACCTTACAATTCAGCTGGAAGCTGGCAGGAGGCAGAAGGAGAAGATATTGAAGAAAAGAGTTACAGAGCAGAACTACGGTTTTATGCAGTGGTCACTCTTTTTGACCTTGCTACCTCAGGTGATCCTGCTAGTTACAGATCTGTGACACAGACTCTCAATTACTGGTATAGTCCATGACTGGCTTGCAGGTGTAAAGCAGACAGAGGACCCCTAAGGTAGTAGTAGAGGCAGAGCACAGTCACAATGCCTAAGGCATTTGCCTCTCCCATCTCAGCAAAGGAAAGACACAAGGTGGTTCTTGCCCCTATGGTCATGACAATTGGGCAAAGTGCTGAACACATGGAGCCAATGGTGAGGAAGTGAAAAAGCCTTCTTTTGTTTCCTCTTCTGAATCAAATACACTTCACACTCAACTCTTTGGTACCTTTTCCCCCATATCCAGATACTGTATTTGGTCTTAGATTGCCTAATAAGGGAATTATGAAGTTGAATCAGAGCCTCTTAAGAGATGTCCCTTTGGAAAGAAAGCAGGTCACCTAAATGCAGGTTGCAACTGATAGGACAAGATAAAGACAGTAAAACCTTTTGGAAATTAAAATAACTGCTAAAATGGTCTGGGCTCTGGAATTTTGCTGCTGTTCATCTTTTATTTATAATTGCCTTTTAATTATTCATCTTGCCAGAAACCAAACCAAACACAGAATTAATAGGTGATGCTCCTAGCAGAAAGACATGGAAACAAAAAAATGACAGGTGGTATGTTTAAAGTGGGTTGCCAATATTAATTTAGTGCAATACTAACCAGATAGTCTCAAGGTAGCATTTCTTCTAACTTTTTAGACAATTGTTGTTATAAAATGGCAAAAGTTTTTCCTAAGTGACAATCTGCCTTATAAGAGTTCCAATGTAGCATCTGATGAAGTAGACTGTTGCCTAAGAAGGCTTGTGCCATTCATAATAAAAAGCTTCTAAGGACTTAGGACAATATCCAACATCATGGAAGCTGGCTTCTGCTCATGTGATAGGAGTTCCCCTTCCTCTCCTTTCCCCTGAAGTCTCCATGTCCCCCTAAATCGGCTCTGGAGGGTCCCCCAGCCACCCAGAGCAGATTTTGGGGGTATTTGAAGGCAGGCTGCAGGGGGAATCCATTCTGACAAGGGTGCCCACTCTGCTGGCTGTTGTACATTGTTGGATCTCACTCTTAGTCTCAAAGTACTATTAGTCACATTTCTTTCTCTTTATTATAGATAACTAGAAGACAAACACAATGTTCATGTTATATAAGCAGCAGTGGGCAAACGTCAGGTTGGTTGAATTGGCTTTGCTATTTACTAAAATCCTATGATCCTACCAACCAGAGCCAGGTGCAAAGGGCACACAGTTAGAATGAAAGGACAGGGTGCCTATGAGCACATTCTGAGTCTAAGAGTTTGTTTTCAATACCAGAACTGAACTGAGCTCACAGCCCTTTCACAGAAAAGTTCATTCCTGGTTAGCCTTGATTTCAATATCCTGATAAAAAGTCATTTTGTTGTTGTTATTGTTAAACAATTTGGAGTCGGAAACCCTTTCTAATCTGCTGCAAATCGTTGAGATCTCTGCTAGCAGATCCTGATCCTAACTTCTGCCCTCCCCTTTATAAATAAGCTGTTCAAGCTGATACCTAGCAAGGGCAAGCTTTTTATGGGTACCCACTGCCAGATTGAAGCCAGGCCTGAAATGCTGCCTTTCACAAGAGAGCTGCTTAAAGGTTGGAGAACTCAGTCAAGGCAAATGAACTCTGCCCAAATCAGTTCTAAATGTATATGTATACATTCCAAAGGCTTGTTATCTCCAAATAATTATTTCCTTTTGGAACAGACAAGCATTTCTTCATTAGTTCTCTACAGCAGTTGTTTTACATACCAAATCTGGCTTGAGTCTGAAGGTCAAAGGGAGAGAGTAAAACATGGAACGCACAGTTGTCAGCACGGAGGAGCTCCACAACTGACGGACCTCCCGACTTCTGGGAATGCGATGGAGGGTGAACTTGGAAAATAAGGGAAGAAAGTGACAGATTTACACAGATGAATCCTTACAGTACATGGTTTCCATAAGGGTCCTCTCTTTGGCTTGCTGCTGTAGTTCAACACAACTCCCATCCACACAATAATAATAATAAATAATAAATTTTATTTTTGAGTCGCCTATCTGTCCGGGTTAGCGGACACTCTAGGCGACTTACAATATCATAAAACACAATATACATCAACAACAGTCACAATTAATTTAAAATCAACTTCAGTTAATACAACAGAGAAACTAATCCACCTCAATCTTATAGGCCTGCCTGAAAAGCCGGGTCTTTAAGGCTTGGCGAAAGCCTATCAAGGAGGGAGCATGTCGAAGATCAAGGGGAAGAGAGTTCCAGAGGGTGGGGGCCACAACCGAGAAAGCCCTCTCTCTGGTCCGCACCAGCCTAGCTGTTTTGACCGGTGGGACCGAGAGAAGGTCCTGTGAGGCTGATCTTGTCAGGCGGCATAGTTGGTGATTCTGGAGGCGTTCCTTCAGATAAACTGGACCGAAACCGTAGAGGGTTTTAAAGGTCAGCACCAACACCTTGAATTGAGCCCGGTAGACAACTGGTAACCAGTGGAGATCTATTAACACTGGGGTGATATGATCACAGCGACGGCTATGCTTAATCAAGCGTGCCGCCGCATTTTGTACCAGCTGTAATTTCCGGACTGTCTTCAAGGGTAACCCCACGTAGAGCGCATTACAGTAGTCTAAGCGAGAGGAGACTAGGGCATGTATTACCTGTGGGAGCAGATGAACAGGAAGGTAGGGTCACAGTCTCTGTATCAGATGCAATTGATACCAAGCTGCCCGGCTCACTGCTGAAATCTGAGCCTCCATAGACAGCTGGGAGTCAAGAATGACCCCGAGGCTGCAGACCTGGTCCTTCAGGGGTAAACTCACCCCATTAAGCACCCGGTCTGTAATTCCCAACCTCTTTTTGTCTCCCACGAGCAACACCTCGGTCTTATCGGGGTTTAGCTTCAGCCTATTCTCTCCCATCCATCCACTTACGGATTCCAGGCACTTGGACATGGTATCCACAGCCAACTCTGGTGAGGATTTAAATGAGAGATAGAGCTGAGTGTCATCCGCATATTGGTGACACTGCAGCCCAAAACTCCTGATGATGGCCCCCAGCGGTTTCACATAGATGTTGAACAGCATGGGGGAGAGGATAGAACCCTGTGGTACTCCACAATTAAGAGGCCAAGGGTCTGAGACCTCATCCTCCAACGCCACCCGTTGGTGCCTATCTGAGAGATAGGAACGGAACCACTGTAAAACAGTGCCCCCTATTCCTAATCCTTCTAGGCGATTTAAAAGGATACTGTGGTAGACGGTATCGAAAGCCGCTGAGAGATCCAGGAGGACGAGGAAGGTATATTCTCCCCTATCCAATGCCCTCCTCATATCATCCACCAGGGCGACCAAGGCTGTTTCAGTTCCATGCCCAAAAAGAAACAGATGTAGAAGATGTTCCTGTTGGGTTGGGTTCATTGCTATGGGCTCCAGATTGCAACCTGTTTCCATGTTCCACAGTTCTCCATATGCAAAAGATAGCAGACACTCTGAGCTTGCTTGCACAGGATTCCTGCCCCACCCACCCCACAAGCAGCATCCAGCTCCAACCTGCTTTTAAATCCCATGACAAATATAAAATGGGGTTTGATAATTCATCTGACTCCAGAAGGCACACAGTTGGGAATCATGGCAGCATAGCCACATAAAAACGCTTGGAAAATGTAAAGAAACGTTTCTCCATACTTCTTAAACAATACTAAAAAATGCAACTTGTGCAGTACAAGAACAATTGACTTATCACAGTGCCCCACCTAGTGGACAGTAAGATGCATAAGCTGAACTGAACTGAAGGTATATAGTAGGGCCCCACTCATACAGCAGGTTAGGTTCCAGACCCCTGCTGGAAAGCGAAAACCGCTGAAAAGCAGATCAGCTCTAGCGCGGGGGTCTGGAACCTAACCAGCTCATCGCAGCAGAGGAGGAGAAGATCAGATCTTCCTCTCCTCCGGCGCGATCAGCTGGAGTGAGGGAGTCTGACCACCCCCGAGGAGAAGATCAGCTGTACTTCCCCTCCTCCGGCGTGGTCAGCTGGAGTGCGGGAGTCTAATTGCCCCTGAGGAAGAGAAGTGCTACAGCTGATCTTCCCCTCCTCCGGCGTGGTCAGCTGGAGTGCGGGAGTCTAATTGCCCCTGAGGAAGAGAAGTGCTACAGCTGATCTTCCCCTCCTCCGGCGTGGTCAGCTGGAGTGCGGGAGTCTAATTGCCCCTGAGGAAGAGAAGTGCTACAGCTGATCTTCCCCTCCTCCGGCGTGGTCAGCTGGAGTGCGGGAGTCTAATTGCCCCTGAGGAAGAGAAGTGCTACAGCTGATCTTCCCCTCCTCCGGCGTGGTCAGCTGGAGTGTGGGGAGCTCCAGCCCCCCCTCTAGCTGATCGCCCCCGCTGGCGCCATATTAGCAGAATGCCGAGAAGCGGGGCCCTACTGTATATTTAAAATGTTGTGCTGTAACCATATCTTGCAAAGCATCCCCGCAATTTGCACATCCCTTTGTGGCAATATTTAGGGCATAAATCTATAGATTTTGTCACAGTTAGCTTTGCCAAGTACAAAACAAATCCCTACTATGATATGTTTGAATTTTTCCAATTATGACTAAGGTGAAACAACATAAGAGTTACAGCTCAGCTGTAATACTAACCATCATTTAGTGTTACGGTAATGAACCTCAGAGACCTTTGGGCTTGCACACTCCCTCTTACGCTATGAGAAGGAGTTTTTTTTTTTTTTTTAATAATTTTTATTCAAATTTTTCAAAAGACAAACAAAAAAAGTCAAAAAAACATAACAATACATCAACAAAAAATGAAAATAAAATAGTTGACTTCCGATTTGTCGCAGATCAGCTATAAGTATATAATATACATCAAACCTGTCCCTTAATGTATACATACAGAGTCCCTTTTCTCCGTAGGCTGTCTTAATTAATCGTCAAATCCCAGTATCATCATTTTATTTTGATCTTTCAACAAAAAGTCTAAGAGAGGCTTCCATTCCTTAAGAAATGTATCTGTCGATTTTTCTCTAAGTAAACATGTCAATTTGTCCATTTCTACTAAATCCATTAATTTCAATAGCCATTCTTCCATTGTTGGTATTGATTCCGTTTTCCACTTTTGTGCATATAATAATCTTGCTGCCGTAATCATATATAATATTATTCTTCCATATTTCTTTTCTATTTGTTTATCCATAAAACCCAATAAAAAAAATTCTGGCTTTGACTGAATATTTATCTTTAGAATTTTTTGCATCTTCCTACCTATCTGTGCCCAAAATGATTTTGCCTTTTTACATAACCACCACATATGATAAAATGATCCTTCTTGTTGTTTACATTTCCAACAAACATTAGAAACATTACTATACATTTTTGACAACTTTTCTGGAGTCATGTACCAACGGTACATCATTTTATAAAAATTTTCTTTAAGATTATAGCATAGTGTAAATTTCAAACCTTTTTTCCACATATTTTCCCATTGATCCATTTGTATGTTATGACCAAATTTTTTTGCCCACTTTACCATACACTCTTTTACTTGTTCTTCCTCCATATCCATTTTCAATAAGAGTTTATACATTTTCGCAATTATATTTTCATCATTTGTACACAATCCTATTTCAAAATCAGATTTACTTATTTCAAACCCATACATTTTCTTGTCCATTTTATATCTTTCTAACAATTGTAAATAGGCAAACCATTGAAAACTATATCCTTCCTTTGTCAGTTCTCTCTCTTTCATTGTATATTCTCCATGTACATTTTCTAATAGTTCTTGATAAGTTAACCATTTCTCTTTTCCAGTCATTTCTCTTCTATAAAACGCTTCTTGACTTGAGACACATAATGGTATTTTCGAATAAAACCTTGGTTTGTATCTATTCCATATTTTCAACAGAGGACGTCTTATAAAATGATTGTTAAAGTCTACATTTACTTTTACTTTGTCATACCATAGATATCCATGCCATCCCCACTTCAAATTATGGCCCTCCAAATCCAATAGTCTTTTATTCCTCAATAAAATCCATTCCTTTATCCAGACTAAACAGCAGGCAGCAAAATAAAGTCTCAGATTTGGTAATCCCAGTCCTCCTCTTTCTTTGGCATCTTGTAGTAGTTTAAATTTAACTCTTGGTTTTTTTCCTTGCCATACAAATTTAGAGATATCTTTTTGCCATTGTTTAAAAGGTAAATCAGAGGATATTACAGGTATTGTTTGAAACAAAAACATCATTCTCGGTAATACATTCATTTTTATCACAGATATTCTACCCATTAATGACAGTTGTAGTTTATCCCATCTTAGCAAGTCTTTCTTAATCTCTGTCCATAATTTTTCATAATTATTATGAAACAACTTTGAGTTTTTATTTGTCATAATGATACCTAAATATTTCAACTTTTTTTCTATTGTAAAATCTGTCTTGTCCATTAGCTCTTTCTGTTCCCTTAAAGTTAAATTTTTCACCAACATCTTTGTTTTTTGATTGTTGATCTTAAATCCTGCTAACGGTCCAAATTCTTTTAATTTGTCCATCAATATATGAATTCCTTCCAAAGGGTTTTCTAGTACAATTATCAAATCATCAGCAAAGGCTCTCAATTTATATTCTTCTTGTTTTATCTTTAATCCCGAAATCCTTTTATCTTGCCTTATATCTCTAAGCAGCACTTCTAAGACCAGAATAAATAAAAGGGGAGATAATGGACATCCCTGTCTTGTACCCTTTTGTATTTCACATGAATCCGTTAAATCTCCGTTAACAATTATCTGGGCCTTCTGAGATGTATAAATCGATCTAATCCATTTTATAAAATTGTCTCCAAAATCCATTTGCTCCAAAACCTGAAACATAAATTTCCAATTCAAATTATCAAATGCTTTTTCAGCATCTAAAAAAATCAAAGCTGCTTGTTTATCATTTCGTTGTTCTAAATATTCCAACACATTCAAGACATTCCTGACGTTGTCACGTAATTGTCTTTTAGGTAAAAACCCTGATTGATCTTCCTGAATAAATTGTTGCAATATTATTTTCAATCTTTCTGCCAAGATCATTGTAAAAATTTTATAGTCATTATTCAATAGAGATATTGGCCGATAATTTTTTGTTTTAGTTAAATCTTGCTCCTCTTTAGGTATTAATGTTATATTAGCATTTTTCCAACTATCCGGTATCTTTCCCTCTTGCAGAATAAAATTCATTGTAGACTGTAAAGGTAGCAAGAGTTCTTCCTCCAAACATTTATAATACATTGCAGATAACCCATCTGGTCCTGGCGCCTTTCCTAATTTAATTTTGTTTATAGCTTCAGATATCTCTCTTGACGTAATAGGGCCATTAATAGCTTGTCTCTGAAAATCTGTAATTTTAGGCAAATTCTGTTTAGATATATACTCTTCTATTTTTTCAGATGGAATTTCCTGACACTTGTACAATGTTGAATAATATTGATGAAAAATCTTTTTGATTTTTACATTATCTGTCAGCGTCTCATCTCCTTCTTGTATCTTTAAAATAATATTTTTTGACGTTCTTTTCTTAATTTATATGCTAACCATTTCCCAGGTTTATTTGCAAATTCAAAAGTCCTTTGTTTAGCAAAATTTAGTTTCCTTTCCATTTCTCTAACTGTCAACATTGACACTTGTTTCTGTAACATTTTAATTTGATTTACAATAGAAACTTTAGTTGGATTCTTTTTCAATTCTTCCTCTTTTTGTTTTATTTCTTCCAAAATTAATTGCATTTTCTGTTGTTTCTTTTTTTTTAATTCAGAGTTACATTTAATAAAATATCCCCTCATAAATGCCTTACTTGTATCCCAAACGATATTTTCACTTGTTCCTTTATGTAAATTATGTTCAAAAAACTCTTTTAATTTCTTCTTACATTCTTGTACTACTTTGTCATTCTGTAGTAAAGATTCATTTAGTCTCCATCTAAATCCAAGATTTTTTTTTTTAAAGTTAATATCACAGGATTGTGGTCCGAAAAAGTTTTTGGTAATATATCCATTTTAAAAATATCCTTCGCTAGAATTTTAGACATCCAAATCATATCAATCCTCGAGAATGTTTTGTGTCTTTCTGAAAAATAAGTAAATTCCTTTGCGTTATCATTTATATATCTCCAGGTATCCACCAATTCTAAATGTTCCATCAGTTCAAAGCAAATCTTCGGTAATTTACCCTGTGTCTCTTTGATATTTTTTTCAGAAAGCCTATCAATTTTTGGTGAGATTACCCCATTCCAATCACCCATGACGCACCAATGATCATATGAAAACTCTGACAATTTTTCCATAAGTCCTGTGTAAAACCTTGTTTTATCTTCATTGGGAGCATAAATACCCACTATCAAAATGTTTGTAACCTGTAAAGTAATTTCAACCCCCACAAATCTACCACTATCATCCAGTAATACCAATTTAGGAAGCAATTGTGGGTTAATGTAAAGAACAACTCCATTTTTTTTTTTTGGTCCAGCTGAAATAAATTCTTCACCCAAATTTTTACAAATCAAATATTTGGAATCTTTCTTCTTAATATGAGTTTCTTGTAAACAAATTATATCCAATTTTAATTTTTTCAAATAATGAAACACTTTCTTTCTCTTCTGCGCCGTGTTGGCTCCATTTATATTCCAAGTTAGATATTTGTAATCCATCTTTAAGCGTGTATTTTAAAATGTGCCTGATGCTCCTTTTAATCCATCATCTTCCTTCCCCTCCTCTGCATATCCTTGCTGACTTTGTTTCCCAGGAATTATATCCATATCTTTGAGTTTATCTTCTTCCATATCTTTTGAAGCTTTTCTCAAGAAGTCCCTTGCTTTTTGAACAGTATTCAATCTATATTTCTGTTGTCTGAATGTAAAGATCACTCCTTCTGGAACATCCCATCTAAATTGAATTTTGCATTGCTTAAGTTTTTCTGTAAGGAAAGCATATTCTTTTCTCTTACGTAGAAGTCTAATAGGAATTTCTTTCATCACCAATATTTCCTTACCATCAATTTTAAAGGTATTTTTAAAGTGTTGCTGTAATACCATATCTCTGGTCGTCATCTTTATAAAATGAACAAGCACATCTCTTGGAATTTTTTTCATTGTTGCATATCTGGAATTAATTCTATAAACTTTGTCTATTTCAAATTCCATCCGATCTTCATTCAAATCCAGAAATTTTACTAAAGCATTAACAATTTTATCTCTGATGTCTTCACCTGTTTCCTCAGGGATTGCACGGAATCTCAAACAATGCTCTTTATTTCTCATTTCAGTCACAGCCAAATAGTCCAAGTTTTTTTCTAATTCCAGATTTAATATATCTGTTCTATTCTCCAAGATTTGTACCTTTTCTTTAGTATTTTTTGCATCCTCCTTTATTTGCCCAATTGTCCCTTTAATCTCATCCACTTGTGTTTTAATATAGTCTTTTATATCTATCAATTCAGTTTTCATTTCCTGTTTTATATCATTAATCCCTTCCATTATTTTTTGAAACATATCTGGGGGTATAGCCCCTTCCTGTGGGTCAATAGAACCTCTTCGCTCCTGGGCCCTAGTTGCTTTTTTAGTTGTCATTTTCAAAACAAGCTTTTAATTTCTGATATTAACCACTGTTCCAAAACCTAGAGGCAGTCTATTTCTTTTTTTTTTTTCCTCCACCAACAAAAGAGTTAATATTCCAGGCCTGTTATTATAGTCCAGCCAGCACAACACAGTTCTTATCTACGTCCAAGAATGCAAAACAATCCTGGTTCCCAGTACAGCCAACACCAAGCGATTAGTAACATATACGAACAGCAGATTCGTCCAAAAAAAAATAGTCCAAGGAGAAAAATAGTCCAAAATATATTTCCATCAAATAATAATTACCTCTCATCCGTTTTTAAACTTTAAAGCTCCAAATTCAGGCCAGCTTTTTGTCGTAAAAAAAATATATAAGTTGTTTACATTTTCTTTCTTCCTTAATTATATTTAAAAGAGAAAAAGTATGACTCACCCAGGTTTCTCAGTTGCTGATTCGTAAACAAATCCCTTTTATTGTAGTAATTTAAGCCAAATGATAAGATTTAGACAGAAGTAGGCTCGCTGGTTAAGGACGTTTTTTTTAGAAGGAAAAAAAACGCTTCGCTTTATCCCAGTACAGCTTGCATGGAAATCCTGACTCCGTCTTCAGCCGATCGGCATGCCTTCTTATCTCAGGGATTTCCTGATCAATTCCAGCCGCCGACAGCTCAACGAAGTCTTGTGGAAAATCTGATCGGTTCTCCTATACCTTGGAGAACATTTAAGCCAGTCAAAGTTTCCTTTTAACTGGCTTTTAACCTGAAAAAAGCTTCCTCTGAGGCAGAGATCTCTCAGAGACAGTCACCAGCTGAGCACTCACTTCCGGGAAGTCCACGCTATGAGAAGGAGTTTGGAAGCTTTTGTTTACCACAATTTTGCATGTCGTTCATACTCTAAACAGTAGTTATCCTTTACTATGGTTAGTTGAAAGAAGCCACCATAAACGATGCTCTGAAGCTGGCTTGTTTTAACTAACCATAGTTAAGATTAACCAGTTTGTCCAGGTTTTAAAAATTCTGTACTGCCAACATTAAGAAAAATATCATGTGCAACAGCATAAAATGAACAACAAAATGACATCCATAAAACAAATACCAAATGCATCACAAATCAACCGATCAAATTAATACATCAACATAGCTGCATCATCCCTCAGAGAAGACCTGGAAGAACAGGTGTGTTTAATTAGCTGCTGAAATGCCAGCGCTGTAGGTGCTTGCCTGATGTTCACTGGAAACATACTCCAACAGGCCACATTAAAAGCTCTGGTCATGGTGGCTATAAGAACAACCCTGGGAGCGCACAGCACAACTAGGAGTTCCTATTTCAAGGACTGAAGTGCCCAGGCAAGGGTTTAATAAGGTAAAGCGTTCCGGAAAGAAACTTGGTCCAAAGTTATTCAGGGCTTTATATGCCGATGGCAAGACCTTAAGTTTAGCCTGGTGGCAAATTGGCAGCAGTGTAACTCTCCCAGCACAGGTGTTATGCGCTTTTGATAGGGCACCACTTTCTGTGCTAGCTGTAGGTTCTGAACCAGTCTTAAGGGAAGTCCTATATATGCATTGCAGTAATCCAATCTAGAGGTTACTAAAGCCTGGACTAAGCTATCCTGATCAAGGAATGGGTATAGCTGTCACACCAGCTAAAGTGGCAGAAGGTGCTCCGAGTCAATGAAGCCACTCCTGCATTTAGCAGCATCCACAAGCTATGTAAGAGCTCCTTCAGAGGGAGTACAACCCTGTCCAGAACAGGCAACTGACCTATGTCCCAGATCTGCTTGTCAGAAGAGCCTCATCTTACCAGGATTCAAGGTCAGTTTATTGGCCCTCATCAAGCCCAACACTGCACCCAGGCACAGGTCATGGCCACATCCATTTCAGATGTTATTGAGAAACAGAGTTGGGTGTTATCAGCCTACTGATGACACTGTGCTCCAAATCCCCCAGTGACCACTCTTAACAGCTACATATAGATGTTAAATAGAACTGGGGATAAAATTGTGCCCTGCAAAACCCCATATCCTAGCTACCAAAAGGCTGAAGAGCACTCATCCAATTCTATTTAATGGAACTGACCCTGGAGATAGGAAAGGAACTACTGTAAAACAGTGGCTTCGATCCACATCTTTGAGCTGGCCCAGGAAGAGATCATTAAAATTAAAATTAAAAAGGTAGCAGAGCAGCTTTTAAACTGACTGAGGGGGGAAACCCGACAGGATCTGAGAAAGGTCCGGTTCGGAATAAACCTCCCCCCTGGGATAAAAACCAAAGAAATGATGAAATTTTAAAAGGGGTAGGCCTAGAAGTAGGCATTGTGAGAGCAGGGGCACAGGATATAAATTCAGAAGAGCAAAATTACCACAGGCCTAACCACAAGTGCCAAAGACACTTGAAGAGAGACACTGCTTACAAGTGCCTGTACGCTAATGCTAGGAGCCTCCGAACCAAGATGGGAGAACTGGAGTGCTTGGTCTTAGAGAAGAGCATTGATATAGTGAGCATAACCGAGACCTGGTGGAATGGAGAAAACCAGTGGGATACGGTTATCCCTGGATATAAACTATATCGGAAGGACAGGGAAGGACGTATTGGTGGCGGAGTCGCTCTATACGTGAAAGAAGGCATTGAATCCAGCAAGCTCGAAACCCCGAAAGAGGCAGACTCCTCCACAGAATCGTTGTGGGTGGTGATACCGTGCCCCAGGAGGGACTTAATACTGGGAACGATCTATCGTCCCCCTGATCAAAATGCTCAGGGAGACCTGGAGATGAGATATGAAATTGAGGAAGCATCCAAACTAGAAAATGTGGTAGTAATGGGTGACTTCAACTACCCGGACATAGACTGGCTGCATATGTGTTCCAGTCATGACAAAGAAGCAAAGTTTCTAGATATTCTAAATGACTATTCCCTACATCAGTTGGTCATGGAACCGACCAGAGGGACGGCAACCCTGGACTTAATCCTCAGTGGGGACCGGGACCTGGTGCGAGATGTAAGTGTTGTTGAACCGATTGGGAGCAGTGACCACAGTGCTATTAAATTAAACATACATGTAACTGGCCAATTGCCAAGAAAATCCAACACGGTCACATTTGACTTCAAAAGAGGAAACTTCACAAAAATGAGGGGATTGGTAAAAAGAAAGCTGAAAAACAAAGTCCAGAGGGTCACATCACTCGAAAAGGCTTGGAAGTTGTTTAAAAACACTATATTAGAAGCTCAACTGGAGTGCATACCACAGATCAGAAAAGGTACCGCCAGGGCCAAGAAGATGCCAGCATGGTTAACGAGCAAAGTCAAGGAAGCTCTTAGAGGCAAAAAGTCTTCCTTCAGAAAATGGAAGTCTTGTCCGAATGAAGAAAATAAAAAAGAACACAAACTCTGGCAAAAGAAATGCAAGAAGACAATAAGCGATGCTAAAAAAGAATTTGAGGAGCACATTGCTAAGAACATAAAAACCAACAACAAAAAATTCTATAAATACATTCAAAGCAGGAGACCATCTAGGGAGACAATTGGACCCTTGGATGATAAGGGAGTCAAAGGTGTACTAAAGAACGATAAGGAGATTGCAGTGAAGCTAAATGAATTCTTTGCATCTGTCTTCACAGTGGAAGACATAGGGCAGATCCCTGAACCTGAACTAACATTTGCAGGAAGGGATTCTGAGGAACTAAGACAAATAGTGGTAACGAGAGAGGAAGTTCTAAGCTTAATGGACAATATAAAAACTGACAAATCACCGGGCCCGGATGGCATCCACCCAAGAGTTCTCAAAGAACTCAAAGGTGAAATTGCTGATCTGCTAACTAAAATATGTAACTTGTCCCTCGGGTCCTCCTCCGTGCCTGAGGACTGGAAAGTGGCAAATGTAACGCCAATCTTCAAAAAGGGATCCAGAGGGGATCCCGGAAATTACAGGCCAGTTAGCTTAACTTCTGTCCCTGGAAAACTGGTAGAAAGTATTATTAAAGCTAGATTAACTAAGCACATAGAAGAACAAGCCTTGCTGAAGCAGAGCCAGCATGGCTTCTGCAAGGGAAAGTCCTGTCTCAGTAACCTATTAGAATTCTTTGAGAGTGTCAACAAGCATATAGATAGAGGTGATCCAGTGGACATAGTGTACTTAGACTTTCAAAAAGCGTTTGACAAGGTACCTCACCAAAGGCTTCTGAGGAAGCTTAGCAGTCATGGAATAAGAGGAGAGGTCCTCTGGTGGATAAGGAATTGGTTAAGAAGCAGAAAGCAGAGAGTAGGAATAAACGGACAGTTCTCCCAATGGAGGGCTGTAGAAAGTGGAGTCCCTCAAGGATCGGTATTGGGACCTGTACTTTTCAACTTGTTCATTAATGACCTAGAATTAGGAGTGAGCAGTGAAGTGGCCAAGTTTGCTGACGACACTAAATTGTTCAGGGTTGTTAAAACAAAAAGGGATTGCGAAGAGCTCCAAAAAGACCTCTCCAAACTGAGTGAATGGGCGGGAAAATGGCAAATGCAATTCAATATAAACAAGTGTAAAATTATGCATATTGGAGCAAAAAATCTGAATTTCACATATACGCTCATGGGGTCTGAACTGGCGGTGACCGACCAGGAGAGAGACCTCGGGGTTGTAGTGGACAGCACGATGAAAATGTCGACCCAGTGTGCGGCAGCTGTGAAAGAGGCAAATTCCATGCTAGCAATAATTAGGAAAGGTATTGAAAAGAAAACAGCCGATATCATAATGCCGTTGTATAAATCTATGGTGCGGCCGCATTTGGAATACTGTGTACAGTTCTGGTCGCCTCATCTCAAAAAGGATATTATAGAGTTGGAAAAGGTTCAGAAGAGGGCAACCAGAATGATCAAGGGGATGGAGCGACTCCCTTACGAGGAAAGGTTGCAGCATTTGGGGCTTTTTACTTTAGAGAAAAGGCGGGTCAGAGGAGACATGATAGAAGTGTATAAAATTATGCATGGCATTGAGAAAGTGGATAGAGAAAAGTTCTTCTCCCTCTCTCATAATACTAGAACTCGTGGACATTCAAAGAAGCTGAATGTTGGAAGATTCAGGACAGACAAAAGGAAGTACTTCTTTACTCAGCGCATAGTTAAACTATGGAATTTGCTCCCACAAGATGCAGTAATGGCCACCAGCTTGGATGGCTTTAAAAGAAGATTAGACAAATTCATGGAGGACAGGGCTATCAATGGCTACTAGCCATGATGGCTGTGCTCTGCCACCCTAGTCAGAGGCAGCATGCTTCTGAAAACCAGTTGCCGGAAGCCTCAGGAGGGGAGAGTGTTCTTGCACTCGGGACCTGCTTGCGGGCTTCCCCCAGGCACCTGGTTGGCCACTGTGAGAACAGGATGCTGGACTAGATGGGCCACTGGCCTGATCCAGCAGGCTCTTCTTATGTTCTTATGGCTAATGTATCAAAAGTCACAGAGATCAAGGAGAAGTAAGATCTCGCTCCCCTTCTCTCTCTCCCAATCCATCAAGGTAACCAAGGCCAATTAAGTCAACAAGCTAGACTGGAATGGGTTGAGATAATCAGCGTCTTCCAAGAATGTCTGCAGCGACCCACTCGCTTGATCACCTACCTCAAAAACAGGATATTTGAGACCAAATACTGTCATCAACCACTGGGCCCAGGGGTTCTTTAGGAGTGACTATACCACCCCTTCTTTAAGCGCAGTGGGGATCACTCCCTCTTATAAAGCCACATTAACCACACCCTGGACCCCACTGATCATGCCCTGCCAGAGAGTTAATTAACCACCAAGGACAGGGATCAAGAGGGCATTACCACAAGCACCTTGACCCTGCCATCAGCCTGCATCAAACTGATCACACAAAGCAGGGTAAGATGATAGGAACTGACATAACCATGGAGTCACGATCATTCTGAAGGCAAACATCTTGCCTTTGCCACCCTGGGCTCCTGCTGGGAGGAAGGACGGGATATAAATCAAATAATAAATAAATAAATAAACACTTTTATCCTCAAAGTACTGTGGAAACATGTCACAGCAAGCCTTTGAGGGGTCTAGTGGTGTGCCCTCCAGGGACAACAGCCTCCTGACTACCTTAATGATTTTGGACAACACAGTGAGCTGTGGTTAATCTAAAAGAGAAATTAAATATTCCAAGGGGGGGAAATGGGTGGGGAGCAGGAAGGATGCAAGCTCAAGGCTTGCCACAGCTCATCTTCATCTCATGTTACATGCAAAGCAGGTCAGCATGTCAGATCAGACCAAAAGTCGATCCAGTTTGTGCTTCATCTCCAACACATACATGAGAAAAATGCCTACAAGTTAGTCTTCAACATCTGGCAATCATACCTCTGAACATGAAAGTTCCATCTCAAGGAAACTGCCTAGTCGTTTTTTAAAATCTTCAAACAACGGAAGATCCTTGGCTGCCAGTTCTCATTTATATCTAAGATTCTATTTTGTTGTTTGTTTTCATCTTGCATATGCAAAGAATGTTGTATCCTTAATCTTTGGAATGTCTTATCCAAACAGAGAGCAGAAGCAGGAATTTTAGTAATGTCAGTGAGAAAAATACTGTGAGGCACATAACCATAAGGGCACTTCACCTATTTTATTTGGGTGAAATGATGTGATTTGCCCCACTGGTGTTATTTGAGTGCATTTCTCATTTTAAAAATATTTTAACTCTATTGCCCATGACAGATCCCTGAGAATGGGAGCAGACTGCATGCAAGGAGCCACTCCCTGCACTGAACAAATGACCTTTGAACCCGATGCCTGGCTTGTTCCCCACTGTATTCAGTTGGGAACCAATATGGAAAGAATTTCAGCACTATATGCATGTTTACCCAGAAGTAAGCCTCCAAGAGATGTTCGGAGGATGGCAATGAGAGAACAGGCCTTTTCTGTATTAGCCTCAATTATGGAATGCTCTCCCCAAGGAAGCTTGCCTCGTCCTGACTTTATTTATTTTATATTTAAAGGAATCTGTATACCACTTAAATGTAAAAACCTCTACGCAGATTTTGCCATCTTTTCAGCACCAAGCAAAGACCTTTCTAGTCTCCTAGGCATTTGGACACTACTAATGGTCTGGCTTTTGGTGGTTGTTTTATGGTGATCGCTCTTGTATTACATGGAATGGTTATTTTATGTTATTAGGTGATGGGGAGGGGGTTAAGAGATGAACTCTTTTAGTATATCTGTATTATTTAAATAGATGCTTTGATGTATCATTTTATTGTTTTGTAAATCTGGCTTCTCAACTTCTTTTGGCTGTGTGAAGTGATGTATAAATCAAACTGAATAAGCTAAACCAGGGATGGGGAACCTGTAGCCTCCAGATATTGCTAAACTACAACTCCCATCCGCTCCAGGTAGTATGGCCAATAATCAGGGATGTTGGGAGTTGTAGTCCAGAAACATCTAGAGGGCCGCAAGTTTCCCAACCCTACACTAGACTAAGGAAGTCCCACTGCATTCAATGGAGCCTGCTGTTAAGTGTTTAGGATTGCAACCTTACAGCATAAGTCTATATATGCCCCTCAGAAGTTCAGTTCAATGGGACTTACTCCCAAGTAAGTGTAAAACGTGTGCATCCTTAATTGGTTGACATTGCAATTCTATGCCTATTTCCCTGAGAGAAAACCCCCCTAGACTCAGTAGGACATACCTTCTGAGTAGACATGCATAGCACTCTGCTGTACAGCTCACAGCTAATCAACTACAATTTCTTTAATCAGGTGACATATATATTCAGGTAAACAAGTTTTTGAAATTTACTGTTTCATCTTCATCTGATAATATTGTTTGTTCTGTGCGGGGAGGGGAGTTCCTTCTTCCATTTCCATGCAGAAAAATACAAGCGTTCAAACAAGAAAAAAATGTATGCCCTCCAAGTGGAAACAAAAACTCAGTCTTTGAGATCTGAGACAAAACGGTGACGTGGTTCAGTTACTTCAGTTCTCAGTTGAGTCATAACCCTTAGAATTTGATAGGAACTAGATCAGACAACTAACCATGAAAGCAAACTTATACTGTAATAAAGGTTACAAAGTAAGAGACACTTGGTGGAGATAAGCACAAGACAGAAAGCTCAACAGAAAACAAAACAAAACCTAGAAGCTTTTAACAATAACAACATTTAAAACCTTCAGAAACAGGTCCAAGTGAAACATAGCTTTCATTTTCCTGAGTTTGGGTTACACATAACTTGTTAGATGCTTAAAAGAAAACAGATGTACGTTAATATACGTTTATAAACGATCCTATCAAACGCCACCCTTCTTTCTGGTATTTTGTTATAATTACATGTAGCAAGAGAAACATTTCTTTGTGCTGCTCCCTCCCAAGTTTGTCTTCACTGCACAAGCAGAACTGAGAACTGGTTATTTCCCATGCTGAACTGATTAAAGCTGTAATGAGGAAAAGTTTAACCATGTTTCATACGTGAGCTGAAGTCAAACACAAAGCTAGGAATGTGTATCTAACACCCTGATCCTACTAATGCTTCACCTCTCCATACAAATGTGTACTATTGCCAATGTTTCAATTCACATTAAACACAACATACACTTTAGCTCCAGGATGGAGAGACTTCAGGCTTATGAGATCTACTTCTACTTCTTCTTTCCTACTAGAGCCCTGAGGTCCGCCAACTGTAGTAGCAGAGTGCAAAACAAGACTTTGGGGAGTGAGGCAACATATTCTTAGATTTAAGGAACAGGGTGGCTCTGAGCACATGCTCAGCCTAGGAATTTGTTGTTAGTATCAAAACTGAGCTCACAGTCCTTTCCCACAAAAAAATCCACTCCTGGATTTCCCCACCCCCAGTGGCTTTTTTTTTTCCTGTTTAAAGAAGATGGAAAACATTTTTATTGTTTGCTTTGGCGAAACATTTGGGAGTCAGGTACCTGTTTGGGAAGATCTGTTAACACAATAGTAGAGCCTCTGCTTTGATTGCAAAAGGTCCCCAGTTCAATTGCCGGCATCTTCAGGTAGGGCTGGGAATGCCCCCTGTCTGAAACTCTGGGGAGCTGCTGTCAGTCAGTGTGAACAACACTGAGCTAGAGGAGCAGTGGTCTGAGTTGGTATAAGGCAGCTTCCTATGCACCTCTGATCCGCTTGTAAATCACCCACAGATCTACCTGCTGTCCTCTCTTGCTTCAGCTATTAGTATGTATGGTGCGTTGTGTGCCTTTTGGTAGAAAAGAATTTACTTTGTGGGTTCCAACTTTGTGGGAATTATCTTTGTGCATTTGCGGGGGCAGGGGAAGAACCTGGGCAGACTGTTGGGCTATGTGTGCTGTAAGGAAAAAGATAAAACTCAGCTGATTAAAATGAACACGGGCATGCTTGGAACTACAGATATAGTGCATATTGGAGGTCCTACCAATAATCTGACAGACAACTTAAGGCATTATTTCACATTTAAAATGTAAACAAACAGTTATCAATAAAGATGTAACAACTTACCAAGGAATTGGAGAATGTTTCAGCTCTTTTTTGTTCAAAAGTACAGATTTTTTCTTCACTCATCTTGTCTGAATCAGCCAAAACATAATGTCTCGGAGAGTATGTCTGGGAGAGACTACTAAGTAACCTCAAGATTTCTGTAGTGTGCCCTCCTGAAAAATACAGAAGTTGGTTTATGGAACTTGACCAACTGCAGAACGCGGCTGTGTCTCCCGCCCGCTTGCCCTTGCCACTGGCCAGCCTCACACACACGTTCATCCCATGATGACTGCAGCATCAAAAGATGACTTGCAGGTGTTACAGAATCATTACAAATCAAACACCATAGGGAGAACTTTTAAATAATCTCAAAATGCTACAGTTCTCAGTTCAGTCATTTCACATTTTCCCCTCTTAGTCAACAAATGTTTGAGTTGCCTTATGCTTTGGCAATATTTCATATTTATGCACTTCAACTACAGTTAAGCGCTATCTTTTAAAGTTAGTTTAAATATACATTGGACCCGGACCTTCCGAAAGGAAAAATCTTACATACAATATACTAGAAAATTGTTTTGCAGTTTGCAAGCTTTTCCGCTGTGGAAACTCTACATTCTTTGTCTATATTTGCAAGAAAAGTTGCATCCTACTAAGGTGCTGCTGCTGTCAGTTTTAAAAGGAAACTAATTATTGGGATTAGATTAGGAACATAAGAAGCAGCCCTATACCAACTCGGATAAACTGGGACAGCTTTAAAAGGAGATAGACAAATTCATAGAAGTCAAACCCATCAATGGCTACTAGATATGATGCCTGTGTACCATCTCCAGTGTCAGAGGTGGTTTGCCTCTGAACATCGGTTGCTGCTGAGAACATGTGGGGGGAATCCTTTTGCGCTGATGTCCTACTTGTGGCCTTTCCATAGGTATGTGGTTGGCCACTGTGGGTACAGGATTCTGGACTAAATGGGCCTTTGGTCTGATCCAGCAGGGTTCTTATGATCCATCTAGTTCACTGTTGTCTGCATTGATTGACAGTGGCTCTCTGGGGTTCCAGATAGAACTGGGAAAGGCCTGTGTCCTATCTGGAGAACACTAAGGATTAAATGTGAGACCTTCTCCATGCAAATCATGTGCTCTACCACTGAGCAATGCCCCTTACCCATTTAATAGTATATCTATATTATGCCAGACCAACAGCCTACCCCTCCTCTATGCTGACTCCCTCCATGAACTGTTTCATGATTTACTACTTGGGCTCAGAGCTCTAATCCCATTTGAAGCAGGATTCCCTTGCTATTCATAGCTAACCTGAAGGGAAAATTTCAGTAGGTGCAGCTTTCCTATCGTAACACCACAGCAAACAGAGATACACGTGCAAGAAACTTTCATCTATATACAGTCATTGAGGCACAGGGACATTACTGTGCATGAATCTGGCTGCCCTTTACACCGAGAGTTCTTTTACACTCAGACTCTATACGAACAGCCTCTTGATTCTCTAGCACAGGGTGAGCTGTACTATTACACAGATTGAGTTCACCCACTTTGGGCACAGGACTGGCACAAGACATTTTGCCACCTGAGATGACAGACAAGATGGCACCTCCTAACCTTCACTCCATGAACAGAAGCCATTCAGACTGGCAGCTGAATCTTGGTCCAGCATCCTCCCTTGCAGGCTAGTTTAGAGGGCACAGAGCAGGGCCCATGACACACACACTTGCTGCTGCTCCCTACCCCCATTATCTGCTGTCTGAAGCGGTCATCTCATTCTGCCACCTGCCATAGATAGTACAATTAGGGGACAGAGGTTTTTTTGTCACTATGAGGGGATGGTGTGTTTCAATTTTCTGCCATGGGCAACTATGTCTTGGACCATCTCAGTAAAACTTACCCTTTTAAGGAGCCTCCGTTAAAGCAGGTGTGGGATAGTTTTGGTCCTCCAGATGTTGAATTATAACTCCCATCAGAGTGAGCAAGCATGGCCAATGGACACGGAAGACCATCTGGAGGACCAAAGGTTTCCCACACCTGCTTTAAAGACATGTGCAGCTGTGGCTGGGTGCCTAACACACACATCAATTGCACCTTGCAAACTGGTGCCACCCATCTACACGAGGCTTACATTCCAGGGCAGAGGACCTCAATGTGGTGGTACATCTGCGTTCATAATACGCAGGTTCACACATGCTCCACATTATAAACGTAGCCATCAATGCCCATGTTATATGTGCCCTCACCAAAAGCAATAATGGTTCGGTAACAGTTCGTTCTAGTTTCCCATTCTCCAATTCTGGCGACCAAGTTCCAGAGCTTAGAAAAGATCCTTTTTTGAACTACAACTCCCATCAGCCCCAGCCAGCATGGCCACTGGATTGGGCTGGTGGGAGTTGTAGTTCAAAAAAAGTAACTTTTCCAAGCTCTGCGACCAACTAACTTTACGTTCAGACCAATAGAATTTCAGCTGGGCGCTTTATAAATTGAGTCGATGCCTCCTTACGGTAGCTTCCCTAACCGCTGTCGTCCACGTCACCCAATTCGAAAGAGTCCACAAATCTCAATCCGTACCAATCTCTACCGACTCTATGGACTACAAATCTCAAAAAAGCTCGCAAAAAAACACCAAGCCGCGCCAAGCCCGCAAAAAAGCCCGCTGCTTTGCTTGCTGGGTATTGTAGTCCGAATGGACTACACCGCGCTTCATCATAATCCGGTGAGTCGGCTGATACCGGCGTCTCTTTCTTACCAGAACCGGCCACCACTAGGAGGCTGACGGCAGTATTACGCGGGACATGCGCTCGCTTCGTCGAAAAGAACCGCGTAACAAGGAGCAGGAGCAAGATGAAAAGGAAGACAGCGATGCCCAGCTCTACCCAGAAGGACTCCATAGGGAGGCCATTACTGAGGCAGGCCTCTACTGTACCCGGGGACTACAGGAGCCGAAGCAGCTCAAAAATCTTGGCAATTACTTGTCAACCCCCCCCCCTCCCCGGCAAAGCGTGTGCACCGCCCCCTGTTGCTTCCAGGCAGTGTCTGCAGGCAGATGGAGAGATTTTTGGTTTGTTTGTTTTGTTCCCCCAAAAGAGGAAAATTTCCTGGAATAAACAAGGGGGTTATCTAGTTCCAAAACGGGCGTGCTTAGTTATAGGCGTATGGTGAGAATTGTACTCTCCATTGTTATGCTTATGCCTTGTTTTAGTGCATAAATCGGGTTTTTATCTCTTTGACGTAAGTCGTAGAGAGACACTTTTATTTATTTATTACATTTATACCCTGCCTTTCTTTTCATGATTGAAACCCAAGGCGGCTTATGTATGGTTTCCAAGCAGTCTCCCATCTAGGCACTGACCAGACCTGACCCTGCTTAGCTTTAGCAGGGAGCTGGCCTTATGTGTCTTCACACCATAGCCTGGGATTTATATTCCAGCAAGTGATGCTCTTACGTGTGGAAGGTAATTTGACTACACTACCAACCTTTGGGCTCCCAGATGTTGCTGGACTACAACTCCCATCAGCCCCAGCCAGCATAGCCAATGGTCAGGAATGATGAGAACTGTAGTCCAGCACATCTGAGGACCCAAAGGTTGGGAAAGGCTCGACTACAGTGATGAAGAACCTGTGGCCTTCCAGATGTTGTTGGACTCCAACTCCCATCAGCCCCAGCCAGCATGGCCAATGCTGGGAGTGGAGTTCATCACAGGATCCCTATCCCTGAAATACAAAACACAGCTGCCTAGCAATCCACTTCTTTGGCCTCTCTCAGGCCAGGTTTTAACCTGTGCCCCTTTCCCTAATATGTTTATATGCTGTTTGCTCACAATAACCTGAGTAACCTAACAATTTCTTCACATGTTAAAAATTAAAATTGATTGTGGCATGAGGTTTTGTAGGCAGGAACTTATTTCGTGAGATGCATAAAATGAACCCTAGGGAAATTGACTTTTGTCTAAGGAAGAATATCATGCCACAATAAGGCTGTAATCCTAAACGCACTGACTAGGAAGTAAGCCTCACTGAACATAGTGGAGCTTGCTTCTGATTAAAAACATCTATAGCAGTGGTTGCCAAGCTTTTTCACCCACAGACCACTTGCATTGCAGAGGGTTTCTGGCAGACCACTTCATGATTTTTCTAACTGTTGTAGCAATTGTAATGCACTGTGCTAGATGCTGCATGATTTTTAACTGTGATTTATTCTTTTATTTTTTATATTTATTTATTTTACTATATTACAATTTGAATTCTATGGAATTTGAATTGTAATACAATAATATACAATATAAGAAATAACCCATTAAAATACAGTTAAAGTCAATATGCATATTAAACATGGATGCACTGCAGACCACCTGAATGAAGCTCACAGACCACTGGTAGTCCGCAGACTATAGTTTGGGAAGCCCTGATGTATAGGATTGTACCGTAAGACATTTCTATGCAGTGCACCCTTAGGGACAAATTCCCACAGTATACTGGAACGTATTCCCTACTAGAAACATACATAGAATTGGGCTGTACACTCTTAAAGCGCCACAAAACTAACTGTTCTTGTGATAACAGATTAACACAGCTATTTTCAGGAATTTATGTTTCCATATTACTCACCTTCTCCAGTGAACCAATCTAGGAATGTCCTACTGCGTGACAATTTCCATTTAATGCATATAGAATATTAATCAGTGCTATCCTAATGTAATCCTTACAATTGCCAATTAGAATCTCTATGTCACACATAAAAGTATAGCATTCCTATAATATTACGGTAATTGTATGTTAATTGTATGTTAAAAAGGAAAATGAATTTGACTATTTTAATGCACTGTTTCTCAAACGGTGGACTGGAGATCACCAACAGTTTTCAGGCTACTTTCAGGTGGGCCTCAGTGCCACAGCTCACCTGGTGCCTTCTCACTCAAGCACCTTGCCAGAGCCTTTTGGTTGGCCCAATGCCAGCAGCAGCAGCTCCTCACATGCAGGGTGAAGCTGGCAAGAAGACAGAAAAGTTTGGGGGGGGGAGAAGGGAGGGGAAAGGGCCAGAGGGTGCCTTGAAGGAAATTAAAAGGAGCTATAAAAGGTAACAACAACAGCTGGGAATAGAAAGGGTTTTAGAGGGGAAATGTGATTTTACGTTTATTTATTTATTTCTCCTATAAGAGCTGTCCCTACAATAAAAAGAAACAAGCAGTTTGTGGGAAGGGATCAGGTACAAAAGTGTGAAAGGAGAAGGGGAGATGAAATTACAAGAGATAAATTAAAATACTTTGAGAGGCTTATGAAAAGGGGAAGAGCACATACAAAATAAAAAGCCTTATTCACTTAGCCTCTGGACCAGCAAATTCTAACTAAAATGGGGAGACTGAGGCACAATACCTCCAAAACCAATGTCTGTACTTAGGCTGAATAAAACTGATCCATGGTACTCCTTGCCACAAGGAAATTATTGTGGCCAAAGAGTTTGGCAATGTCCAAAGAGGGACAATATATGAATAATTGCCAGATGATTATGCCAAACTCCACTTTCATCCACCACCATTTTTTTAATGGCTGTGCCCCTGCACTGCCATGTTCTGACTGGTGGGCCTCAGTAAAATTCAGCTTGACCCTATGCATAACTCACTCCTTGCAAAATCCCTGTTTCTCTGACTGATCAGTTTTTCCTTTGCGTTGTCAATTATTCACTCCAAATTAGTGAAGCACTAGAACCATTTAGTTATTACATTTCTCACTGCTGAGAGTCAAATCTATATTGGTGGCTACTTATCTTTTCAGTGCATTCATAATATAATTCATTAATAGGCAAAAAACATTGCAGTTTAAGAATGTACCTATAGCCCACAGATATTTTTATCAAACTCTGAAAAGCAGGGCAATTGGGCAGCTATAGTGAATGCACCAGGGGAGCAGGAGACCTGACCTCCTCTCTGAGATATTGTACTGCCCTACAAATTGGTCAGAATGCAAACACAATTTGGGTTGGTCTTTCACAGTCCAATCCACTGCTGGGTAGCTTGGAAGAATTTGGTAACATGTGCCTCTGAGCATATGGTGAGTGGTGGCAACACCTGCCATCTCCAAAGATAGAGAATTATATTTGTGTATGTTTGTTGGTGTTCTTCTTACTTTGCTTCTTTCCTGTGGTACTAATGTTTCTACAGAGAATCTAAACTAGAAAGTTTTATTTCCCTCATTATTCATCCAGAAATCTGTGTCAAATTTATTTTATTAATTTCAAAGCCTTTTTATTGGTCAGTGTCATATGATGGTGCAGACAGCCTTTTGTGTTTCAAATTGGAGGTTATGTTCTATTTCTATTTTGGGTGCATTAACAGTTGAATCTGAAACTGCAGTTTGATGTAAAATCAGACTGATTACAATATGTTGCTACTTCAGCAGTGACTCTTAGCTGTGGGGAAAAAAAGAAGATGCATGTTTTCAGGCTGCTATGTTTAAACCACTTCATTTAAGACAAGGTGGGCACGGTCAATTAAAAACATAGAGCACACCTAGAATTTTGCTAGGATATATTTGACCTCCCACTGTTTTATCTTGTGCAAACTGAGACACTCCTGAGGTCCACTGGAGACTATTCTGCAGAAGTCAGCGCCATTATTCCACAATTATGTTTGGAGTTTTTTTAGTGCAAGTTTTGCTCTGCTTCACATATTCACAGAAATAGAAATAAAAGAAAATGATTTCCTATAGGAGAAAACTTCACTAAAATTGCAAAGTAAATCAGACATATTTAAAGTGACCATCTGAACTATATCAACTGTCTTAATAATGTTGCTTCCTCCCTGCTAAAACAAGATCAGGACGACACATGTCTTCTTTCTATTATTTGGGCTGATTGCAGGTGTTGCCACTACTCACCATATGCTCAGAAGCACGTTACTAAATTCTTGCAAGCTACACAGGAAGTGGATTGGACTGTGAAAGACGAACCCAAATTGTGTTTGCATTCTGACAAATTAGTGAATTTCCCTGCTTTTTAATCCGGGAGGTAAGAAATGGGATCCTGTGCAAGCTTGCTGAGAGTGGATTGATTATTTGCATGTTTATTGAGTTCAGTGGGATTTACTCCCCTGCAATCATGCTTAGGATAGGTGAAACTGACCACAGGGGATGAGGGGAGGAAACACAGAGGGGAGGGCTGGGATGGGAGCAGGCAGGACAGGGAGGGGAGAAGGACAGGTTTGATCATTTGCATGTTTATTGAATTCAGTGCATTTACTCTTGTGCAATCATGCTTAGGATAGGTAAAAATGACATGGGGAGGGAGGGCTGGAGTGGGCAGGGGAGGAGGAAGAAGGAAGGGGGAGGTGAGGTGAGGAGGAAGGTAGAGGAGAGGGGAAGGAGGGAAAAAAGCAGGTCTGACCATTTGCATGCTTATTGAGTTCAATAGGATTTACTTCTATGCAATCATGGTTAGGATAGGAAAAACTGACCATGGGGGAGGGGGAGGAGGAGGGGGAGGGGGAAGGACCGTATTGGAGGGGGCAAAGGAAGGGGGAGGGGAGGGCAGGTTTGATAATCTGCAGGCTTATAGAGTTCAATCATGCTTAAGATAGGTAAAACTGACCATGGGGAGGAGGAGGGGGAAGGAGGGGATTGGAAGGGGTTGGGAAGGGGAAGGAGGGGCAAAGGAAGGGGGAGGGAAGAGGCAAGAGGGAGGGAATAGGAAGGAGGAGAAGGGAGGGTGGGTTTGATTGTTTGCATACTTTTTGAGTTCAGTGGGATTTATTTCTGTGCAATCATGTTTGAAAATGGAAATGGACTGCCTTCAAGTCAATCCTGACTTATGTTGACCCTATGAATAGGGTTTTCATGGTAAACGGTATTCAGAGGTCATTTTACCATTGCCTTCCTCTGAGGCTGAGAGGCAGTGACTGGCTCAAGGTCGCCCAGTGAGCTTCATGGCTGTGTGGAGATTCAAACCCTGGTCTCCCAGGTCATAGTCCAACACTGACCTGTGGGAGGGGGAACGGATTGGGTGGGTGGGTACTGGGCAGAAGGGAAGCCCCTTTCCTTTATTATTTATTTGATTTATATCCCGCCCTTCCTCCCAGCAGTAGCCCAGGGTGGCAAACAGAAACGATAGCATCCAGATTGGAGAAAAACCTCTCATAGAATGCATTAAATCAGGTGAGGAAACTTTTTTCCTATGAAGGGCCACTGACCCATGGGAAAAGTCAAGCAACAGCTGATGGTGGGTGAAGCCACAGCCAAAAATGGGCGGTGTTTGCAGTATTGTATAGCTCTTTCTCTGAGCCACCCCATCCTTTTTTATCTACACACATGAAATGCAAGAGGAAGCAGAAGCTATTCTAGGGAATCATTCTGGTGTAGTGGTTACAGTGTAAGACCAGGAAAGGAGTAGGGAACCCCTAGGGACTGAATGCGGCCCTCCAAGCCCTGGGACTCTCCTAAGGCCACATCCCACCTTGAGTGTTTTTACCTTGTTGGAATGTGTGCTTGAACTCTGATAATGCCACTTCCCTGGGTGGAGGACATAAAGGGGTGTGTGAATGTGCGTAAGAAGGAGCCTATAGCACAAAGGTAAAATTTACATTCATTGCTCTGCCCAGAAGAGGATGTGGCCCTAGGGCTGCAAAAGGTTCCCCACCCCTGAATTAGGGCCTGGAAGACCAGGATTCAAATCCCGACACAGCTATGAAGGGTTCTGGATGACCTTGGGCCAGTCACTTTCTTTTAGTCTAACCCACCTTGGACACGTCATGTCGGGGAATCAGATCTTGCCAATACACCCAGAGCTTCCTTTTGATCAAGCTGGGGGCAGCAAGATACTAGCAGGAGTTTTGGGACCACACCAGTGTAAAAGTTTTAAAAGGTTTATTGAAAGACGTCTAATTAACACTGCCAAAAGTGCCCTTGTGGGTCACCCCGATGCAAATATTCAGAGATACATAAGCCCTATAATCTTAAATTTTCATATTTACTCCCACACTAGTAGGTGGTGGCCAACAGTATTGTAGCAAGAAAGAAGAGAGTTGGAGAAGGGAGGAGGAGGCATGCCCTCAAGAGTCTTGATGCTGTCTGTGGTTTAAAATTCTCAAATCTTCTGGTGAAGCTGGGGTGTCTTTATAGTCCTGATAATCCTTGATATCCTCACTGACCCCTGGTATCTCATCCATCAATTGGTCAAATTGGCACTCTGTGACTCTAACATCAATATGCTGGCACATCTCTGTCAGGATTGCATCTCCTCTATCCCATACCAGCTTTGGCACCAAATTGAGGTTGCTTGCTTATCATGGGATCTTTTTTGGGTGCTCAGACTTGCATTCAGATTTGTATTATTTGTTCATGTTTCCTTCCAGACACCCCATATTTTATTACCTTCCATGCCTCCAAGCCCTCTCCAATTTCAGCCACAAATAAGCCGTAGAAAGAGAAATTCATTCATGCTCTACTCATTCACTCCACTACAGTACCTGTTATCATAACATAGACCACTCTGTTATCAGTGGCCTTGGGCAACCAGCTGGTTCCATAGTGCATACAAGAAATGTAACAGACACTGCGCTTTGTTTACAAACAAGATGGAGAAAGTTATAAACATTCCTGGCTTTATCTCTAAATAACATGAGAATATCCTACATACTATTAGATTATATGGTGTTAAAACTATACATCCTGACCTGTGTTTAATTCTAGTAGTGTTTCTTAAATGCACTTTTAAAAAGATACAGTTATACATGTAAATACAGTGGTAGAGTAATATCTGTTGTAAATGCATAGCAGTGCAAAAGCATACAGTGACATTATAATAACAATATCAATAATAATGGTATGGATACATGAATGCTTAGACATGTTTAGGTGTTGATACATATAGGAGGAGGAAAATATATAGCAAATAAACTTTTAATTCATGTCACCTTACAGGGTTGTTGTGAAGATTAGATGGAGAGAGGTTCAACCATGCATTCTACCTTGAGCTCCATGGAGGAAAGATGGGATATAATAATAATAAATCAATACCCAGAAGAGTTGTCTGGTGAGTAAGAGTGGGCCTACAGCGTCCAGAGATCTGAATGATGCTGAGGATCATATGACATTAGGTTGAGGACTGTAAGTTTCCCACCCCAGGATTAGACTTCTGATGCAGTGTTTTTCAAGGGAAAAAATGGAAGAAACTCTGTGGGATAATTTGTTATAGTACATACTTACTAACAGCCTTCTGGAAGCTGGCATAAAGTGAGACCCTTTCAGCCTTTTCCTTGTCAAATGCCTATCGATCTGACTGCAGAAAACTAGAAACAGAATGTGCTGAAAGAGCTTTCCATAGCAGACAGACTGAGTGGCACTATCTACAGAAGAAAATGCTGCATATGTAGTAATTGAGAGGAATTGCTCATGAAAAAATATTTTGCTAGCGATCTGTGAACTTTGCAAAATATTTTGGAAAAACTGCTCTTACAATTGGTTTTTAAAACAGCCAAGAGCAGGAAAGAATCTAGAAGTGCCTGTTTTTTTAAAAAAAACTGGCACTTCTCTTTCAATGGCCTTCCCTCACAAAATCTTAGAAACATATCTTTAAAAACCAAAACCTTAGCTTTTTCATACCTTCTACAAAACAAATCAGTTTTAACTGACAAATTTGAAAGCTCACAATAAAATAATGGAAAGTTGGCCACCCTTTAACGTCTGACGGCTGTGTATTGCAGCCTTCACCAACCCGGTACCCTCCAAATGTTATATTCTAAATCCCATCAGCCCTAGTCAGCATGGTCAATGGCCAGGGACCACGGAAGCTGTAATTTAAAAATATGAAAAGTACCACACTGAGAAGGCTGATGTGTTGATTAAACTTCAGTATAAACTAAAATGTAATTTATGCTGCCCAGCCCAAAGCCTTTGTATTTGTTTTAATCTTCTCTGAAATGCTGGGAGGGGTCCAGTTTGTTATTCCACCTGATGTTCCTGAAAAACAGGGCCTAGAAAACTAGACCTGGGCATCTGACTCGAGTTCATTCTGTTATTGGTGCTGCAGTATTATAGAAATGGGGGACCTTTGGCCTTCCAAATGTTGCTGAACTACAACTCCCACCAGCCTCAGCAAGCATGGCCAATAAGCAGGGAGTTGTAGTTCAGCAACATCTGGAGGGCCAAAGTTTCCCCATATTTGACGTATTGGGTGGTGATGTGAGAGGGAATACTTTTGCTTCCCTCGGTGGTCTATACTGTACCTACCAAGAAAAGTTCAATTGATTTAACTGCTATTAGCTTTGAATATTAAAAATTAATTCTTTGAAAATTTAATGGTATTTGAGTTTAGTAAATAGTTTGCAGAGACTTTATCAAGTGTGTGTGTGTAACCTGTGGCCTCCAGATGACTCCAGTCATCCCTGACCATTGGCCATTCTGGCTGAGGTTGATGGGAGCTGGAGTCCAACATTTGGAGGGTCACAAGTTTCTCACCTTTGATTTAGCATTATGAGAATGATCATAGGCATGCCTTGGGCTTGCATGTCCCTCCTCCTCCGGCACAGCTGCAAGGAAGAAGTCAGAAGCTTTCACTTCCATTGTTGTTTAACTGCAGCTTGCCATCGCATCTAAAACTGAACAATGTGCAGTTAGTGACAAGCCAACTTCAAACTATAGTTTAAGAAGCTGGCCTATTTCAACAAACAATAGTTAAGATTAATCAGAGGTTAGGGTTAACATAACTGTAAACTGTGGTTAATGTAAAATGGAAGCAAAAGCTTTTAACCCCATCCTTGCAGGAAGAGGGTTCACCTAGGCTCATTCTCATAACACTAAACCATTGTTTAACATTATGTGCAAACTGGGCCAACAGATATTTTTCTCCATCTCAATATACTATTTCATAATACTGCTATTATATTCAGATAGGACAACAGAACAATTTATTACCACAACATGGGGAGGGCTGCAAGCTTAGATGGATTTGACAAAGAATGTGATAAATTGTGATATACAGCTCAGTCAACATCTTGTAGACATTATAGTGAAATGCAGACCTCCGGTATAGGCCAGACAGGATTGCTCATCACAAGAAGGCTCTAGACCTGCTCCCCTGCTGTTAATATTGAGTGCACACACTCTCTTAAATTAATTTTAATTAATTTTCTTTAGTCTACCAAGTGAAATACAATAATTTATTTTACCTATCAGTTACCAGGAGAGCCAGTGTGGCATAGTGGTTAGAGTGTTGGACTACTACCTGGGAGACCAGGGTTCGAATCCCCACACAGCCATGAAGCTCACTGGGTGACCTTGGGCCAGTCACTGCCTCTCAGCATCAGAGGAAGGCAATGGTAAACCACCTCTGAATACTGCTTACCATGAAAACCCTATTCATAGGGCCACCATAAGTCAGAATCGACTTGAAGGCAGTCCATTTGCATTTTCATCAGTTACCAGGCAAAGAATCGGATACAGCTATTTTGAAGACTGGGAGACTAATTGTTACTTGAGGTGGCATGATCTTTAATGTCTGTTTGCTTGCAGAGTTTTAAAGTGATGTGGATTTCTTGCACCAAGTTTACGATGGTGAAGGAAAAGCACAATATTACTCTGAAGAAGACAGGAAGTCATGATTGTCCAAAAGGGTAGGTGTGGCAATAGGATAAAAGGGTTTTTTTCTAATGACTAGGTCATTATATATTACAGTGTACTATAATTACTATGTTTCTAGCTTATGACATGTTCTGTCCTGTATAAAGTAATCTGACAGTATTTTTTTAATTAGGAAGCAAACACAAGTGGCAGTGCTGTGATATGAGAAGTCTAGAACAGCTATATATGCAGAGTGAGGCGTTTCGGAGAAGTTGGATGCTCTTCAGACTGGAAAATCACATCAGAAATTAAATGAGTAGACATAATTTGGTATCCCATTGTTAATTATGACCTTTACCCAAACTCTGCAAAAAGCTTCTGTGTATTGGGGGAGCGTTAAGATTCCTTAAGTATCTGCCACATCTACAGGGCTTTCGGACTTATCTGAGGCCTAATGGAAAAGTTAGTTAAGTCCAGTTAATGCAGTCAGTTTTTGTACCCGTTTTTATATTGTATATGTTGGCTTCATAGCTAGAGCTGAAATGTCCCACTATACATTCACTTAGTGGTGTAAAATCTGATTGCTCTAGGTGTAAATAGCAGACTGTATCCAATCAGTGCAGCGAGAAATGCCAAAATTCCCTCTGGTGTCCTCTCTTTCGCTTTCTGGGGCCAAACTATGCATGATGTTAAATACATTATTGTATTTAACATGCAGTTTAAAGAAAAATGTAAACAGCCATCACTGAGAAGGCAAGCAGGATTCGGGCTGTGGCAACTTTAACCATCCCCCCGCCCCCCAAATCCATCCTCCCATACTGCTGTTTGCATTGGGAGGAAGGCTGCCCTTGGTGCCACTGGGAGGAATTTTCATCAAGATTGCAGTAGAGGGGGAAAGGGTTAAACTCTTCTTACACACCCACAGCCTTTCCAGTCCTACCTCACCCCCAGTAGCAATAGCTATTTAGATTTTAGCACTAACTCTTTACATTTTAAAAAAAGCATACACCTTAAATAAATTGAGACCCGTGATGTCCTGTTTAGCTGAGAGCTGTCTATCCCAGAAACTGATGGTTCTTATATTTGCAATGATGAAGGATATGGGCACGCTAATCATTTCAAAAGCAGTGAGAATGGTTTTTCTGGCTGAGTTTTGAAGCGACTCTGCCTTGGGCTGAATACATCTTCCTTCCCCACTGCTGACTTCAGACCTTTCAGGATTGCCCACAGCAAAGTGTAGGGCCAATAACTGTCTCTGCTTGAGCCTGCAGCAAAGTGTTTCCATTGGGCACACCTGGACTGGCAACGGGTTGATCTTCCAATCAGTCGCAAAATCTGCCTGAAGCTGAATTTTAAAAAAATTAACTTGAGAGGATTCGACCAAGTTTTAGAGTAAAAAGGGGCAGAGATTGACTAGCGTTGTGTGCCCGCATTTTGAGAAAACAGTGGTGGAGGCCCACTGGAACTGGTACAAGAGTAAGTGTGTCTCTACCCTAAGAGACATTAGGAAAAAACTGTCCTTTTAGTTAAGTTCCTGATCACTTATCTATGATTTGGCATGCCAGACCATAATGATAGGCTCATTCTTAATTAAGGTAGCCAAATTCATATTAAGAGGATCCAATCAGGTTCAGGATTTCACTTGAGCATTCTCAGTTCCTTTCCTGGACAGTGCAAATATCCTTAGGCCCAGGGTTGTTTACTAATTTCCTGTACTTTTTTGTAGTATATTTTGTACGTTTTACCACATTCCCCACTTTTGTTCCATTCATATAACAAAAGACACAGCAAGAAGTATTTTCCCCCCAACTAATGTCATTGTGGTAGTGGGAGGACATTTTTTTAAAAAACTGTCAGAACTCAACCAGATATATTGTCACAACCTACTTAACAGGTTTAATTAAGTGAATTTCATGGGGCCATGTCTTTAAATGTTTTCGTAAGACATTGTTTCTCATTCATGTTCCAGTTAGTATTCCGAAAGTTGCAGTTGAAATGCTAGCCAGCTGCTTGGGCACGTGCAAATATGGGAACGTTTAAGTTTTGATTAGAGATGGACTTCTCTGAAAATCTCAACGCCAAGCTTATCCGCATGGATTTTTTTACTAAATCCCATTTTAGGCTTGGGGGAAAAAAGTGAGTTCTCCCCCAACCGACTCTGCTTCCAGTAAAAATACAAACAATTAATGCTTATAAACACTATTATGTGTTTATTATGTAAATTATTATATTATAATGTCTAATACTATAATATATACATACACACTCCATGTTTCCTAAAATAACCAGCAAATAAACAGATACATACAACAGTGCTTATAACTGTATAAAAATACTGTACATATACTTGCAAAATACTTACATATAAAATAATGCTGCAGAAATATAGTACAGCATGGGATATTTTAATTATTTTTATTCTTTTTTAAAAATATAATTTATCACACTTAGAAAATAAAAGAATATTATAAAAAACACACTGGGGGGTTGGGGGGGAGGGTTCCAGTCAACAGACCCAACAGTGCCACTGGGAAATGTGAATAGTTTCTGTCACCCAGCCTCGCCTCACACAAAGAGATCCATGTATGAAGGCCAGATGTAAGAAAATTTTCTATCCTTTCGCCATCTTTGGAAAGTTTCTTTCTCAAATACTATCCCCAATGCTATACAAGTTGATGATGTTACCATTGTTTTGCCTCATTCTTGTCCTCCTCTCACTGTAAACATCCTTCAGCTTTTGCAGTTCTGATGTCACAAGATTCTGTTTTGCTTGTCATCCCATTCTATAGCTTTTCTGTTGCTATGTGCAAGTCACAAGGGAGCTTATACATGTGAAATTAAGCGCTTCAGAATTTCTTGTGTGCGTGTGTATGTTTGTATTTGGAGATCTTCAATTGTGCCCTCAGGTTAAACTCGTGAGCTGAAAACATTTGGGGTAGTGGAATATTTGTGTGTTTGTATGCATATGCCTATGTGTGCATGTGTAGATAGACAGATAGACAGAGACAGACAGACAGAGAGATACACACGCACACAATACACACATACAGCTGCACAATTTGGGATCACTTTTCCTGAGAATGATGCAACATGCTGAGTACAAATGCTGAACTATTAACTGCAGTGCATTGAGGAGTGGACCAAATTAGGAAGAATATTGTAGTGTGCCTGTGAGAGGACAGGGAGGATTCCCTGAGGTCATCCTTATAGGGTAGGGGACTACACAGAGGCAGCACGCCTTTGAATACCAGTTACTGGGGTACAACAGCAAGAGAGGACTATTGCCCTCATGTTCTGCTTATAGGCTTCCCATAGGCATCTGCTTGGCCACTATGGGAAATGGCACGTTCTTATGTTCTTATTGCACTTTCTTTCTGTTGCTCAGAATAAGAATCTTGTCTTGGCAAAGAGGCCCAGGAGGAGCGGGGGGGGGGGGGGAAGGATGTCACGTTGTTTCAAGTTTGGTTAAAGTTTATTTGAGAGATGTGGTGGATAATGTGAGTGATGGTGGAGCTTGAATCTTCAAAGAGGAAAACAAGGGAGCATTCCAGAAGAGTATGGCTAAAGAGTGTGTGGAGTAGCAAAGATTAAAGAAAGTAGAAAGGGGAGGTAGAAGAGAAAATGGGGGGGGGATGGATTTTATGATGAGATTTAGTGCTTGTATATGCCAGTTTTGCTACAGAATAAAAATTGACCATGTGATATTTATTGCAGCAAATAAATAGATAAATAAAAGTTAAAACCATCAAATAGCATTCTGATGTGACACAACATTTAAAATGTGCTGTGCTGTTTTACAGGCTGTTCTGAACCTTAAACTATCTCTGCAATAAGTGGCATTAGAAATGCTACCCCAAATGAGATCCTTAGAGAGAAAGAACAAATAAAGAAAAGAGAACATGTGATACAAAATACAAAAATGAGGGGAAAGAAGACTCTTGAGCAACAAAAGAAGATACAGGACAAAGACACACCTCATCTGAATTAGCATCTCTAACCATTTGGTGCTGGGGACTACCAGTGTGAAAATATTTCACTGCAAGGTAAGAAACTTTAATATGATTTGAGGGCTATCTATATATACTTTGAGTAGAAGAATTTGAGTGTGCTAATAGAAAGTTGTGAATCAGGGCCCTCTTATGCTTAAAAGAGCAGACTTTGATTAATTAACAATATTTATATGCCATCCAATAACAAAATTCTCTGAACAGATTACTATAAAAAAGTAAAATGCTATAAACCAGAAAAACAAAAACGATGATAAATCATAGTTGTAAGGTGAGGGAGCATGAGCATGATGATTACTATGCCAGCCTGGTGCTGTCACAGCAATTGGATTTGGATTGGGACAGATATCACACAAAGACAGTGAGGCTGGGCTGGGGTGGCTCAGCCCATCCCCATCTCTGGAATGCTCTCTTTTGAGGTCTTTTGCTGGCCACCCTCAGTGGGGATCCCACCAGTGGCACTCTGTCTGACCATTCAGGGGTGGGTGTGGGAGGTGGAAGGGAAAGCTTTGCACTGGCAGCAGAGGAACACCTCCCCCCAATCACCACACCCAGCCTGGTGCAAGGGGGTTTCATATTTCTCTGTGTCATCTGGCTGCTTCAACAATCAATTCTAGGCCTGGTGATTCAGTTTCACAGGAGAACTAGGAGGGAAACTTACATACACATTTGCCCCACTCTAGTAGCTACTGTATCATTATCTATTTTTTATATTTTAAATATATTGTAAGCTGCCTCGAGAACCTCAGTAGTAGGCATGGTACAAATACTACAAAATAAATAAATAAAAACTCCAGAGGCAGAGGAAGTTCTCAGGCAACACTAGAAAATACTTTAAAATTTCAAAAGGCCTTAGCGGGGAAAAGGTCTTATTCACCTGCTGCTAAACAGACTATAAGACCACAGAGTAGGCACCAAGCAAGTCTCTGTGGGAAAAACATTCTACAAGTGGAGAGGCATCAAGGTGGCCCTTTGCTAAGTAGCTGCTTGCCACTCTTCACTTGGCAGGGGCACGTGGAGAAGGCCATCCCATGATGATCTTAGTGTCTCAGTAAATACATGTGGGAGACGGTAACCTGGCATTAGGGATGGGTGAGAATTTCAATTCAGTGCACATTTCAAGCAGAATTTATCAAATCTGCAATTTCCAAAACAATATGAGAACCGAAACACAGCCATCCTTTGAAATTTGCATTTACTGTATTAGAATTTCTGGATACAGTTTGCCAACTAAACAACATTTACAAAAATGCATATATTAGGGGAAAGCATGCATAAAAATGAATACACGAATGAAAATAATATGCAAAAAGGCATGAAATGTTGAGAAATGGCTTGCAAAAATGTGTACCTGTGTCAAAACTGCCTACAAAAATGTGTTTATTTGGAGAAATTCACGCTAAAATGGTGGAGAATTTTCATGAGGATTTAAAAAAAAAATCACAGATTGCTGCAGAAATGTAGAGAACTGAATTTAACGTTGGAAAAATGAGAAACTGAGATAACTGAAACAGACAGATCTTTCCATCCCTACCTGGCATTCATGGTTTGTTTGTTTGTTTAAACAGCACTCTGAGTTGGGCACACAAATGGGCTGAAAGCACTGGTGTAGTATTGTTGAAACTACCAGTCCCAGTTAATAACCCTTATTCTGGGTGAAGCTTCCAGAGTATTTTCAAAGGCAGCACATTGTGGGAATCCAAGCAGAGGTCACCAGAGTACAATCCTGCAGATACTGTATCTTTTGAGAAGTAAGTCTTGCTAGGTAAGTATGGACAGGATTGCATTCTTAGTCTGCAAGTGTTGCTTTATTGCTTGTAGATTAAATTGATACGCTTTTGTTTGGAACTGTACAGAACAATTGTCTGACATTCTTATAATGTTCTATGCAGCAAATTAAGACATCTTCATAATAGTTGACTCAGGAAAAATGTAATCAGACTTCACAATTGTTAACGAAGACATAAAATGTTAGGAAATTGAACAGGATGACTGAAAGAGGGCAATCTGAAGGTTTTCTTTTTAATATTTTTATAAAAGAAAATAAGCAATGCAGGAGAAACATCTGGAAGTGTGTTAACTGATGTGTGTCTTTGTACACATACACATGAACTTGTATTTTACACCTGGGTTCACAGAAGTAAACTTTGGAGATCTTTAATCTGCAGATAATTACATGCCACTGTCGTTACTGACTAGATTTTTACCAATTTAGAAACACCAATACTGTATCTTGCTTACTTGGGGGAATTAGGAAGAACCCAAATATCACTTATAATTAAAATAGTTATTTACACAAAATCACAGACAGTGAGGAAAATGTGGCTTGAACCACCAATGAAAAAATATAACAACAACAACAATACATCCTTCACCAGCAGGTCCCAGGGCGGAAGCCTAACACCAGGGGAAAATTCTTGATTGCAAATGGCTGGGGTTTGGACAATCTTGAGAGTTGAAAGACAGCAAGACTGAGAAAGGGAGACAGAAGCAAGACACTAATAATTACCTGTCAGAGGGAAGGGGGAGTAAAGAGATATGGTCTTCTGAATTTCACTGTGTCCTGTGGTAGCACGGTCTTGGCTGAGTCCACATTTTCTGGCAGCGATTCAGTAGATTTGTGTGATGTGTCTTTTATAGTATGCAGAAACAACTAGTTGCCTCTGCTTTCTGAAAAGGTACCTGGAAGGCTCAGGGGATGGCTGGATCCCCCAAAGGTGGCCCTTGTGACAAAATTCAATTTCCACTCAGGATTCCTTAGAACTCTTCTAATGAAATTCAAAAGAAGCTTTTCTTAACATTGGTGAGTGCTTCCCACAAAAGTCCTAACTAACCTGAAAAAAATAACAAACACAGCTGAGAAGCAAGGAGATGGAGAAATGATGGAAATAAAAGGAATCTAGCTAAGACTGGAGAAATCTTGCTCCATGAAGTAAGAGCAGGCTTGAAGAGGGGGGAAAACATGGAGCACCCTAGCAAGCATTAAGTCCATGAGACAACACTTTGGGGACCTGTATGATGTTCAAGTACAGGGAAAAAAAACTTCATCATGGGTGTTAGCTCTAACCCAAAGGGTCCGATCTATCTGAAGAACAAACTCTCTCTTCTTGGAGCAGATGGGCGGACAAGATCGTCAGCCGCTAGACTTTTTGTGGTTCCATCTATCAGAGCTGCCAGATTAAGTGGTACTAGGTCTAAAGCCTTCTCCATTGTGGCTCCCACGCTGTGGAACACTTTACCGGTTGATACTCGCCTAGCCCCTTCACTTCTGTGTTTTCAGAGGCAGCTGAAGACATGGCTCTTTGTACAGTCAGATGAATGAAATGTGCTATAGTTAGGTGGCTAAGGGGGTGGTCTGATATTGGGGTTTTTACTGTGATTAGTATTTTTATTATGTACCTGTTGATTTATATTTTGATATGTTGTTTTGTTCTATTCCTTTGTATGTCGCCTAGAGTGACAGGTTGTCCTGTCAGATAGGCGTCGAATAAATTTTAGATAATAATAATAATAATAATAATAATTATTATTATTATTCTAATAACAGGGCTGGATGGAGGAGACATTGGACGTTAATTAATTCCAACATATAGTAATTATTATCAATACATTTTTCCTGCTGCATGACTGCGAGGAGGTCATGAGGGGCCTCTGGTCAATCAGAATGATCATCCAGGTGATTGAGATGTCCCTCATGAGGAAAGGCAGTGGCTTTCCCAAGTCGTAGACTTTATCCAATTGCCAGCGGAAGATGCTTGCCAGAGAAAGCTCTCAGGGCCAAATAAGGATGTATGCTTACATTAAATATGGCAACGGTTCCAGGGACTAATTAGGCTTGTATTTATGTTGTAGTCCATGCAAATGTACAATTTCGTGCACAGCTGTTGTTGTAGAAAAAGCCATGGCTTAAACCAATATCACTTTCTCTGATTCCTTTGCAATGGTTCCACACATGGTGCTCAGAAAAAACCCAAATAGGCACACAGTTCTGGCCATGTCCAGAGTTTGTGAAACACGTGAAAATTAAAAAGAGCAAAAACCTTAATAGCAATACATGCAAATGAAAGATCTGAAAATCTTCAAAAGATAACTGGGACCTTTTCCTGCTGAGATTGTCAATGCCTCTTTTCAGGAAGACGAGTGGGATAGAATTAAAACAGAAGTGATTTTATCATGATTAAAAAATCCAGTCTTGACGTGATCTATCTGATCTATTGTCTTATCTACAATGTCAGATTTCTGATGAAACAGGTAGTTATTTCAAATTTTCTGATACATTCCAACAATTAGTTCTTGGACACACATCAGTGTAATTTCTTACCTGGATAAAGTTGTGAAATGCTGCTTGTGACCTTGGGTGATAGCTGTTTCTGAAGATTAGATGGAGGAATGGTTCTTGACAGATGCTCTTGGAGGTCACTGATTCATAGGGTCGCCATAAGTCATAATCGACTTGAAGGCATGTAACAACAACAAGACCTTTTGGCAACATTTGATCATCATGAACTGTTGGTGAGAAATGAAAGGTTCACGTAGCAGTTGCTGGAGCGACTCTACATTTTCATGACTTTCCATTCTCACAGAGTGGTGGTGACCATTTCTTGTCATGTCCTTCAGACCTTCTTTAATCAACAAGTCTTACTTGGTTTCATTTTACCCCCTTTTCAGTGTTTGTTTGCAGCTACAATGTGTGTGAATCTAGCCATTAAGGTTGCAATCCTATACTTAACTCCTAGATAAGTGAACTTACTTTGGAGTTAGACATTGTGCTGCAAATCTGTGGTCCTATTAGAATCTCCCCCTCTCAGCTATCTGCCATTTTATAAGTTTGTTATCTTTAAAACTGCCAAAACAATTACTCCAGTCAATATTCTTTACACATCCCTGGAATCCCCAACATAATACCCACAGGCAGCCTACTTGGTGCCTGTTGAAGCTCCTTCTCCTCCCAATTTTTAATTTGTTCTATAATTTTACAAAAAACCCATTTCTTTTACCTTAAGTGGTGATGGGCTGTGTGGAAAATTCAGTAGAGGCCTCTAGACACCCCACCCTCCTTGCCCCAGAATGCTGTCTCTCAGTAAAGGAAAAGAGGGTGGGGTGGTTGGAGGCTAGTACCTAGTTTGCCAGGATTTTATTTTATTATTATTATATTTATAGCCTGCCCTTCATCAGTAGGTCCCAGGGTAGATTACAGAAATTTAAATTTAAAATAGCGTATTCAGAACGATTAAAACACATTATATTTAACATATTTATGTTGCTACTTGGTAAGTTTGGAGGAGCAACTTGAGAGGAGTGTTTGGGGGAGAGTTGTCTCTTTTTTTGGTGTATTGCCTTTTGTGGGGGTGTATGTGGTTTTTGCCTTTTGGGGGTGTTTTGCCTGTTTCTTTGGGGAGGGCTACCTTGTAATTTGGTGCTGGAGCTCAAATCCAACCTCTGTCTTGTCCTCAATTTTTGGTAAGTTCCTCGTGACAAGCAGGCCCCCTCAGCAGCCATTTTATAACTAGGCAGCCTCCCCATGACAGCCATTTTATGGTGGTGCCCATGACAGTATCTCAGATTTCCAAATGTACTACTAGATTCAGAAATGTTGGGGACTTGTTTTAGATCACTAGTCTTAAGCCTTTTTAGACCTAGGACTCACTTTGATGCTAAATATGCATTTTGGGACCCACTTGATTCCGTTGTATGTGACCTACTTTGGGTCAGCCTTCCAACCTATCAGCTGATGACCAGTGCCTTAGTTTAGGGATGGGAACTCGTGGCCCTTCAGATGTTATTGAACTAAACTACCAACATCTCTGACCACTGACCATGCTGGCTGTGGATAATAGGAGGGTCATAGTTTTCCCATTCCTGCCTTAGATGCTGGTTTGTCACACACATACCTCCAATGCTACTTTGATCTGAGATATTACTTCTTCCAGAGTATCGCAACAGTGCATATTACAAGTTCCCACAACTCTTTAAAACTGTTACAGGCATACCCAGCTTAACGTTGCTTCACTTAACGTCGCCTCGCTATAACATACATGCTCCATACGCCACCATACCCCACTTAACATACGCGTGCTTCGCAATTACGGACATTTAATGGCATGATGCCAAACCCTGGTCTCCCAGGTCACAGTCCAACACTGACCTGGGGGAGGGGGAGCGGATTGGGTGGGTGGGTACTGGGCAGAAGGGAAGCCCCTTTCCTTTATTTATTTATTTGATTTATATCCCACCCTTCCTCCCAGCAGTAGCCCAGGGCGGCAAACAGAAACGATAAAAACACTTTAAAACATCATAAAAAGACCTTAAAATATATTAAAACAAAACAATGTTAAAAAAAAATTTTTTTAAGCTTTAAAAACATATATATATTTTAAAAAGGGTTCAAAACATTATTAAAGAAAACATATTAAAAGCAATTCTAACACAGACTGGGATAGGTCTCAACTTAACAGGCTTGTTAAAAGAGGAAAAGTCCTCAAAAGGAGCCAAAAGGCTAGCAGAGAGCAAAAGGAAAACATTGTGAACAGTATCAGTGCTTTTCAGCGTTTTCCCCACCTTTTTATTCTACAGCAGGCACATGTAGCCTCCCACCCAAATTTAAACCAAAGCTGTCCCTGGCCACATCCACACCAGGCCTTTATTTCACTTTGGACAGTCATGGCTTCTCTCAAAGAATCCTGGGAAGTGTAGTTAGTGAAGGGTGCTGCAAGTTGCTAGGAGACGCCTTGTTCCCCTCACAGACCTTCAATCTGAGTGGCTGACTGTTAAACCAGTCTGGCCACTGAAGCTCTGTCAGTGGAATAGGAGTCTCCTCTCAGCACCCTTCACAAACTACACTTCCCAGGATTCTCTGAGGGAAGCCATGACTGTCTCAAGTGAAATAAAGTCTGGTGTGGCCCCGATTAGCCAAGCCCAGCAACTGTGAGGCTTTTAGAACACTGACAGTTGGTTCTTACTGAGCATGCCCCGAGTTATCATAGACTTCCAGCCAAAATTTCTTAAATTAATTAAAAATCAGCCAGACATTAACTTTTAAACTGCAGAAGATGAAGGTCAGAGTATGGGGCAAGGTCAGTATTAGGATTACAGGTACTCTGTGAACATGGCTGATTTTTAACGAATTTCAACATTCTGAGAACTCAGAGAAAAATGTCCAGAAGGGCTCTGAGGTTTTTTTCTCTCTTTTTAGACTTTGAACTCTCGATTCTCTCTGACTGTTTTGTGTATCGCTATGAAGATTTAACGGGGTTGTTAAGCAAGCGTTTCTGAGTTCAGTACTATACGTTTTGTAAGGTTTTGTTTTGAGATGAGCTTATGGGAAGCATCAGAATGGCATGGGAGGTATTTTCGATTTAACATTGCGGAATGTGAAAAATCCACGCTGGCTGTATAATAAAACATCTAAACGGGAGGGCATTGTTCCGATTCTATAGCAAATCCCCGCCTCGTGCCCCATCTCCAAAGAGGGCGCCTTTCTTTCCGGCCTTTTTCTTAACCCCACAATGCCCTTTGTGGGAGGGAGGTAGCTATCTTCGTCGTCCCACATTACAACCGTGCACAGCTGGCCAGCGTGGCGGATTTGTTGGCTTTTCATCAACGGCGTTCAATGGGCGGCCAGGAGGCGGTGGTTAATTTAGGGCTTAGCTGCCGGCTTTCCCTTCACATCCAGGAGGCGGTGAAGACGGCGACGCGGTCCCTTTAAGGCCGAGGATGGCGTAACGCGATCCCGCAGTGAGTGCCTGTCAAGGCTGCCGCAGTAGCAGCAGCAAACAGCAGCAGTAGTTTCCACCGAAGAAGCACCCTGTGTGGGCGTGAGGGGGGCTCTCCCCGCCGCTGGGACCCGCGAGGAAAGATGGGAGGGCCAGGCAAGCGGTCGCTGTAAGCCCTCTCAGGTGAGCGTCCGCGTGTGAGGAAGGAGAGGGCGGGCAGCGGCCGAATCCTTCAGTGAGGGCTTCCCTCCGGAAGGGAAGACTGGAAATCTGGGACAGTCTGACACCTAGTAATATCGAGGAAAGGAGAATGTGTAGGCCCTTCGGCTGTATGTCAGGTTTGGAGGGGATGCTCCTTCTTCCTGACATACAGCCAGACCTCGTATGGTGTGCGATGAGGGACTGGCTAACCTAGGCGAAGGTGAGCGATAAACAGCCGCGGGAAGAGCATAAAACAGGGAGCGTGTTGGTTCCTGGACTCGCTGGGCAGGTGAGGTTGTGTGTTGGCTCATAAACCTGCACCCGGAAACCGTGGCTTTGTGGGTGGGGTGGGTGAAATGTTAAAAACTAGAAAGCTGGTTGCTTCAAGCCTCTTCTCTCCTCCCTCCCCACAGACTGTCACTACGGGGAGGAGTTCTTGTAATTTCCAACTGCTGAATGTACAGGATGGATAAGGTGAGCGGTTACCCCTCTTGGTGTGGGGGATACGAGTTCTGGAGAGTGGGAGGTATGCAACTGTTCCTCCCCAGGTCCCTGGGTTTTCTCTGTTTTCTCTTCCCAATACCATCCTGTCTGGTGTAAACAACTTGTTCTGGGAACTGAAAATGGGGTGGTGGTAGTGCTGTATCTTCTGCAGGTGGGCTAGAAATCTGGTTAAGTAAAGTACAAATAAGGACAGGAGAGCCCGCTCCAAGTACCAACAATAAGTTGAGTGTCACTGTAGCTTCAGCTTTTATCCACCTAGATCACAGGGTAGTAGCTATGCTGCTGTTTCCCTGCTGTAAAACTGGCTCATCTGCTTTGAAATGATGCACCAAAGATTCACTCCAGGGTTTCACAAAGTGCTTTTGGAGTTGAGGAATTTAAGTGCCTCACAGTTAATTACTGTAAGGAAAAACTCTTTCAGGCATTCCAGGTGGTATTGGATGATACTGCTTTCCAATCTGGTTTCTGACCTGGTTTTGGGACACTGGTGGATGATACCAGGGAATGGAACAGGGAACAGGATGGAGGGCATACAACACTTTTCCTGGATCTCTCAGTAGCCTTGGATTCGACTGACGATGGGCTTCCTTATGGATTGACTATCGTTTCCTTCTAGCCAAAATGAGACTGAGGGCATTGTGTCAAAGTGGCTCCAGCCTTTTTTGGAAAGGCAAACTCAGAAGGTGGTACTGAGAGATTCCTGTTCCAGCCCACAGTCATTGGCCTTTTGGGTGCCTCGGGCTTCTATCTTGTTTCCCATGCATTTTAGCATCTATATCAGATGGGGAATCTGCAGCCTTTCAAATGGTCTGGGATTCCAGTTCCCATCCGCCCCAGCGAGCATGGCCAGTGGTCAGGGATGATGAAAGTTGCAGTCCAACAACATCCAGATGGCCACAGGTACCCCATCCCTGATCTACATGAAGGTGTAGGCAGAAGTCTTCAAAGGTCTTGGCTAAAGTTTATTTATTACATTTATATTTTGTCTTTCTTCCAAAGAGCTCAAGCAGTGTACATGGTTCTCCACCATTCATATTTTATCATTGTAATGTGAAGTAAGTTTGGCTGAGAGATTGGGACTGGTCTGAGGTCACTCAGTGAGCTTCATGGCTGAAGAGGGATTTTCACCTTGATATCTCTAGTCCTAGTCTAGTATTCTAACTACTATACTATACTCTTTCCTTCCCACTGGTGAGGCTCAAACTACAATCTCCTACTTCCCAAACTTGTGCTCAATTGAGTGAGCCACTGGAGGCTCCTGTGTCATCAATATGACATGCAGCTTTTCCTCTCATGTTTGCTTCCTAGTTCCAGGGAAGCTGTGGAAGTCTTGAATGGTGTCTGGAGGCAATTTTGGGATGAATTAAGGCAAAGAAAGTGAGGCTTAAATTGGACAAAACAGAAGTCCTGTGGGTGGGAAAATAGATCTGAATGAAGGTGTGCAACTGTTGTTGGATTGGGTTGCACTCCTCTTGATGGACCAGGTGTGAAGTTTGAACGTTCTTCTGAATTAGAAGCTATCTTTGGAGGCACAGGTGGTAGCCGAGGCAAGGAGCAACTCTTTTCAGCTTCAGCATATTTCCAAGTGCCACCCCTATGTGAAGAAAGCAGACGTTGCCACAGACATTCATGTCCTGATTACATCCAGATTAGACTACTGTAACATGCTGTACATGGGGCTGCCTTTGGAAGTTCTAGCAGGCATGGAATGAAGCTGTCAGGTTGGTGTGACAAGTGATCAGAGCACATAACACCAGCTGCACTGGCTCTGAGTACAATTCTAAGCCCAATTTAAAATGCTGGCCATTGTCTTTTAAAGTCCGAAACAGCTTGGGATCAGGTTATTTGAAGGACCACCTACATCAGCCCTTAAGATTGACCATGGAAGACTGCTCATGGATCTGCCAGCAAGGTCTATCTGTTTGGCAGGCACAAGGGACTGGGCCTTGTAGCCCCCTCATTATGGAACTTTCATGCAGACTACAGGGTGATTTGCCTTCCAGGTTATACAATGGTTGTGGATGTCACCTGTGGTCTAAATAGTTTGGTAGATAGTGCTGGAGAGGAGTTAATTGTTGTGGTGCATGTTGGGACCAATCACATGGGGAAATACAGTTGGGAGATCCTGGAAGCAAAAGTCAGGTTGCTAGTAGGATGCTTAAAGCCAGGAACTCCAAGGTAGCTTTCTCTGAAATGTTACTGGTTCCACACGCAGGGCCAGCTAGACAGGCACAGCTTTGTAGTTTCAAAGCGTGGATGACACAATGGTGTCAAGAGGAGTAGTTTGGATTTGTTAGGCACTGGGGAACATTTTGGAACAAGCAGGGCCTGTATGAAAGGGATAGGATCCTCTTGAACTGGGATGGAACCAGACTGCTGGCACTTAAAATCACAAAGGTGGCAGAGCAGCTTTTAAACTGATTTTTATTTATTTATTATTTGATTTATATCCTGCCCTTCCTCTCAGCAGGAGCCCAGGGTGGCAAGCCAACAGGAGCTGAGGAGGGTCCGGTTCAGAACAAATCTCCCCCTGGGATAAAGATGGAAAAAATGATAACTTAAATGGGGTAGGCCTAGAACTAGGCATTGTGAGTGCATGGGCACAGGATAGCAATCTAAGGCAAACATACCACATGCCAAACCAAAAGTGCCAAACACACTTGAAGAGAGACACTTTATAAAAGTGTGTATACGCTAATGCTAGAAGCCTCCAAGCCAAGAATGGAGAACTGGAGTGCTTAGTCTTAGGTGTTACCATTGATATATTGAGCATAACGGAAATGTGATGGAATGGAGAAAACCAGTGGGACATGGTTATCCCTGGATATACTGGAAGGACAGGAAAGGACATATTGGAGATGGTGTTGTTCTGTATGTGAAAGAGGGCATTGAATTCAGCAAGCTAGAACCCGCAAAAGAGGCAGACTCCTTCACAGAATCATTGTCGGTGGTGATACCGGGCCTCAAGAATAATTTAGTACTGGGGACGTTCTCTCATCGTCACCCTGATCAAAATAGGGAGATCTTGAGATGAAACATGAAACTGATGAAGCATCCAAACTAGGAAATGTTGTAGTAATGGGTGACTTCAACTACCCTGATATAGACTAGCAACATATGTGTTGCAGTCAAGATAAAGAAGTAAAATTTCAAGAAACCCTAAATGACGGTGCCCTAGAACAGTTGGCTATGGAACCGACCATAGGGGCGGCGACCCTGGACCCTAGCACCCAGGACCGGTGTGAGATGTAAGTGTTGCTGAACTGATTGGGAGCAGTGACCTAGGGAAATTAAATTAAACATACACATGAACTTACAAGATCTGAACAGGGTGGTTTATAACAGATGCTATTGGAGGTCACTGATTCATAGGTTTGCCATAAGTTGTAACGACTTGAACGCATATAACAACAACAAATAAGTGGCCAATTACCAAGAAAATCCAACATGGTCACATTTGACGTCAAAAGAGGAAACTTCCCAAAAATGAGGGGATTGGTAAAAATAAAGCTGAATGCCAGAATCAAAAGGCTCAAATTACTCCAAAATGCTTGGGAGTTTCCCCCAACACAATTATTAGACGCTCAGCTGGAATGTATGCTGCAGATCAGGAAAAGTACCACCAGGACCAAGAGGATGCCAGCGTGGTTAAGAAGCAGAGTCAAAGAAGCTATTGAAAGCAAAAAAGCATCCATCAAAAAATAGAAATCTTGTCTGAATGAGGAAAATAAAAAGGAACACAAACTCTAGCTTAAAAAATGAGAAGACAATAAGCGATGCTAAAACTATTTGCTAAAAACATGAAAACCAAATCTCTTTGAAGCTGAATTTAAAAAACCACTCAAGCAGCTCCTGTCAAATTTTACAATAAAAATGGGCAGGGTTTGACTAGCGTTGTGTGCCCATTTTCAGAAGAGAGAGGTGGAGATGCACTGGAACCAGCAGCACAATGAGTGTGTTTCTATCCGGAGGAACTGAAGCAAATAATGGTGACGAAAGAAACTGGCGGTGGCGGGGCAGGGAGGGTGCTCTTGTGCTCAGGTCCTGCTTGTGGGCTTCCCACGGGCATCTGGTTGGTCACTCTGAGAACAGGATGCTGGACTAGATGGGCCACTGCCCTGATCCCGCAGGCTTTTCTTATGTTCTTCCACAGGAAGTGTGTCTGGCTCCTCTATTAATTCCTGTTAAATAGACTCTAAAAACCTGGTTGTTTACACCCACGTTTAACTGATTGAATAATGCACTAGTAATTTTAACCTTTACTATTTTATTGCTGGTTTTTAAATTGTTTTTATGCGATTATTGCTATGAGATTGATTTTTAAATGTTTCGTGATTGTTATTTTCTGAACTGCCTTGAGAGGATGGTGTAGTCCTCAAAGGCAGCATTACAATGTTTTAAATATTGCTGAATGTAATATAGCAAACCTGTGGAATTATTAGTGTTAGGGTCAATCAAACCATACTACTACTATTGTAGCCTATTGAGCTTTCTGTGTGATGCCTGTTAATGTAGTATTGTCTTCATGTTCCAATATTTGGAGTTAGAAAATATTTTCTATCATTGTTGGCATAATTTAAATGTTGCCTTGTTGCTTTCTGTAGTTATTCTGTATGGCTCTTTGAAGTGAATATCTTAGTAATTTTATATTTTGTTTAAGTCAAGAAAGTAAAACTTCTATTTCTGTTTCTGAACTAATATTATTCTCTTTTGTGCTCTTCATATGCAAAAGCGCAGTACAGCTATCTATAAATATATTTGGCAGCATTATCCTATACATGGTTATTCAGAAATAAATCCTACTGGGTTCAATGGGGCTTGCACTCAGGTAAGTGTGCATAGGATTGCAGCTTGTGTATTTAATGCTTTTGTACTTTAAGATTTAAAATACATATGAAGTCCTTGAGGAATTATGTTTTTAATCCACAGTGCATATAGAATTTCCCATCATTAAGACATCTTGGGGAACCTGAAACATTAAACAGGTGCCAGGAAATAATGTAAACCAGATGAAAGCAGGAGCATCTGATTGTAGGGCATAAAATGTCTTTTGAATATAGACAAATTTAGATTGGAGTTATTGGGACGACTGTTTTATACTGAACTTTTTTGTATGGTTTAAAATTATGTTTGGAGAGGAGATGATGTTGCAAAGAAATAATCTTTGGGTAGGTTTGTTTTTTTCTTTGAAACTTTCCCATTTGGTAGGGTATTTAACAAGACAGAGTGCCATGGGATTTCTTCCTTGTCCTTTGACTTTTTCACTTTTGTAATTTTATCCACCTCATATGCGGATATGCTTCTCTTTGTGCTATTGGCCAGTCTGCTGTTATGTCTCTGCTTTGGTAATAGCTCCTTTGATTGCCATTTTCTTAAATGCTGTGGTCTACAAGTAATTTAGAAGAGGATGGCCATGGATGATTTCTGTATAAACATCTGGAGTGATAACCTTTCCCATCCACTTCCTAATAATTATGCCGAGGCCTTACTAATTGTTGAATTAGTACACTAGTACACACTGTCCAAAATCAGATTTATAGAATCTCTATATAGAGTTATTTCTGTTTTGAAGATGTGTGACAGTTCCTTATTGTAAGACCCATTACTTGGGTCACATTGATGTGCATACAGAAATGTTCAGAAAGGCAGCTGTTTTAAAAAAATATTATTAGCAAGGTTTGGCCAATCCTTAGCCATTTGGGTTGGAATTGGAATATTATATGTATGTTTCAGATTGCCCTCGGTTTCTGTGTCATTTTACAGCCTAATCCTACCCATCTTTACTCAGAAGTAAACCTCACTAATGTCACTGGGATCTTTTTGAAAGTATGTGCAGTCTTTTGTAAGTCTAAGCCCCACCAAGTTCAATTGGACTTACTCTCAGATAAGTATATATAGGATTGCAGCCTAAATATTCATAGGATGGCAGTCAAGCAATTCAGTCCTGAGCACAGGGGAGCCACAAATTTTGCCTAGCTGTGGCAAACAGTCAAAACGTGCATACTGAAGATCCTGGCCCTTAAGAATATGTACTGTAAAGGTATTAAGACTATACTGTCAATACTTACAAATGGTACATGTCAAATGTTATTGGTGTGGTGTGGCTTGATAAAATGAAAAAACTGGTAGGTCCCATTTGTTCAAACTAAAACAAAAACAGTGCACATTGGAGCACAGTAAAGATGTACAGGACACCAACATGGGAAACTGCCTGTACAGCATCATTTGCATTTCAGAGACCCAAATCAGAAGGGAAAGCTTGTACAGAAGGCTGCTTCTGTGCATAAATTTGACCTTCTCCTGTTCTGGATCAACAGGTAAACTCTTATGTTTGGGAGAATATCGGTAGCATTAAGAATTTTGCTACTGGTTATAGTTGAAGGTGCCATGACTTTATTTTTTATTAAATCCACTCTTAATCTTAAGAAGTAGACTGCATCAGCTCAGTGACAATTTTCAGCTGAATCTTGCCATTAGATGATGCAGTTTACGGTGAATTGTCATAATGGCGAATTGTCATAATGGCAAAAATAGAAATGCCTGAAAAGGGGTACTCCTAAAACAAAGTTGATAAGGGTATCTCCCCCTTCTCTGCTATGTTCCAAACTTTGTTTTATGGTTTTGAATTATGTACTTTGAAAGAATGCTAAATGTAATCAAATATCTTTGGGTTTTTGTTGGCTTTGCCTAGCAGATTAAATCAATGCATCTTGAAGAAATATTATCTCATTTGTCAACACCCTCTGGAAATTGTTTCTTAATAAGGTCTGTAAATTGCACCCTACAGAATTTCATTTGATTTTCTATCGAAATTAGAAATTGTCTACAGGGTTTTAATCTAGTCTCAGGGGCTATGGCTAATTAAAACAACACTGAGTTGCTAGGATATACTAAGATTGTATATTAAATATATTTAATGTAAAGCACAGACACTTCTTCCAGCTTATAGAGTCTGTTTTTATAGGTGTAAATTTGGTTTTAAGTGCTTTTAATCTACACCAGGGATTTTCAAAGTGTTCTGGGGAACCCTGGACTTTCCTAACAGCTTCCCAAGCTTCCCTGAGAAGATCAGTAGCTTCCCTGAAATATCATTTCTTCCCCATCACTATTGATATTCCCTTGCAATTCACAATAGCTGGAGAATGTTGAGTGTATCCTATGATGCACTTTTGGTTCATGCAGGACAACAGTTAGGCTCATGAGACCTAGTTGACATTCTGAAAAAACTGACACTGCATCCTGTAGAACAGCCTTCCTCAGCCTGGTGCCTTCTACAAGTTAACTCCTATCAGTCCTAGCCAGCATAACCAGTGGTTATGGATTGTAGGAACTGTATTTATTTTATGTATGTATTATTAAATTTATATCTTGCCCTTGCTCCCAAACGGAGCCCAGGGCAAACAACAAGTGATAAAACCCTTGAAATACATTTAAAAAATCTTACACAATTCCAGTACAGATGCACCCTAGGATAAAGATATCTACTTAAAGGCTTGTTGAAAGAGGATGGTCTTCAATAGGCACCAAAAAGGTTACAGAGATGACACTTGACTAATATTTAAGGGGAGGTAATTCCAAAGGATAGGTGCCACAACACTAAAGGTCAGCTTCCTGTGCTGTGCAGAATGGACTTCCTAATGAGGTCTGCAGAATGCAGTGACTGGGTATATAAGGTGTAAGATGATCTTTCAGGTATCCTTGTCCCAAGCTGTATAGGCTTCATACACCAAAACTATTTAATGTTTTGTTTTATTTTATGTTTGAATTCATTTTATCTTTTAGTTTCTCCCATTGTATGTTGTTCCATAGTCAGGCCAGAGCTTTGCTCATTATTGCAAAAATTGAGAAAGACTTTGTGTATGTAGTAAGGGGCCTCTAAATTAGGCTACATATTTAAAAATTGGCGAAGCTTGGCAATTTTGGGGTAAAGAACTTCTTAATAGCATATTTTTTTCTACATTGTTAACACTTTCGAATGTTAGAGCTGCTATCTTGAGTTATGAGTCATCTGATTTTTGAGCATTTCATTTGTTAAAATTGTCATTGGAGACCCTTCTCCAGGCATGCTTGCTGTCAGGTAGATGACAGCTAGTGAAAGAGCCTGTTCCATGACAGTATTCTGATTCCAGGAAGGTTGCACGGCATCTAGGTTCATGATCTTTAGGCACTGGACTAAAATGTCTTTATTTGCCCAGGGTTTTAGTGTGGAATCTAATACTACTATTACTGTGTTTTATCTGTGAGTTTTATTGCTTGGCTGCTGATATTATTGTTTTGCGGTATTGAGGTTATTTTTATAGATTTTTTAATATAGATTTTAATTCTTGATATTATAAGGTGGGAATTTTTCAAATAAAAAAATAAACCATTGAAGTCTGAAACAGGCAAGTCAATCCTACGGTCCATATAAGGTTGTTACCCTTTGCTGGAACTTATAGTGGTGTAAGTAGTTGGGATCCCCAGCAGCAACATCAAAAAATACAAGAAGAGCAGTAGAGAAAGAGGCATTATAGCAATGATGACAACCCCTTGTAACACTGTCTCCACCTTCCATTTACAAGTAGAGTTCTTCACCAAAGCCATGCCTCATGTTTATTTTCAAGGCATAGCTGAGGAAGTGGGATCATGCTTCTCGGGCCTCGTCTCTGCACATCTTCCTTAATAAGACAGAACTCACGCACCTGATTTAGGGAGCTGCAATAGAACAATATATCTCATTTCTCTTCATTTTGCTCCATGTGCCTTGGCTCTTATCTTGCAAAGAAAAACAAGTTACAAGTGTTAGGTGGTCCCCAATAAAAGTAGCTGTGCTTCCTAGTGCCTTCACCACTGCATGGTGGGAGAACCTTGTATTTTCCTTGTCCAACAATATGGGAACAGAGTGATGTAGCCACATGCTGTAGGTCTTGGTTTGTGAGCTGAGTTTCTATCCTGGGATTTATGTTCCTGGCAAAATGTGGTGATTGGCTGCTGAGTAGCCTTGGGGGATTGGCTTGAATTCTCATTATAGGTATGTATTTTGCTGCTGTTACTTTGGACATCCATATGACAGCATCTTACTAAAGACACTGTTTCTACCTCCATTTTCTATTTGTACCATCCACAGTAAGGGCTCAGTGCCAGCTGCAAACATGGTGTTTTCTATTCACACTGAGCAGAAGGATCGATCACGCAGTTTGCTAATGACCATGCCCTCTAATTTAACATTTCCACTCCCTCTGGTTACTTGGCAACCAAGCATGCTCAGTTTGTTCTACCAATTAGTTTCATTTTTAAAAACAACAACCAGAAGTGCGATTATTTGTATTTTCGCTGGTACGGTACAGCTGAAATACAAATCTTTGTGTGAGCAGTGTTATGCTTTTGTACACAAGTTAGAGGAAAGAAAAATAACCATTTGCAGCAACATAAAAAAGGCTTGCAGAATGGGAGAGAGCAGCCGGAAGTTGTTTGTCAGCCCACAGGAAATAAAAGAAGGGAGGAGGGAGTGGGCGTGGAGAGGAGAACGATTGACACACCCACCTAAAAGCATCAGAACAAAGTGTTTGCAAGTACTAGAGATACAGCGTGAAGATGTTTTTTCCTTCCCTTTTCGTATTATCAGAGTATTAGATTAGTATGGATTTACAGGGGGGGAAATTGTGATAGCTTTTGTTTGCCAGTAACTGCATGTGAACCATGCGAATTAAAAGGGGATGTGAATAACACCAAACACACACTAATTCACTGTGTAGATGAGCTCCTTATATCAGCACTGTGGAGGCTGGACCTAGATTGAGGGAAGGATATAGTTCTGACTAAGCTGGCCATTCTTCCACTACATTCCTTTTCCTCCCTTATGCTATCACAGTTGTAACTGTGTAGCACTTAACACGGACTTAAAGTTATGTTGCATAATGATACCACTGCACCATTATAACTATGACTTTTGAGTTATCCTGATGTGGAGGATTTAGTTAAAATTTTATCCTTGTCCAGCTGATGCAACGTGAGGAGTCAGAACCAATCTATTTAGGGTACTTCCAGATACATGCTAGAATTGTTTCTTGAACTGTTTTGTGACTGCAATCCAAAAACAATGGACTGTGTGACAAACATGTATGCAATAAAACGTGTGTTAGTACTGCCCATCACCTGGATGGACACCTCCAACTGCATGCATGCATTCTTGCTTCTCTTCCCCCCTCCCAGCTATGGCGATTTGAGAATTGTTACCTCTCTGCATTTTATATTGTTTGTTTCTAAAATCAGCATTGTTGTTTTTTTGCATATACTTTCATTGTCAATCCATGTCTGAACTGAAGAACCCTTTTTTTCCACCCTTAATAGGCTGAAGAATGATGGCTGCATTCAATAAACTCAATTTGGGTGTTGCCGTTAGCAGTTTTGCTATATCTCAACTTCTCTTCCATGTGCTAAGTTCTTGGATTTCTGCACGTGTAACTTCTGGTTTTAGTAATCTTGATCAAAAGAAGAAGATTGAATGGAATTCAAGGTAAAGTTTCTAAACAATGGTGCACGATTATAAATACATTACAGTGTATTTAAAACTTTGCGATAATTAAATTGTGTTTCCAGGTGTACTTGCCAAAAGAGCATACTTCCAAAAGCCCATTGATCTTATTTCCAAATATTTTTTATAGAATTAGTGTAAAAAGACTTTCTTTTCTTTACCCCAAAGTTGCCTTAGATGTTCTATGTTGAAAGGCAGAATATAAAACTGACATAGTAAATAAGTAACAAGAAATAAATTTGAAATTAAACTTAGATTAGATAGAGGTTAATATTAGGGAATCTTGGTTCCCATTTTTGAAGGTGTCTTTAACTTTGTTTACATGAGTTGCAGGAAAATACCCTGTTATTTAGAAGTGCCACCTTTTTTACTGGCCCTGCTCCTGTGCTATTAACAACAGGCTGATGCCTGTAAACTAATGTAAGCTTTTCCCATTTCTTCAGCTCCATGCCAGAAAACTTCATCTGCTGAGCATCTGTTGTTAAAGGCACAAGAACAGGGCAAAGAGGAAGCAGTGTTATCTTGTCCTAAACAAACTGACATCTATTGAGAGAAGTCAAAAACTCCATTTCATAGGAAGCTATTTTGAATTTAAAAGACTTATAAAAACATTGGATTATATTCTATTTGTTGATGTCGTCTTCCATAAATTAGACCACTTAGATGCAATATACTTTTGTTCTAAAATATGGAGAAATGCGCACCAACTGATCTGTGATATGCACCACATCTAACCTACATTTTTTCCTACTGCAGTAATCCATTTCATTTTGTTGCCTAATTGATATTTTGTACGACCCTTGTAGGAGAAATCCTTGATCTCATAAGAAAATATAGTACTGTCAGTGTGCATGGCACTTTACAGAGTATAAGAAGACCCTGCTCTGAAGAATTTCTAATTTGAAATTTGGCACAGGGAAAATGAACTGCTTAGCAATTTATAAATCAGTTACTGCTCTTAATGATTCATGTTGAAAGTATTGCATTTGGATGTGAGATTTGCTTGTAGTTCAAGGAAAAGGATTGCTCTATATTTCTAAGAGAATACACTGAGTTGAGTGCATCTTTCTCTGTTGGAATGGTGCCAAATGAATGGATATTGGGAGACTGTTATCTGCCATTAAAAAGTGGCATTACAATATGTAAAGTTTCTGATAAGCATTTCTTAACTGAAATGCTTAACTGAAATGCCAAAACCTGGTGGAAGATAAAATGCTGAACAAGCATTATCTCTTAAAATCCTATGAAACAGATGTGCTGTGAACTGACAAAAGCTGCATTCCCTCTCCCCCCCCGATAAATTCTTGTGTCCAACCAAGGCTTTTATAGATGAAGGTTCAATGTACTTAAAATTTCTGGCACCATTCCAAAGATCTGCTGGACTTCTGTATGCACAGGGCTCCTATATACAGAAGGGGTTCCTCACTGGATTTGGTTATAGGGGTTGTTTTGGGGATATGATCACAGAGCTGCTGTCAATGCCACCAATGACCTGAATGAAAAAGCACACACTAGAGCTTCGTTAATGTGTTAGAACTCCTTTATGTGCATGAACACACTGAATTAAGACAAATCTCTATCTTTCTCATGCTTCAGTGCCAGCTGTCATAGTTAAGACAAAACTTAAACACCATTAATTCATTCTTGTAAAGTTTCTGATACTTGACACGTTAAGTTGATGCAGTATCTGCAGAGTATACTTCAGTGAAACCCTATGAAGTTTGAATGTCAATGAATGCCCTATGAATGTCAATTGCTGGTTTAAGTGAACAGCGGATAATAGGGAATCCCCTTTTAATGTCATCCTGCTCTTGTTTGTAGGGTGGCCTTGTAGCTGAGCTCCCTCTTTGTCCACCAAGAAACCAGATAATGGCCTGCAATGAGTATGTTCTTTGAAACTTGTATCTGCCTAGCTTTTGTTAAATCAGTTCCCTGCATGCAGCACAAAATGGAAATGGACTACCTTCAAGTCGATTCCGACTTATGGTGAGACTGAATAGGGTTTTCATGGTAAGCAGTATTCAGAGGGGGTTTACCATTGCCTTCCTCTGAGGCTGAGAGGCAGTGACTGGCCCAAGGTCACCCAGTGAGCTTCATGACTGTGTGGGGATTCGAACTCTGGTGTCCCAGATTGTAGTCCAACACCTTAACCACTACACCACACTGGCTCTCATACTCCAAAATAATCTAGTATCATGGCACCAATTCGAACTATTGTTTCTTGGATATGATTTTGTAATATGTATTAACAGGATCTTCTGACAGAAGATTAAAGTGCAAATTTCTAGAAAAATATATTAGTTGCACTTCCCCATATTGTATAGCTGGTTCATTCCTAATTAGGTTGTTTTGCTTGTTTTTAGGACAGTATCAACATTCCATGCCTTGGTGGTTGGATTATTTTGTTTGTATATTTTATTATATGATGAAGCTGTTAATGGCGACCGTGTTTGGTAAGATACATACTTGCTCATAAATCTCCCTACACACACACACACTTTTCCTTGCTCCACTTCATTGCTCTTTGTTCTGCTAGTCAAATTATCTCCAAGGTTGATTTAACGCATAAGAAATTTACCTCTACTATTGTACAAAACTTCTAAAGCATTCTTAGAAGCCTTTATATTTGTGTGGAATACAGTGTGGAGAAGGACTCTTGAGGTTCTGAATTCTCAAGATGCATACTGAAGCTGCCTTTACGGTGATAAAAATCTTTAAGCATCCTAATTGATACAACCACTATCTCCTGTCTAAATAAATGCTTAAACTAGTTACCATTGTGAGGTACCACAAATAAAATGTGTGGATGGGAACCTATTACAGCATTGAGATGATCAATACAATGTGTACTTTTTCTCTAAAAGTAGTTGATGCAGGTAGGTGAAGCACAACATGCTTTGCTGATGAAGCAACACCTGAAATTATAGAACCCTTTTACAGAATCCATGTGAGGCTACCTTGCTCCCCATAAAGTTTTGTCAAGATGACATGAAGCCTTGCAAAATGAAGGTGGTCTCTTTAGAAAATGAATGTCATTAGTTCTCTTCAGAGTTTTCCCTAAATATATATAAAAAATAGCAAAAGAAAAATGTGACTAGTTGCTGTTGAGCAACTCACTTGGTTTTATGCATTGTGTTCGGTTTACCTGCTCTTAATTCCCCCTGGGGAGTGTTACAGTCATGAAGGGTTAGATTTTTCTACAAGTGGGGAAAAAAAATACTAATCTGGCTTTTTAATATTGAGAAAGAAACTGACATAAATTTACTGAATGGGACTGTTAAATGCCTGTTTATTCAGTGAGAGAGATATCTTCCTTTGGAAGAATGGGGGGGCATTATTCTTACGAGCTTCAAAAATAGCTTTAACCTGCAGTGAGCTGTGATTCAGTCAGCATTAGGTGAAATACAGAGATGGTGTGAAGGCCATATTTCCTCTTTCAGCATGATGTTCTTGTCTAATGCAGAAAAAAGTGTGCCTGATTTTTTCTCTTCCCCTGCTAAGTTTTTAAGACTGGCTAATAAAATGCAGGATTCTACTTCAAGGGCTCAAGACTGTAATTGGGGAACTTCTCATTAATGGTGAAGTTTCAAGTTTTTGTCTGTTGTTTTGAGGCATGAAATAGAGAAAGAAGTAACTGAGAAGACTGGAACAAATTTTATTTCCTTAAAAGGGTTGATTTGTTTATTTATTGTATTTGTATACCGCCCCATAGCCGCAGCTCTCTGGGCTGTTTGCAGTAACTAAAAACATTAAAAACAAATATACAAATTTAAAACACATCTTTTAAAAACAATTTAAAACACAATTTAAAAAATTTAAAACAATTTAAAAACACATGCCAAAATGCCTGGGAGATTGATTTAATTGATTTAACTTAGACATTACAACAAAGTTATGCACAGCTGTACAGATGTCTAGTCCGGGGTGGAGAACCTCAGGCCTGGGGGCTGAATGCAGCCCTTCAGGCATCTGTGTCTGGCCCTTGGGACTCCTCAGACCATGACCCTCACCAGCCTCCTCAGCTGTTTTTTGCCTGGCTGGAATGTGTTCTTAACTGTGATAATGCCTCTTGCTTGCCTGGGTGAAGGATGGAGAGATTTGTGGAAAGGGTATATGAGTAGAGACATATTTGCTGTTGTGCCAGTTCCAGTGCATCTCCACCTGTTTTCTGAAAACGGGCACATGATGCTAGTCAAACGCTGCCCCTTTTGTCCTCTAAAATCTAGTTGGATCGACTCCAGTGCGGGTTTTTAAAAATTCAGCTTCAGACAGATTTTGCAACTGATTGGTAGATCAACCTGTTCCCCTCCAGGTGTGGCCAAAGGAAATACTTTGCTGTAGGTTCAGACTGAGACGGTGATTGGCCCAATGCTTTGCTGTGGGTGGTCCTGAAAGACCTGAAGTCAGCAGTGGGGAAGGATGGTGTTTCCAGCCAAGGGCAGAGTTGCTTCAAAATGCAGCCAGAAAACCATTCTCGCTGCGTTTGCAGCAACCAGTGCATTCACAGTCTATTTAGAAACCTCTGACTTTTGTGAGCCTGGAATGTGGCTCTTACTGTCTACATTTGTTACTCCACCCATTTTAACTATGGTCCCATCCACCACTGCATGTGGCCCCCAGAAGGTTGCCCAAGTTGGAATATGACCCTTGGACTGAAAAAGGTTACTCATTTAGCCTAATCGATAAAGGTTAGGAAGCAGAGGACAATCTCCTGTTTCCTGCCCACAGAGAGACTATCTGCCACTACCAGCAGCAAAGATGGGGCAGAAAGACTGCCAAATTGGTTTGGCAGGTTGAACACACTGCCACCAGTTAAGAGTTAGAGTAGCATTTTGTTTGTCTACACCATTAAAACCTAGCAAAGCAGCAGAAACAGGAAAAAAATGTTGCAAGGAAAAAAGGCTAGTGAAATTTGACTTCTTTAATGGAGAGTTTCTCTAATAGTCCATACATGAAATTCCTAATAGTCTCTCTATTATTTATTTATCTATTTATTATTTGATTTATATCCTGCCCTTCCTCCCAGCAGGAGCCCAGGGCTCCTATTCAAGAGCTTCTATTTTGCCAGACTGTCATGTGCCAAAGTTACTTAAATAAGATGTTTCATATTCTCTACATCATCCAATAAACGTGAGAGAAGTAGAAACATGGGCTTGAGGGTGGACAGGGTGTTTATAAGGGGCAAATCTTCCGATATGCATTATCTAATAACGTACATATTTGTATGGTGTTATGTACATGCTATGACTTTTGCATCTTTTGTGACTTTGCGTATAGGGGTGATCCTTCTACAGTGCAACTAAATCTTGCTATTACTTCAGGCTACCTCATTTCAGGTAATGTATACAGTGGTGTTTCTATGGTTTATGGTAATTTGCATCATACAGAAAATAACTTCTACAAGAATAATATTTACCAAAATCTTAACCTTTAGGAATGTCAGTCTCTAGAAAGCAGAATTTACCTCTTACCTTTTGTATAAGGAGCTAAAAATCATGCCAGCAGGAAAATGTGATTACATGCTTATTGACAGAATTACAATGTAGTAAGCATATGCGTTGGTTCTGAAATTATTTTACCTCAGCTCTGGGCTTCAGCCTAGTTCCTCTGCCAGCTTCTAGTTCTTTAAGGCTGAATATAGTCAGTCATTCCTGTGAAGCAAGAAGAATTACCCTCCCCCAACTGCCTCACTTCAGTAGCCTTGATCTAGTACCAGTAATTTGATAACTGTAGAAATGCAAGGAGACGTGAAACCGATTAAACCAGATGGCAAGCATCTTCTGGTCTGTTCAGTTTTGCTCCTGTGAAAGTTGAACCTCTTTCCCTCCTCTCCATTTTTAAAGGGCTGCATAAATGTATATATGAATATATTTTTGTTCATGTTCTAAAACAAATGACAAAACAACAATTTTCAAAAGTGCAGCAGGCATTGTGGGGGGAGTTTTTCACTAACTGTGGGTGCTATCTAGGGATGACAGCACCATAAGAACAACCACATGAAATATCAAACAACTTTAAAATTGGTTTCATTATTTAAATCTGAGGTTAATATTAATGGGAAATAGCTGATATATGGTAAGATGCCACAATCTAAGCTTGGGGCAATAGTTCCTAATTTTGTGCTGGAATATGAATCCCTGATACCATGAAGAAAGGGTTGCTATCTGTTTTATAGCTGCTCTTTGCCAGTCTCACTTCCCTCATTGTCAGTAGTTTCAGTGGTGTGCCCTCTCTCTAGAGGTGCCACTGCAGTGTGGTGTGTGGACTTTGGTTTTTTAAATAAATTGCATTAAAGATACCCCCAATGGAACTGGCAAGTAGACAGTTATTATTTTATCATTATAAAAGTGCATAATTTGATTTGCACCAAGTTCTAGTGGCTCTGTTAATGGGTGCTTTCAGCTTTATTCTGTGAATGGAGAAAAACCCAGCATGTTCACTAAAAATGATGGGAACATATGAAGCATTTTCCTCAGAACAGAACAGAAATCCCCCATACACTTTATATTGCAAGTCCCCAGTTTCAGTGCTAACATATAATTTATTAAGGAAAAATATTTTTGGATCCCAGTTCTGCAACAAAATTCTTCAAATATTTGGTGCAAAAGTGATAAATGTGGACAGCTTATCTGATAATTGGCATGTGTGTGTTTGGAGGCAAAAGGGTGAGCAGAATAATGCTGTTTATATCTGGCCTTCTCAGGCTGGCCCTGTCTTCCCCCCCCACCCCGCCACAATGTATTCCTGAAGTAGAGGACTAGCTTTTGAGTCAGCACATGGCAGCAACAGGGAGACCATGGAAAAGATTTGGCAGGCCAAGGACCTTACATGGCTTATCCATGCAGAAAGATTTTCATATAGTCCAGATCTCAGCATTGCTGTGCCAGTATATAGTTACTTAGGATTAAGTGCACCTACACTGTGCCACCATGCTGTGACCTGGCACTGACTGGTGGTGTAGGGGCATTACAGTTGCATTGCAGACAGATATGCGAAACACCTTATTTATATTAGCCCTTTAAGTTTTCATTATGGGAATTATTATAGATCTTGCTGGTAGCAGAGATTAAAAGTGACAAAATAGTGCTTCTCTTAAATATTTGCATAATTTTATTTCAATTATCCCCCTCCCCCAAAAATTCTAGTAACATTAAAAGCTTTAAGATGAAATACGATTGCAGCAGTTTTCTGACCCTTCTGTTTTTTCTCCCCCATTTTAGATTTGTTGCTTATTATTTTCTACTGGAAGGCGATTGGGGATATATATTTTATAATTCACCATTTAGTAGCTCTGTATGCTTACTCCTTTGTACTGGTGAGTGCCATGTTAATTTTGTAATAGCATTATAAGTAACTGTATAGGATTAGTACTCTGAAAATTAATTATTCACTTATAGAGTGCCTGCCCCAGTCTGGTTAATGACAGAGGACAGGGAAGGAAATGGGACTGGGGTACAAAGTTGAAGAATATTCAGATATTTTGGTTATACATACTTAGTTATAGTAGGGTTCGTGGATATTGTGCCAATCTTAACAGAAACATCATTTTAAACAAATTTAAAACTTACACTTCATGTAGCATCTTAACTGTTCTTGTCCACAAATTGATTGACCCACTACCATTACGTATTGTTCTGTAATCATGACCAAACATTCTAAGCATTTGTAATGGAATCAAGTATTACTTCTTAGTAGCTAGTTTGGAATTGAAGGGAAAATACAGTTTATTGGACATAACAAATATTATAGCACTTCAGTAATGAAATAATAACTTGTACCTAAACACTAATTTTGCTGAAGTGAAAAAATTGTGGTGGCATTTTTTGAAATTTTATATGCAGTTATTTCTAGCCCGATTTAATAAGTGGGAAAATTATTCAGAGCTTATCCTCTTTCAGTACTAAATCGTATTTTGACTGGTCAAACTATTGCTATTAGGGTGCAACTTGGTGTGAAGCAGGAAATCCATATTTAGGAACTTGTATTTGAAAAAAACTGAATAGCCATGACAGTGGAGGGAAATTGGATCAGGATCACAGCACTGCGTGTGTATGTAAACCACCACCCCCGCTTTTGCAGAATTGCATGTGTATGCGCGCGCACACACACACACACACACACGTGAGTGCACACATACCATGGGGCAAATAGCTTTGGGAGACAAAATTTTAATAATGGGTACCTACAGATTAAATAACAGCTTGTGGATTGGGATGATTTTAATTCAAAAATGAGGTGGGACAAGGGTTTACTGTCTTTCAACACCATGGTCCTGATCCAATTCTGGGGGAAGAATTGACTGCTGCAGTTGCTATTGTCCTTTGAAATATTGTAATACTGATTCTCCAGGAGCCTGCACAGTCATGCTAAGCCATGGTTTGGCTTAGAATCACATCCAAACCAAGCCAATTTGTTTATATGTCTGGATAGACTTGCTGAAGCAAAAGTATTTAACAGGTGTGTAAAACAGCAGAACAAGGGTACTTGCCTAATGTTAATAGGCAGGCCATTCCGGAGCACAGGTGCTGCTGTTCTGAAAGTTTGAATCAGTCCTCATAGATGAAGGCGTGAACATCTTATGGTACTAGCAAGAGTGTACGTTTGTATATCAGAACAGTTGAGTAGGCACAAGGGGGCAAGTTGATCCCTCAAGTAAACTGGTCACAGGTTGTTAAAGCCTTTATATATTCATAGCTAGTGCTTTTTTTAAAAAAAATGAGATGCCTGTATTCATATCTTGATAAAAATGCTGTGGTTACCAGCACAAAATGGCTGCCATGGGCAGCAAAAAAGGTGGCCATACTAGGGATGGGGGAGAATATCCGCTAAATCAGACCTGGCACCAGATCCCAGTTGAATTCTATAGTTCGCCATCCTTTCAGACCAGCACCTTTTCTTGCTGCTGGCTGTGGCTGTAATCAGCAAGAATTTATTTTGAACTTTCCCCCCTATTTTATGTTAATGCTGGCAAAAAACCAAGTGGACCACTCTGATTCACGTAAGCTAAGTAAATTGGCAGCCAGTGCAAATCTTTGAGCAGAGGTGTAATATGCTGGTGGGATCTCATTCCTTTCAGCAATTGTGCTACAGCATTTCCCCAGTTTCCTGTCTCTCAAGTGGCAGCAAGGGCTTCAGGGAACCACTTGTTGGGGTTGGCTCCTCTTTTGTGCAGATGCCAGTTCAGGGAGTGTTTGAAAGAGTCACTTATGCGGTTCAGACTTGGAAGTTCTACTTTGCTATTTGTGTACATATGTTTTCAGCCCTATTTGTAGCTAACTGTACTTTGCCTCTGAATTTGAAGTGATAGACATAAGAACCTAATTATATCATTGTTGTTATGTACCTTCAAGTCGACTACGACTTATGGGGACCCTATGAATCAGTGACCTCCAATAGCATCTGTCGTGAACCACCCTGTTCAGATCTTGTAAGTTCAGGTCTGTGGCTTCCTTTATGGAATCAATCCATCTCTTTTTTGGCCTTCCTCTTTTTCTACTCCCTTCTGTTTTTCCCAACATTATTGTCTTTTCTAGGGAATCATGTCTTCTCATGATGTGTCCAAAGTATGATAACCTCAGTTTCATCATTCTAGCTTTTAGTGATAGTTCTGGTTTAATCTGTTCTAACACACAATTTGTCTTTTTCACAGACCATGATATGTGCAAAGTTCTCCTCCAACACCACATTTCAAATGAGTTGATTTTTCTCTTATCTGCTTTTTTCACTGTCCAACTTTCACATCCATACATAGAGATCGGGAACACCATGGTCTGAATGATCCTGACTTTAGTGTTTAATGATACATTTTTGCATTTGAGGACCTTTCCTAGCTCTCTCATAGCGTCCCTCCCTAGTCCTAACCTTCTTCTGATTTCTTGACTATTGTCTCCACTTTGGTTAATGACTGTGCCAAGGTATTGATAATCCCTGACAAGTTCAATGTCCTCATTGTCAACTTTAAAGTTACATAAATCTTCTGTTGTCATTACTTTAGTCTTTTTGACGCTCAGCTGTAGTCCTGCTTTTGTGCTTTCATCTTTAATTTTCATCAGCATTCGTTTCAAATCATTACTGGTTTCTGCTAGTAGTATGGTATCATCTGCATATCTTAAATCATTGATATTTCTCCCTCCAATTTTCACACCTCCTTCATCTTGGTCCAATTCCACTTTCCATATGATATGTTCTGCGTACAGATTAAATAAATAGGGTGATAAAATACACACCTGTCTCACACCCTTTCCGATGGGGAACCCATCGGTTTCTCCCTATCCTGTCCTTATAGTAGCCTCCTGTCCAGAGTATAGGTTGCACATCAAGACAATCAGATGCTGTGGCACCCCCATTTCTTTTAAAGCATTCCATAGTTTTTCATGATCTACACAGTCAAAAGCTTTGCTGTGATCTATAAAGCACAGGGTGATTTTCTTCTAAAATTTCTTGGTTCTTTCCATCATCCACAGTATGTTTGCGATATGATCTCTGGTGCCTCTTCCCTTTCTAAATCCAGCTTGGACGTCTGGCATTTCTTGCTCCATATATGGCAAGAGCCTTTGTTGTAGAATCTTGAGCATTACTTTACTTGCATGGAATATTAAGGCAATAGTTCAATAATGACTGCATCCCTGGGATCGCCTTTCTTTGGAATTGGTATGTATATGGAATGCTTCCAGTCTGTGGGACATTATTTATGTTTTCCATATTTGTTGATAGATTTTTGTCAAAGTTTGGACAGATTCAGTCTCAGTAGCTTGTAGCAACTCTATTAGTATGCCATCTGTTCCTGGTGATTTGTTTCTTCCAAGTATTTTAAGAGCAGCTTTCACCTCGCATTGTAAAATTTCTGGTTCTTCATCATATGATTCCTCCATGAATGAATCTGTTATCCTGTCATCTCTTTTATAGAGTTCTTCAACGTATTGCTTCCATCTTCCTTTTATTTCATCTCAGTCAGTTAGTGTGTTTCCCTGTTGATTATTCAACATCCCTATTCTTGGTTTAAATTTCCCTTTAATTTCTCTAATCTTTTGGAATAGGGCTCTTGTTCCTTCCTTTTTGTTGTCCTCTTCTATTTCTATACAATAACTATTGTAATAGTTATTTTTCTTTTCGTACTAGTCGCTGTATTGTTGCATTTAGGGTTCTAGCCGTGTTTCTGTCTCCTTTTGCTTTCCTTCTCCCTTTAACCATTTTAAGCGTTTCTTCAGTCATCCATTGAGGTTTTTCTCTCTCTTTAACTAGAGTTATTGTCTTTTTGCATTCTTCCCTGATAATGTCTCTGACTTCACTCCATAGTTCTTCTGGTTCTTGTCAACTAATTTTAAAGCCCCAAATCTGTTCCTTATTTGATCTTTATATTCTTCTGGGATGTTATTTAAATTGTATTTTGGCATTATGATTGCTTTGTTGTTCTTCTTTAGCTTTACTCTGATTTTCAATATTACCAGTTCATGATCTGTACCACAGTCTGCTTCTGGTCTTGTTTTTGCAGAAAGTATGGAACTTCTCCATCTTCTGCTACCAGTTATATAATCATTTTGATTCCTACATTGACCATTCGGTGATGTCCACGTGTACAGTCGTCTTTTCGGTTGCTCAAAAAATGTGTTTTCAAGAAACAAAAAATTATTGGCTTCACAGAATTCGATAAGTCTTTCTCCTGCTTCATTTCTATCTCCTAAGCCCCATTTCCCCACAATTCCTAGTTCTTCTCTGTTCCCTACGTTTGCATTCCAGTCCCCCATGATTATCAGCACATCTTGTTTTGGTGTGTGATCAATTTCTTCCTGTACTTCTGCGTAAAATCTCTCCAATTCCTCTTCTTCTGCGTTTGCTGCTGGAGCATAGACTTGGATGATGGTTATGTTCATAGGTTTCCCGTTTAATCTCATTGATATAACTTGCTCAGACCTTGCGTTGTAGCTCCTAATTGCTTTTGCTACATCACTTCTCACTATTAAAGCAACCCCATTTCTTCTTAATTTCTCATTTCCTGCATAAAATATTTTGTAGTTGCCTGATTGAAAATGTTCCATTCCTGTCCATTTTAATTCACTCACACGAAGTATTGCAATGTTGGTACGTTCCATTTCTTGCTTGACAATTTCTAGCTTTCCTTGGTTCCTGCTTCTCACATTCCGTGTTCCTATTGTGTACATCATAAAACTCCAGACTCTCCTTTCACATCTGTGTGCATCAGCCTCTGGGCTTCCTTTTGGCTTTGACCCAGTTGCGTCATTAGTCACAGTGCTACTTGTCCTTGTCCTTTGTTCTTCCCCAGTAGCTCGGTGAGTGCCATCTGACCCGGGGGTCTCATCTTCCAGCACTATCTCATGTTGCATTTCGCCTTCCTCTGAGTTTGGATGCATCTTAGTCTGGTGTCTCAGCTTTGACCATTCCACCTTGGGTGCCCCTACTAGGAGTCTAGCCTCTTGGTCTAGACTCCTGACGGCATTGCTCTTAGCTTCTTCAGCACTCTCAAACCCCCTCACCATGTTAAGGTGTGCATCCTAGAGGGCAAATTATATCATAGCAAGAAGAAATCTCTGTGTGTGTGATGTTGTGTCCATCTCCCCCATGAGTCTTTTGTCATTTATGCAACTACGTTCACACACAGCAGACTAAGAGTTTACCAGTACTTAGTAGTGGTGCTGCCTTTTTTGCTAAACTTCTTATCACCAGCCACATTCAATCTTATTTGGGATTATGTGCTGACAACATATAAATATATAAGCAACTGGAATGTTTGTAAACATTTCATAAGAACTTAGCAGCAGAGTCATTGGCAAAGGAGGGCTTATCTCCATTAACTGAAGCCAGAGCTCTTCCAACCAAAGCTATAGATATTTCAGATAATGAAACTTGTGAATTAGTTCTTGTTTCTTTTGTGTGTATCTAATTTTGTAAGTAAACTGGTAAAACTACATTTTTTTTGCAAATCTGTGTGTTCTGTGCTATAATTTGATACCTTATCCAAACTCTCCCCAGCAATTTCAAGCACCCTAAAATATCATCAATCTGGCTTTTACTTCACAAGTAGGTATAATTCGGTAGAAAAGCCAGAAAGCTGTTAGCAATGTCCTCTTATGACAAATGAAGGATTGATTTTAAACCTTCCCTTTGCTCTTGACAGCTGATGCTCTTCTATGGCAACAACCTCCTTGAACAGGAATGGGATGGAAAAGAGTGTTTTAAATTATACATCGGTCCATGTCTGTCTTTGTTCTGTATTTTTTGTACTAAAAAGAGATTCCATTTGAATGTAACAACTTCTACAAATTTTTCATGACTGACGGTGGATTATTAATGTTTGGTTTTAAAAGAAACCACAACTATTGTAAACCATCATAAAGGGAAAAAAATGAAAACCTTATTCTCTCCAGGATGTGTCTAATGCTTTCATCATAATATTTCTCATGACAACCCACTTTTAATGAGAAAATTAACATGAGCCCATGTACCCATAATATACTGCAGATAATATTAAGATATTTTTATTCAAAAGAAATATTAAGTAATAATGTATACCACAATGATATATTTCAGTATGGTGACTCCCAAACTCTCCCTGCTGTGGACCACTTGAAAATTGCTGATATTCTTGGTGGACCTTTTTCTGCCTTTCGCAGCTATTGTAATGCACTGTGCTAGGTGCTGTATGATTTTAAATTATATTTTTATTCCTACTTTTATTTCTTTTGTAGTATTGTATTTCAATTTGCATTCCCTAGAATTCAAGCAGTAATATAGTGGAACACCATAAAATAAATAAAAGAAGCAATAAAAATACAATTTAACATCAGTATGAATATTTAATACAAAAATGCCACAGATTGCCTGAATGAAGCGCGTGGACCACTGATGGTTCACTGACCACAGTTTGGGAATCCTGCTTCAGTAGGTTTATTGTGTTTTACAAAGATGGTGCAAACTATTTTACACTTTGTTTGCCCTTGATTCCTTCTCGCACATTACTGAGAAGACTAAACAAATAGAATTGTCACAACTATTGCTAATAGCTATCATGCTGCTTCGAGTGTACCCCTAAAGAAGTATTAAACCCCACTTGTAGTAGATTATGTCAAAACTACCATCATAGCTTACATGGCCTAAATAAATTTTAACCCTAATTTTGCATTGTGCCGAAGTTCATTTTTTATTTCTTGTTACTAATTTTTTTTAAGTGTCTTTGATGTAAGCCTTGAGCCATCTGCTTAGGTGGAGAGCTTGACCCATATGAGTTTAACATCCTTAGTGAACATATACGCTTCCTTCTGAAGCACATACATACAGTGCCTTGCAAAAGTAATCAGACCCCTGACTCATATTACTCATATTACAGCTCATATTACTGAATTACAAATGGTACATTATAATTTTGTTCTGTATGATATTTTATTTTGAAACACTGAAACTCAAAATCAATTATTGTAAGGTGACATTGGTTTTATGTTGGGAAATGTTTGTAAGAAACAAAAAAACTGAAACATGTTTTAAAAATGTAGAGTGAATTAAGCGCTTAAAGAGGAGCTGTTTTCACTTGCACATGCCACCGTACCAGTGTTAAGAGGGAAGGAAGCCAGTAGTAATAGGACAATCCAAATGTGCGTCCTTCCACATAAAATCATAGCACCTGAATAAAACTAACCTGAAAAAAGCCTCCAACAGGTGCATTTAGGGCACAGTCATATCGCTGTGGGGAGGCAGCAGTCCTCCAGTACACAGGTCCCAAACCTGTAAGTCTTCAAAAGTAAGTGCCAGTATGTTGAATTGTGCTTAGAAAGAGACTAACATCAGTGAACTGATGCAATGAAAGTAGTATTTTATAGTGTGCAGTTAAACTATGAAATTTGCTCCCACAAGAGGTAATGATGGCCACCAATTTGGATGGCTTCAAAAGCAGATTAGACCAATTTATGGAGGATAAAGCTATGTTCTACCTCTACTGTCGGAAGCAGTATGCCTCTGAATGTCTACTGCTGGGAATGATAAGTGGGGAGAGTGCTATTTACTCAGGTCCTGATTTCAGGCTTCCCATAGGCATCTGGTTACCACTGTGAGAACAGGTTGCTGGACTAGATGGGCCTTTGGCCTGATCCAACAGGCTCTTCATACATTCAGTGTGTTCCCATTGGCCTGCCTCAGTCAGTAGCCTAGCAGCTATATTTTCAGCTAACTGCAGTTTTCAAAGGCATCCACAATTCAATAATCCAATTTGCAGGTTACTAGAACATGGATTTCTGTGGCCTGCCTCCAGGAGCAGCTGTAGATGGGACAGCCAACTCAGGTGCCACTCTGACATTCAGTGCTCAATTTGGAGCACACCCAGACAACAATCTGATCCTTTAAGGCAGCCTTTCCCAACTTTTGGGTTCTCAGATATTGGACTACAATTCCCATCAGCCTCAGCTGATGGTCAGGAATGATGAGAACTGTAGTCTAGTAATATCTGGGGACTGAAAGGTTGCTTTAAGGGGAGTACAGCCCTATTAAACACTAACTTGAACACCATCTCCAGACCCCACAAACCATACACCACTGTGCCTTCCATGTTGTCTGGATTGAGCGTCAGTTTATTGCCCTCATCAAGCAAGAGCATTCCTGGTCTCAGACACTAATTCAACACTTCCTATGCCTCACCTGATTTAGTTGAAAAGGAAAATTAGAGTTTGGTGTCATGGATATGCTGATGATACCTTATTCTAAATTCCCATGTGTTCTCAACCCAGCAATTTCATGTAGATGCTAAAACAGCTTTGGGGACAAGAGGGAGCCACAGGTCTCTCAGCACCATTTTCTGGAATCAGCCTTCCACGTTGGAACAGAAACATACCTCATTGTGCTCCTGATCTTGACATTGGCAACCTAGTCAGAAGGATAATCTATAAGACTAGGCAAGAGAATATTGTGTGGTTGTGCACGTGGGTGCATATGTGTTTTAAATCGGGAGCAAGCTACCAAGTGCTACAACTACATAGCCTTCTTGTATTTCAATTGGATTTGCCTGGAAGATAAATAACTCAGTCCTCCCAGGATCTTTTAAACTCAGTCCTTCCCAGGATTTGCCTGGAAGATAAATAACTCAGTCCTTCCCAGGATCTTTTATTTATTAATTTAGAAAATGTAAAATTGTTTTAAATCAAAATAGACAGTATCAAACCAAAGCAATAAAAACAAAAGTAAAACAAGCAAAAAAACCCTAAAATAGTTCCACAGACAACAAAATTTATTCAGTATTAAAAGCCTGTCGTAACAAAAGGTCTTAATTTCTTGCCCGACTGGAGTAGGATGGGGGAAGCCGGTGTCATGCCTGCCAGATTTTGTTGGACTGCAATTATCACCAGCCTCAGCCAGCATGTCAAATGGTCAGGGATTATGGGAGTTGTAGTTCAGCAACATCTGGAGTTACCACATTTGCTATCCCTGGACTGCAAAACTGCTCTTTCAGAGGGAGAGTGACTCAACCAAGATATGCATTTCCATTACTTCTTACATTACAGGACCATCCACCATTAGAAACTCCATCTTCTTAGGAGTTTCTATTTCACTTTCATCCATGTCATTACCAATACAAAGAGCATGAATTGCTTTTAAACTGAGCTCTCTTTTAAAATCAGTATAATATAGTGCAAGAACTGCAGTATAGTGGTTGCAACTGGAGATGATTTATTGCAGAAGTGGGGAATGTTTTTCAGCCAGAGGATCACATTACTTTATGGGTTACCTTCCTGGGGCTGCATTACAGTGGTGGGCAGGGACAAAGTTACATTCATAATCAATACCCATCTGTTTGCACCCCATTCACATGTCCGTCCATCCACATGCACTCTCTCATCCATCCATCCATCCACCCACATATTCTTTTCATTCACACAAATCCATCTATCTATCCATCCATACCCAATTCATACTAATCAAACCATCCACCCATACCACTTCATTCATAAAGACCCATACATCAGGATCATGTTTGTTTAATAATTATGCTGTGGTTTCCACTGGGTTTCTGATGGATGATCATTACAATCTGCTGATGCCATGTGCAGAATTGATAGTAATGGCTAAATCTGCTCAAATCCGCCTTTTAGATTCTCACAGTAAGCAACAGCCTTTAAAATGAAACACAATATAACATCGATGGAATAAATCCACATAAACAAAGGCAACCCAAATTTTATCACAATCGTAAATCCAATACAATTGGCACACTACTCATGTAAATAAAGACTTTATAGGCCATTTAAGAGGATGAAGTCTTAAATCTGGCAAATTACACTGCGTTTCATGTTTTGGAAGTGACTTGTTCAGCAGTAATCACCAAGCTTCTAATTGATGGGATTGCTAAAAGATTCTCCATAACAAATCTTAAAAAGCTGGGAGGCACAAAGAACAGAGAGTCATGGGTATCTTGGGCTCAGCCTGTAAAATTTTTAAGTTAAGCATCAGCACCTTGAAATTAGCATATAAGCATGCTGGCACCCAGTGGAACATACAAAATCCTTATTACATGGTCTCTTTGGTTAGGATAAACTTGGCTGCTACATTTTGAACTAATTACAGCTTCTGATCAACCTTCAGGGGCAGCCCTACATAGTAAATAGTGCAGTTGAGAAGTTACCAGGACAAGCAAGATAATGGCCTTTAAAATTGAGAAATTAGCCTATATTTCAGTATGATTTTTCTTCAGCAAATGACCTATGTGAATTGCAACCAGTGTGATTGCCCAGTGAAATGTATTGAAGATTTTTAACATTTTAAATTTATCTAATTTTAACTACAGATAGCAAAATATATTAAGTGGATGTGCTTGACACATAGGGATGGAGCGGGAATCAAATGGAAGGACTGGATGCATTTTTCTAAAGAGAATTCTGTTTAATTGTATACACTTAATCTTGCATTTTGTACAAATCCTAATTGTATGTTTCAATCTACATCTATGTCATCTTATAAAATAGTAAATGGTTTTTTAAATTGCTTTTCTGATATTTAAAACTGAGATTCCTGATTGTTGATTATGCTTATTTTATTATTTAGGGTAGAGGACTGCTGGCATATTTTGCTAATTTTCGTCTGCTTGCAGAATTCTCTACTCCTTTTGTGAATCAGCGGTAGGTGATTTTTTATATAGATCAATAAGCTGTTCTTAACTCACCTTTTGCCTTACATGTGTGTGTAGTCCAGTGACTATAGATCCGGAAGACTTGGGTTCTGGTCTTAGTTGTGACATGATTCATTTAGCAAGTGGCATTTCAATCCGTAGAAATGTATATTAGGAATAGTAGTAGTCTACTTCAAAGGGTAATTGTGAGGGTAACCATGTTACAGACTAACAAATAAAACACTAGGTAGGATCCAGTTAATTTATACTCTGTTCTGACCCACTGAAATCAATGGAATTACTTAAGGCCATTGGTTTCAATGGATGTACTCTTTCTAATTTGCAAGCCCAAATGTTAGAGATACTTGCCATGTTAGATAATTCTAGCATTCCTAAATGTATTATTAATTTATTTGTTGGATTTCTGTTCCACGCTTGTTCCCAAAGAAGCCCAGGGAGGCAAACAGCAAAACTTCGCGCTCTCTCTCGCTCTCGCTCTCGCTCTCGCTCTCTCTCTCGCTCTCTCTCTCTCTCTCTCTCTCTCTCTCTCTCTCTCTCTCTCTCTCTCTCTCACACACACACACACACACACACACACACACACACACACACACACACACACACACACACACACACACACACACACACACACACACACACACACACACACACACACACACACACACACACACTTTAAAAGCAATCACATATCCTCACAACTAATAATTTCAAAGTACAGTGTACTTCAGTCATCAAATGCCTAGGTGAACAGGTATGTTTTTAAATCTGTTAATGTTAATAATGAGGGACACAGCTGCACCTCACAAGGGAGGGTATCTCATAGATGGGAGACATGTCACAGTTCATTGTCAACTGGGTGGGGCCTCGCCTTCCCTGTACTGCTTTATATTTTTTGGGGGGGAAAACCACAAAGCAGTTTACAACCTAGGGCTCAAGATGGTTGATATTGGGGGATGCACTTGTTTAGGTACTTTTAGGCACAAATTGATTATGTTTTGTAATGGTCAGAGCAATGAAAAACATTTTAAATGTTTTTTAAATAGTATATATTTTAATATTAAAATAATTTTTAAAATTTTAATACAGTATTTACTGGAGTACTTAGTAACATTTTGTTGTGGATCATTAGAATTTTTCCCTCTCTTGCAACTGACATAAATCCTTTCAAAGGTGCTATTCAAAATAATATCAATAACCATGTTGCTACCTATCTTCATTTCTAAGCAAGACTTTTTACCCAAATAAACTGAAGAGACTTAACATACAAGATTGAAATTCCCTTATACAAGGATACTTGAAATCTTTACATGACTTAGTAAACGGATGCATTTTTGGCAGCTGTATTTCTTGCCAAGAATTGCATATGTGTATCCTTTTACAAGGTATATCCTAACTTTTTTCTGGTGGTGCTTTTTGTTAAACTGTCACTATAATAAATTTTGAAATACATCAAAGGTTTCAGTCAAATCTGTAAAAAGAAAAAAGAGCTGTCTGGGCATCAACATTTTGCTTTTATTCACATAAAGGGAGTCTAGAAACTAACTTATTTCTAAAAAAGTAAAATTATCTGAACTTAATCAGGAGTGTTTCTATATATGCTAAAAGCAAGGCAGTGACCACATTCACATGTAATGCTAAAGCAAGCCATGATTTAGTGTGAATGTGCTGGCTATTGGGAGGACCTCTTTGCTCCTCCACGGTCCTTTTGCTCCTCCACAGTTCTTTTTGCACGGTGAAGGTTTGTCCAAACTCAGGATTGTGGTTAAGTTCCCTTCTCCCTCACCATGACTTGTAGCCAAGGTTTGGCTATAGATCATGGTTAAAGACCTTGGCTTAGCTGCAAAGGAGGGACAAACTCCATTCCAGGAGGCAGTATGTTTGCACAGCCCTGGTAAGCCATTGTTTGGTTTAGCATAATATGCGAACCAGACCAATGTAAAGAATGTCTTCTGCATTACCATACTCAGCATTAACCAAATAGTGCTATATATATAAAATGAGAGAGAGAAGTCAAGCTTGGTCCCTTGCGCCTTAGAATTTGAGGGTGCCAAGTCATCTTGAATTAGTCTTGCCTTTACCCTCACTTGACTGCTTGTGTACTTTCAGCAGCTCATGCTGCTTTCTAAGTCTTTAAGAATCTAGTTCTTTTAGTATTCCCTGATGCTGTTGTCTTCCCACAGTCTGTGGCTTAGACAATGAACGATGCAAGGGCATTACATCCTTCGGACTGAAGGGCAAATATGCCTCCTCTCTCTACTACATTAGAGCTATGCTGTTTCCTTTTTGCATGCTTTCTCGGTCATGCTGTTAAGAGATAATGGTCTCAAATAATTTCATCTTTTTTATAAGAAGGTTCCTGTAGTCCATTGCACTCAATTGAGACCCCCTCCTGACATTACCTTTGCAATGTAAGTGCATTACCTTTGCACTCTAAGGAGTGAAATGGCAGTGGCTCCCATGCCACAAAGGTAATATCTGAACCCCCAAGCCGTGCAAGATGAGCTGCCATTATGGTTTCTTCCCATGCTGTCATTACTGCTGTCAGACACTGGAGCAACACTGGTGGGGGAAGGAGTTGTGCAGCTGGTTTTTCTTATGTCATGGTACAGGTGGTGGCATTCTGTAACTAACACAGTGCTCAGTGGAGCCACATGGCAGAGGCTTCCATGCTGTGAACTTAGTCAGAAGGCGGTCTTATTGTAGCCTATACTTAAATTTAGTGCAACAGCTAAATGGATAAAGACTTCATCCTGTTGGCAGTTGCTTCCACATGGGAGCATACCTTCATGCTAAAGATGCTGCTTTTACTGTTGTGATAGGTTTGCAAGGTCCACACTTGATAGCTTCAAATCCACTGTTTTCCATTCACGCTATTAGGCGTTCTTCTGTGAAGGATTAGTGTTGCTGTTCCTGGGGGCCCCGCCCTCTAATTTTACATGTTTACTCCCTCGAGAGCACCTTGGTGTGAAATTGACAAGAAAAATTAAACTGACTAGACCCCCCCCTTTCTCTATTGTCCCAGCCTGAGTGAAAGGGGGACGGAGGGGGAGTGAGTGAAAAGGCAAAGTAGGCAGCGGCTGCAGCAGCTTTTGCAGGTGGCAGAAAGAGATGGAGCACGTGATGGGGCATTAAAAGAGAGCCCACCCACTAAAAAAAATCAAAGCAAAGTGCCTACAAGGAAGAGCATAGCGCAGCTGAGACGGTTTTTCCTTTCCTTTTTGCATAATAATTGGATTGGGTTAATATGGATTTAAAGGGGGAAACTGCGTGGTAGCTTTTGCTTGCCTGCAATGTCATGTGAACCATGCAGATTACAAGGGGATGCAAGTAGCACCACACACACGCTAAATCGCTGTGTGGATGAGCCCTTAGAAATGAGGAAGAACTGTATTTATCATTATAAAAGAACCTCCAAGACGTCCACTTATGTACAAGAATAATCAATGAATGTACATCCTTATGTGCAGAAAGATCTTGAAAGGAAAGTTCAGTTGGAAGGTTCAGCTATGATCTTGCTAAAGCTGTAGTAGCAAGAGATGCATACTGAGACTTTTTAGATTGTGAAGCCTTATCAGTGAAAAAGGACAAATTCCTCTTTTGAAGCAAAGTGTTCTAAAAATAAAACTTGCTACTTTATTTGATAAATGTTTGCAGAAAGTGGTCAGAAAGACTGAAGGATTTGCTTATCCCATCAGCATTCATACATAGATTCATTAAATTTGAAGAGAACCAGATGGTAAAAATGTAAATGGTTGATAACACTAGCTTACATGTCTGTTTCTATCATTCACAAAAATAGTCAAGTTATGCTCTACAGTTCTGTTTTTAACTGCTGAACTCAATGACTTCTATAAACAACCCCAGTATCCTTCTCAAATTGTCAGCAGAAAGTATAACAAGCATGACATGTCAAGCTAGGATGTATATTAACCAGATACTATTTTGAAATTGGAAGCAACATTTTTTATTGATTTGTTGGAGAATATTTGTCAGCTAAACCAGATCTAAGCCTTCCTTCCTACTTATTTGGTAGTTCTAACTAGAGGATAATTTTCTGAAGCTGTTGTTTAGTATGAAAGTTTTTGAATAGATGGTACAGTAGGGCCCCGCTTTACGGCGTTCTGTTTTCCGGCGTTCCGCTGATGCGGCAGCTTTCAATTAGGGGAAATTCCCTGTTTTAAAGCTGATTTTGCGGCATTTTGACGTCATTTTTGCGTGACGCGACCCATTATATTCAATGGGTTCCACTTTACGGCGATTTCTGCTTTATGGCGGGGGCCTGGTCCCTAACCCGCCATATAAGCGGGGCCCTACTGTATGCTTATATGCACAAAAAGGAATATATGAACTTTAACATAGGTCTGTCCCACTTGCACTTTGTGAGCTCTGCCCATGTGTGAGGCTCTGGGTAAACAAACCTGAGGCAGAGCCCAAGAGAAACCTGCTAGGTGTGCTGGGTACCATCCGGCTTCATTTTGGGGCCAGTATGTACATTATAGAATAGCATCTCTCCGACTCCCATTTCATGCACCTTTGGTTATGTAAAAATGCAGAAACTGTGTGGAAGCATGGGACAACACAGGGAAAACTATGTCAGTATAAGAAACCTAGATTGGGGAATCTTATGGGGAGAGAATATATTCCTGCTTTATCAGAGTGGTGTAGAACTGAGCTACCGAACAGCAACAATACCAACTCCCATTACGTTGGCATCTGCCCGACGTCTGTTTTGTCTACTTGCATGTGGAGAGAGAAGGGGGCAAAGCTATGATGCTAAGATTTGGCAGGATGTGACTTTCACTTTTCCAGCACCTGCCTTTTCTTGCAGGCTAAAATGGAGTGGGTGCTGAACTCTGTCTGCTTTTAGAGTTTTCATGTATCTAGTTTAGATCTGCTACTTCATTGCTAAGGTTCCATTAGTTTGGATCTGCCAGGAAGATTGAGGACATCATGTTACAATAATAAAGATATGGAACAGAGTATTTCACAAAATACACTACAGGAATACCCCGCATTAACGTATGCAATGGGTCCAGAGCGAGTACGTAAACCGAAAATGTACTTAAAGTGAAGAGTACCTTTTTTCACTTATCGATGCATATACTGCACCGCAATCATCATATACGGGCATAACTGATGTAAATAACGCATTTATAACTAAAATAAACACAGTAGGCCTTCCAAGTTTGTAGTTGGAAACTGATCGGGCGGTGGCATCATGACGTTAAGTGTCCGTTCTTGCAAAGCGAGCGTACATAAACAGGGGAATGGTGCTACTGTAAATATGTCCATACTCGCGAGTGTCCGTAAAGTGAAGGTCCGTATAGCGGGGTATTCCTGTACTGTAAAAAGAAATAACAAAACATGCTCACATTGTGTCTGGTAACAATTCAGTGTAAAGAAAAAAAATACATATTAGCAATATTACAAAAATACATATTAGCAAGAATCTGAATATTCTTGTAGAGAGCTTCTTTGAAGCTTTTTAGCTGCATGAAAGTGATTTGGAATGAAACTGATAAGAGTCAGGAATTCAGAATGCTAGTACAGTTGATGAAGCTCTATTTTCAAATCTGAGTCTGTATTCAGAAGTTACACAGGCAGAAAATGAAAAGCATACTACCTACTTGATTTGATTTCTGTTAATCCTCTTTCTCTTGTAGATGGTTCTTTGAAGTCCTGGGGTATTCCAAGGCTTCAAAAGCGAACATCATCAATGGACTCCTAATGACAATTGCGTTCTTCCTAGGGAGGATCATAGTTATCCCAATTTATTATTCCAATGTTGCTACTGAGTTTGGAACAGAAGCTTTCCACAAACTGGGATTTGCAGCTCAAAGCGCCTGGTTTATTTCCAGCATTGTCTTGGATGTCATGAACTTAATGTGGATGGTCAAAATTACAAAGGGATGTTACAAAGTTATTTGTCTTATTGGACAAGGAGAAGCCAAAACTAATAAGAATGGCAAATCTAACTAGAAGACCTTTAATGATGACAACACTCTTTAACAGCAACTTTGGGTTCATCAAAAGAACAATGCACACTGTTCCCATGAAAACATCCTGTAAAGGAAATAAGGTATTACCTCTGTTAAATTTAGCCTTCCATTTGGCACACTGCCTGGGCACCCAGAGCTACTTTATGTGAAGACTTGCATTGTGTGAATGGGAAACAATAACATGCTGGGTATATCAACCTTGGCAGTGTGTTCTAAGCACTTAATAGACAAATGAACCCACAAAGGAACAAACTTTTCAAGCACTATGTTCCTATGAATTTTCACTCAGGTTTCTTAGACTGATGTGTTTTTAATGCCTGTGAATGTCAGGATCTTTGGTTTACATTCTGCTAATATGACAACTTTCCTGGCATGTTTCTCTGCTTTCTTAATGTTTGATGTTCATAACTGAGGTTTCATCTTTTGCAACTTTTTTACTTTTTTGCAAGAATTTTGTTTTGAGCCTATAATCTTTTAAAGCATTTTCTGCTGCCTACTGTACATGCACATGACTTGGGATTTATAGAACAATTTTACATAAACATATAAATTAGAATTTGAGTTTTTTCTTTTTTAAAAAATCAGTTACTTATATTGATTCTTGTTGTACATAAAGGATAGCTACAGGTCCCCCCCTCAACTTTTTTTTTAAAGTATCTGAATTCCAGCATAAGCTAGCATGGTAAACAGTATGGACATAAGAAAATTCTTGCACCAGTGTTCTTCTTTATCATGGCTATTGGGACCTATATCTATTTTTAATGTAGTGTCATATAACTAAAAGATTTCTGTGGTGTGTGAACAACTGAAGGAGTGAAAATTTAATGAATTTGGAATATGTAAATTGTCATAAAAACCATTGTGCTTGTTATGAAAAATTTAACTTGTAGCTATTGTATTCCGTTTCTTTGTCCTTCTCTTTTTTTAAAAGCAAGTTAGAAAAAAATAACACAACTGCTTCACCAAATAGAAAAAAAATTAATAAAAACAAATGCATTTTCTTTTATTTAACTCTGGAGTAGCTCTACAAAACTGATACAATGATGTAGATCATTCATTAGAGAGAACTTTTCTTCAAAGTGACTTAGCTCTCAACATATTTGCAAAAGCATGTTGTTGATGAATACCATGTAAAAAGGAAACACTTGTAAGAAGAACAAATAATGGCAATCTACTGGTTTGCGTTAGTTTTACACATGTTCTCTACTATTATGGCCTACAGTTTATTTTATAGTGTACTATATTTATTCTTAAATTGTGTTTATCATATGTTCTGTTGACCTTAATGTTGTCTTAATGTTATGAATACCATGTGTCATAATTTGCTAATAATGTTGTGTTCATTTTCATGTTTGTGATGTAAATATGCAGGAATATTGTAGAGAATAAGCTGCTTTCCTGTCCTTTCGTTTATAATTTGTATGTTCTTCCTACTGCTGCTCTATTAGCAAAGCCTCATGCAAAAGATTATCATAAGATTCATCTTATGAAACAAATAATAGCCTGTGGCTACTAGTTAATATAGATTTTAAAAGAGAGTTATTACAACATGCACATTTCCCCTTTTCTCAGAGTGGTTCTAATTCTTAACAGCTTGCTAAACGTTTTTGGATTCATAACATAATGATCGCTATCAAAAGTCTTTCTAATTTCACTCTAAGTGTTTTATTTCTGTAATGACAATCAAGACAATTTGGATCTGTTATATTAGTGTTACAGTATCTTGCATACTAATATAGAGGCCCTATTTGGGCACGCAGGTTCATCCCTTGATAACTGCAACATTAAGTGTTGACTTGCATTTGTGAAAGATTATAGACACCATGAATAAGAGGGTGAGACATTTCATATCACCTCAAACATATTGTTTGTCAATGGTGGCACCTCTCAGATTCAGCTCTTAGTCTCCAAATTATGAAAGATCAAATGATGTTCATGCATGTGCAGATCCTTTCACTTTCCTGAAGGCTTTTTGTGTATTTGGAAAAGAAGTCTATAAACTCAAATTATAAATAACCATCTGCATTTTTTCTAGAAATGGAAAGTTGTTAACAATTTTTATAGTCTACTCATTACCTTTTATGAAAAAACAGCTGTTCAGTGCAAGCAGGAAGAGTAGAGGGTGCTGTTTAGCCCTTCTAATTTGATATGCCCCTTTGGACTCTAAAGTGCCTTCTTTTAACACACTTGTTAATGATTAATTGGCTACTTTGGGTTACTTGCTGAACAGAATTGAACATTTTTAACTTTCTAAATTAAAAATGTTTGAAATAGTGATTAATATGATGTATTAAGAGAAATCTTCTAGAAATGTTTTTCTTACCTATGCAGAATCATGGAAGTAGCCTTGAGAGCTCTTCTTGTTTCTGTTTAGAAAGAGACCACCTTGTTCCTTAGGCCAGTGGTTCAAATGCGCATTTACCCACTGAGTGCTTTAAGGAACAACACATACCTTCTTGATTCTTTTATCTTAATCATTTCAAATGTACCTGTTAAGCTGGACCCAACAATTTCTCAAGCCAGATTGGCATGCTTTCCATCCCCCCCCAGCAGCCATAACTGAATGGTAGCTGCACTATCACCTGGAAGGGGTGAGGGTGATCATCTGCATTTCCTCATTCCTTTCTTTGGAACTGAGAAAATGACCCAGTTACAAATTGAAACACACTTCTTGTTCATAAGGAAATAGCAGGATCCCACTACTGAACAGGAAGGATCTATTGGAAGTTGACTGACCACTGTCCCTTAATCAGCTCAGGATTTTGAAATGTATCTATACTTGTCCAGTGAGTGAGCCAGACCTAATTTACAGACCAGTCCAATTCAGGGGAAGCCTGTGGAAGAGGAGCCTGCGGGAAGGTCTGCAGCATCCAATTGCTGTTTGGAAGCCTCCAGGCTGGCTGAATGTTGGCTCAGACGGGAGCTCCATGCAGGGAATGGAAAGTAAAAGCTTGCTCTCACAAATACCCATACCGGGAGTCTCTCCATTGTCTTCCATTGCAATTATTTTCTTAGACCGACTTTTCCTGGCATAATTTTTGTCTGGATTGGGACCTGCAGGAGTGCTCCGAACATGACTTGGATGCAGACCCCTCAGCCCTTCCTCTGACATGCCCCTAGAATGCCCCTTTTTGGGGCCTTCCGCTGGGCTGGGCTTCCCTGGTGGATCCCCAGCTGAGCTGGCTGGGTCCTGGCTCTGCTGTGGCAGAGCCGGGATGAAGGGCTTCTGCTGGTGTAGCCTGGCTGAGCCAGGGCCCAGCCAGCTAAGCCGGGGTCCTCTATATCAAACTTCCCTCAGTTTTTTTATTTTTGCTTTATTTGTTCTGCATCACATATTTTGGGATTTAAAATATTTTTTCTAGGAGGATGTAGCATGTTATCAAGTACAAGATGCATAATCAGAGAGCCCACTTAATTTTATTTCTTTATTACAGTTATAGATAAAACTTAAACTGTTTTTCTATTTAAATATGCAAAGGATTGTAGTTTCATTTCTTTGTTTCAATTCAAGATTCATTATATGTGGTATAACATGAGGGAGTTGAAATCCTGAGGCACTAAAGAATTTCTAGCATTATTCATGCTTGTATAGTTTGTTCTGTAATGCCTTCTTTCCTTCCTAATTTTAAAATACATACCTTTGATCTAATGGATTGGATACAGGCTAAGTTAGTTGCTCTTAAGTCCCACTGATCTTTGGGACTTGATAACTTCATCTGGATCAAACTCGGTGTGTTTCACACTGATACTGTGTGCAGTTTGGGTAACTTTTATAGTATCAAAAAAGTAGTATCATAGGTCTGGGCCAAAGAATGATTACTGGATTATATTTGGCCTCTGACATTATTTTATATATAATAAATATATATAATATAATATATGTTTATTTTCTTGAGTGCACATATAACAGGCTCTGCGGAGAAAGATGGTACAAAGGCAAAAGAGGATGCTGAAGCCAAGTTCAGTGAGAGCAAGTACTACTTTTAACCTGTTATTACTTTCCCCTCTATCCTAAGCATTGTGGCTTGCATGTGTGCACTTGGGACATTCCTGTATACTCCAAGGTCACAGCCAGGAATATTCCAGCACCTCTAAGTAACTTGATGGGTGTGAGGAGGGAAATTGGCTTCCTAAGCTTAGAAACCTGGCTTCCCCTGCTGTGGGTGAAAGTGAAAAACACTCCACTGCCCCTCTTAACGTGCTAGCATCTATAAATCACATTTAAAGTTTAGCAAGGGACTTACTTAAACACTGATGTGGCTTAAAATTATATTGGAACTTAAAGGATGTTGGTTTTTGAAAGTCATGTTTACTTGTTTTAAAAGGTGCTGTAATTGAGTTAAGTTACCTCCTTTTTTCACATCCAATTATCTTGGGAGAGATGAAAAGTAACCTATGCATCTGACTGATGCATTGAGAAAATTACTAGGAGGAAGTCAACTAAGATCATATCTCTCTCTTATGGAAGAGTTTAGCTTTATACTATGCTGAATTCAAAGTATGATAATCTTGAGAAGTTATTCACAAGACTTTTGGATCTGGTAGTGCAGGAAATCAGTACTGAAGAATAGGTATAAATCACTGAAAATCTATGCTATACTGAGCTGCTGAATGGGATGATGTGAGCAAATCCTTGATCAAGCCTAAAGTAAATTCTCTGGATCTCAGTGATTCAGGCTGCAATTCTATACCTGGGAGTAAATTCCATTTAATTCAATGAGACTTACTTTTGAATACACACACATGGGATTGTGCTTTTAATTAACTTGACAATCCTCTGAAATCTTCACTTAAATTAAGCCCTTTGATGTCCTGTTTTAGGATTCCAGGATGAAACATACATTCTGCTATGCTAGTTGAAGGCAAGTTTTATTTTAATGTACTTCGGTTAAAAACATGAACACCAGCTTCACCCTCTTCTGCAACAATTGCCCTGAAAAACTAGCTTCAAAAACAAAAAAAAATCTTAAAACCTGCAAGGCAAATGGGTTAAGACTCCTAGTGGGGAAAATGAGTGAAATTTATATTCATAGTAGTAAGTTGTAATTGACTTGAAGACATAAAACAACAACAACAATCCAGTAACAGCCTGCAAAGCAATCTTAGGGTCACATTGGTATTATGAGATGACCTTGATGTGGACCCTAGTTAATTCTAAAATACAGAAGCTGAGAATACTTTATATGTAACCCATACCTGTACTTTTGACTGTCCAATGTTATTGTCCCCCGCCCCCCTTTATTAGGCATATCTCTGAGCAATCCAATTGTGGGCCAAATTAGACATAACATGAGAGCTCCGTGACTGGAATTTTGACTTAAAAAAAAGAAAAAGGCAGAAGCCCTGATCTGCATTAAGCGTGTGTGAGTGAGAGTGAGAGAGAGAATGTTCCCCGTGCCAATTTCCTGCTGAAAATCTTGCACATACCACATAACTGCTGTTTGCCCCAAATGGAAAAAAATGTGGCCATGTTCCTGCAATTTTATTTTCAAACTGGGGCAATAAGGTTTAGGGCCAGTGAATTTCAGCTGGGAAATAGCATTTGGGGGGGGGATTAAACCCTTCACCAAGGCAGCAGTCCTGATTTGGGTCAGGGACCCCCACCATTGTTTTTGTAAATCAGATTTTGGAAGTTCCAGTGAAGGGACTCCAGCTTGACCTGGTTTCTGAATGGAAAAAGTTGTTTGTTGAATTGTGTCTGACAGTTATGGGGAATCTCTGCTCATAGAAGCCTCCACTGAATCAAGCATCTTTCCTGCAGCAAGGGATACAACTAAACATAATCCATAAATATTTATTACAAACTGAAGCAGTTATACTGGCAATATATATTCAATAGAATAGAATTGAATAGTGCAGAATTTATTCACAATTGAAAGTGGTCAAAATCTGGTTCAAACACATAAATCACATGACTTAAGTTCCTTTCAAATGCATTTTTAAATGCCAAACAGTACTTTCTGCATTAGTGTTCACAGATTTTTTTTGGCCATTCACAATACTAAAATAAGTACAATGAGATGCATTCTCGAGTTGTAAATCTGTACTGGAAAAGGGGTGCAATATAATCACCTTTACAAAATCATAGCAAAAAGTTTGACAAAGACAGCACTGAAAGTTCCTTACAGGGATGGAATAAAGATGATGGGTGTGAATCCTCCTGCACTAAATTGAAACCCTATAATATCATTGATCCAATAGCTGCAAAATGATAATGGCAATTCATCAAAGAAAATGAGATAGTACTGTTGACTCTCTAGGGTGGTCAAACAATGTGGGACTTTAACAAGATCTTCCCATTTGCTTGAATACTTTTAAATGTCGCTTGAGATAGAGGCATATAAATAAGTTTGCTCTTCACTGGTATTTGAAAGCCTTGCTGTTTGTATAAATTTGTCTAGGCTGTTCTTGTTTGAGGTATATGCAATAATGTCTAAGCAATAAGTTGCATGTGTATTCAAGACATTGGTGAATAAGAATAAAGGAAGAGAATGCAGTATTTCTTTTTGGAATTTATTCACTCAAATTGCAGGTACTTTGTTATGTAAAACAGCCAAGCCCTGCCACACAACAATGTGGGGGTACTCATCATCAGTTTCTCAATATGGCTACTTTATAAAAATGTTTCTTTACTGTGGAAAGGTATAGCCACAATTTTCTTTGGAGAACAGATTTTTTAAATTACAGTATACACACAAGGCTAGTCCACTGTGAGGTAGAATGAGATAGGTGCCTCAGGCGGCACAATTAAAAGGTAATACGTAGTTATCAGCTAAGGTTTTTTCCCCCTATATAACAAAGTTTGAAAGTGATTTTCTATCTTATGATCTTACTGAAAAATGATGTGCCCTTGCACACAAATGTAATAATTTATATACAGTTTATATATCCTAGTGTATTACATTTGGGTACATAAACTTGACAAGTGGGGCCCTGCAACATAGAGTTGCTGTGTATCCCTACCCCCTAACCAGTCTGGAACAGGAATCTTGTAGTGCTGCTTGGAGCTAATGGGATGTGTTGGAGGGGGTTCAAGAGGAAGGAGCCCATTTCCCTTTCTTACTCCTTAAATCAGGAGTAAGGAACCTTTGGCCCTCTAGATGCTACTGAACCACAACTCCCATCATCCTGGCCGTTGGCCATGCTTGCTGGGACTGATAGGAGCTGTAGTTCAGCAACAGCTGGAGGGCTAAAGGTTCCCCACTCCTGCTTTAAATATTTCTCTGCTGTGCTATATCACTCAAGGAGTCAGGTTTGTTATGCAGTGATAATGGGAAAAATTTTGGAAAGTAAGAAAGGGGAACAGATTTCCCTTTCCTCTACTGTAAAACCTCACCGAAGTGTGAGAAGCTTTTACCACATAGTGTCTATTCCTCTGTCACTGATTAGGTATGTCATCAGAGACCCTGCTTGCTTCTTGCTGATTTTGTGAAAAATGAGAAATAATAGGATAAGTATATGTGGCCAAAGGTTCTTGAAAGAAGAAAAGTTTGAACATTAAACTACAAGTTTTTTTTAAAAGAGTGACAGTATATCCACAGTATGGAACCTCAGAATTGCAAGTATATGATCCTTTTTGTGTTAATAGAGCAGCTAATTTGTTTTAGTGTGTGTGTCATTTTGAGTTCAAAGTCAAAATACACTGTGAATATTCAGCACTTGTCTTCCCATCTATTAAGGCAGGGCTTTTATATTTTTATTTGTTGTATTGGAAACATTTTATCCCACCTTTCAAGCAGGTTTCTAAGGCAGTTATAAAGAATATAAAAACAGCAAATCAGAACTAATTCATGAAACTAAAATAATTACAACAAAACAGCAACACTTAAAGCAGAAAATTGCAGTAAGAACATTAATTATGATAAAAGCAGAAATCCATGTTAAAATTTCATCAAAAGTGCTTGCCAAAAATGAAGTAGAGTCATCTCAGTCCCTTAGCAAATAATGTGGGCATTACAACAGAGAAAGTTCTATCTGCTGACTTCAGAAGGCAGCGGCACCTTGTATAGGCCTGACTTAAGTGATTATTACTTTATGTATAAAAATATTTATATACTAGGGCTTGTGCCTCTGCTCACTTCAGCTGCCAACCCTGCCTACCCTCACCACTCAACAAACTCCTACTCCTCACCAACCCACACTCCCCCCATGATAACCCCTTGGTCCTTCCCCTTTCACCTGCAACTGCTAAGGTCCCCTAACCATCTCCTCCCAAGGCACTCACAAACCATCCTCCCAGGCACACTCACAAACCTTTCCCCCGCATCCTCCCAAGCACAGTCACAAACCTTTCCCCCCCCCATCCTCCCAGGCACACACACACACATCATTCCAGGCCACCTCTCCGCTTGGCCCCTGGCCGCTTACCTGCTTGCTTCACAGCTACCTGCTCATCTGCCCTACAGCTGCTCACCTTGTTCATCTGCCCCACAGCTGATCACCTCTCTTGTATTGCTTGTCTGCCCGACAGCCACTCATCTGCCCCACAACCACTTACTTGTCCACCCCTCGTTCATCTGCCCTACAGTTGCTCATCTCATTCATCCACACCACAGCTGCTTGTTCACCCCACAACTGCTCCTCTGCCCCACAGCCGCTCACATCGCTCATTTGTCCCATTTGACTCACTTATCTGCTCCTCATTCATTTACCCCACAGCCACTTGCCTCGCTTGTCTGCCCTACAACCAATCTTTCGCCCCACAGTTGCTTCCCTCGCTCACTCATCCCCATTTGCCTCGCTTGTCTGCACGTCATCCATCTGCTCCACAGCCACTTGCCTCGCTGGCTCTTTCCCCCACAGCCGCTCGTCTTGCTTGTCCGCCCAAATAGCCAAGCAGTCACCTCACTCCTACGCAAGTCATCTTTGTTTCTTTGATGCCTCGCTTGCAGTCCTGTCGCGGTGTGCTCTGCACACACCCTCATGTCATGTTATGTCATGTCATTATGCTGTGACGGCGTAACGTCTTACATTTTTGTTTTATGGATATCTTCCTATATAATAATCAAAGCAGTTTACAACATATATAAACACAGAAAACCATATAAAAATTTAAAATCAGAATCATTAACTATTGCAGAAAGATACTATCTCAACTACCTGTTATAAACTTGGTGACAGAAAAGTTTTCAGCAGGAATTTAAAAGTCAGAACAGAAAATATCTGTTGAATCTCTACTGGCAGAGCATTCCACAGGACTGGACCGATGACACTAAAGGCTTGATTACTTCTTGAGCCTCACCAAACTGGGGGACAACCAACATGTTCCAGCAGATTATCTCAATGATCAAGCTGGAATATAAGTTTGCAACATAAGTTTTGTATCACTTGTCCTCCATTATTCTATATTTATGGTTTTCAAATGTTCAGGGAACCTTTTTCCACATCTATTTGTTGGTTGATGAATTGTGGTATGATTTCTGCACAACCCCTGTGCCTTGCAGAGGGTTCCTGGGAATGTCTGAGGTTGGGTGTCATTAAGAAATCCTGCATGAATTGAGGGTATGGCTCAGGCATTATTCATCCTGTAACCTGATAATAGTAATGGGCAATCTGTTATCATTTTGTCTGAAATGTCTTAATAGCAGCTTTGTGGTCATAATAAAGCAATATAATAATGTATGTTTTCCTGTTTAACTATTGTTCATTCCTTTTTTCCCTTCTCACTAGCCATTCTGGAATTTAGATCTGCATAGCACTACCCACCAAAAGCTCCTTGCTCTTTTTCATTGTCTCTAGTTGGTGATGCACTGGCACAAACAAGTAGTAGGTTTCTACTGATGTTTAAAGCTATTGGACTATAAACTTTAATTGTTTTGTGAATCTAAGTATTTAAGTGAGCTAGAGTAATAAGGCATGTGAAAACAGATACACTTAAATATTGCTTTACTCTAGTAAGCACTATTATAAGTGCTTTTGTAGGCAATATTATTGATTACACATACACACATTTTTGTGCACTTAAGGAAATTCACTACTGTCTACATAAGATCATTGCAGTTTTATTACCTCCTATAGCACTGCTTTGTTGCTGCTGCAAGCTAACGCAACTACCATTTTATAATGGATAAAGAACACAAAAAATAAAATGCCAGTGATAATTTGAATTAAGTAGCCAAATTTGTCAGGGCTATCAGACTACTTTTTTAATTTTGCAAGTTAGAAAAGTAACATGAATGTCCCATCTGTGCTGTTTCATTCAGTTTCACTTATAAAGCATCCTTGGTTCTGTTAAAGCTCTGGTGCTGGCCTGGTACCAGAATAAAGATATTTGTTATCAATATGACTGTTTTGTTTAAAAGGTTTTTTTTTTAAAAAAAGTTTAATTAGGCAAACTTAGAGCAGGCATATGCAAACTTTAGAATGCCATTGCCTTACCGCCGACACTAAACTCTGCACGGGTCTCAATTACACAGCTGGGGCAACCTGCAGCCCTCGACCTAATTTCAAAAGCCCTCTGTGTGTGATCAAATTCAGACCTTTGCCAACAGCCATTTATCCTTCTCCTAGCAGCCTGCTGGGTAGGAGGGAGAAAGGGGTGGCAACAGAGAGAAAAAGAAAGAAGGGTGACCTCACTGCTTTATGTGCTGACCCCAGCCGTCACTGGTTCCAGTCCCCAGCACCACATTAGGCATGCGGCCCTCGGCAGACTACCCCAAAGGGAATGCTGTCGACAACAGAAAAAAAGTTTCCACGCCACCCTGTGGTTTAAATCCTATCCGCGCCAACACCAACGAATGTCACTTGAACGAAATGAAATAATAACTTTTGTCGCTTTTGCATTTCTTAGATTCTGCAGAGCTGTGGAAGCTGAGGCTCAATTAGCCCCACCAGGGATGAGCTAGAGTAGGGGGTTAGGGTTTAACTACATCTGGAAAATCTGAAGAGACAATGGGGTCCTGGAAAATAAACGATTCGGTAATATGGGATCGTGTGGTTATCTATCCAAGATCGGGATTTATTCATTTAATAAGTTAAATAAATAAGATCAACATTTGCTAGCATATGATAAGTCCTTATTGTCCTTCAGTGACATGATAAAGCAACTTTTGCCACATTAACCACCGAGCTTAATTTCTAGAGCGAAAAAGGCAACGCTCAATCTTGCTTTGCTTGAACTCTCTCCGGCCTGGAAGCTGTGGCTACCTAATAGCCCTCTCCCGGCAAAGGTGTGAGGCGTAGTTCCTAAAAGAGAAGGAAAGGCACTCTTCACATGCTCTGTGCTATTCTTTTTTATACCTATCAGAGACCTGAACGCGCCTTCCAGGTTCCCCCAAAATGAAGCCGGAACACAGAAAAAGTTGTTCTCCCAGCCAGAAGTGTAAACGCTCTGAAAGAATTTACGCGCGGAGTCGTGACAGAAGAAAAGCGGCCTCTGCGGTTACCATGGTAACAAGCAATAACGTCTCTCACTTTACCTCGTCTCCTCCTCGCGCAGTCTTTCTGTATCCATAAACCGCTGCACTACAAGCCCCGCCCTTTCCTACACACCCTTTCCCGATTTTTAGTTCAGTTTCTGATTCTTTTAGCTCCGCCTGGTTGTACAGAGTTGATTCTCGCGAGAAGTAGCCGCGGCGTAGGATTCCTCGTGACTGGGCCGAGGAGGTTACAATGGAGGTAACTGGCGCGTCCCTTGCTTGCGACCGTCCTTTTCGGGGAGTTGGGTGGGTGTGGTAGTGTCACGCGTGGGCGTCACAGTGGTCTGGGTCTGCGGTGGCCTCTTAAGTCCTCTGCTGAGCACTGTGACTGTCTGTGAGACATTCTGTCTATGGCATGGATGCCCTTCAAGCTATTTACTTGGGCAGAGATGCAAAAATTAGTATGCGTAACTCATGGCGTGACCTTGGGCTAGTCCCATTCTCTCAGACTACCTGGTCTGTTTGTGGTGGTATGAAGATCAAAATTGGCAGGGGGAGAGTCAATGCATGCTGCTCTGTATACATGGTTTCCCCTGATATGTATATAAAATATTAACTAATAGGACAAAAAACCTTGCAGTTTAAGAACATACCTATAACCAACATATAGTTCTATCAAACTTTAAAAAGCAGGGAAATTGGGTGGCTATAGTGAATACATCAGGGGAGCAGGAGACCTGACATTCTGAGATATTGTACTGCCCTACACATTTGTAAAAATGCAAACACAATTTGGATTGGTTTTTTACAGTCCAATCCACTCCCTGTGTAGCTTGGAAGTATTTGGTAATGTGCCTCTGAGCATATGGTGAGTGGTGGTGGCAACGGCTGCCCTCTCCAAAGATGGAGAATTACATTTTTGTATGTTTGTTGGTGTTCTTCTTACTGTTTCTACAGATAATCTAACCCAGAAAATTATATTTCTCTCATTCATCCTAGAAATCTGTGTCAAATTTATTTTTATTAATTTCAAAGCTTTTTTATTAGTTAATGTCATATGATGAATGCCTTTTGTGTTTCAAACTGGAGGTTATGTTTTATTTCTATTTTGGGTGCAATAACAGTTGAATCTGAAATTGCAGTTTGATGTAAAATCAGACTTATTACAACATGTAGCTACTTAAGCAATGACTCTAGCTGTTGGAAAAAACAAACTTGGCCTGCCCAAGATGCATGTGTTCAGCCTGCTATGCTTAAACCACTCCACTTAGGGAAGAGTGGGGATTGGCCAATTAAAACCATAGACCACACCTAGAAATTTGTTAGAATATATTTCACCTTCCACTGTTTTATCTTGTGCAAACTGAGACACTCCTCATGTCTATTGGAAACTATTGTGCAGAATAGTCAGTGCCATTATTCCACAGTTGTTTTCGGGGGGGGGGGGTAGTGTTGCAAACTTGCTGTAATTCACATATTCACAGAAACAGAAGCAAAATAAAATGATTTATTATAGGAAAGTTCACTAAAATTGCAAATCAAATCAAACATATTTAAAGTGGATATCTGAACTCTTATCAACTGCCTTAATATTGTTGCTTCCTCCCTGCTAAAACAAGATCACTCACCATATGCTCAGAGGTACATATTACCAAATTCCTCCAAGCTTCACAGCAAATGTGTAGGACTGTACAATATCTCAGAGAGGAGGTCAGGTCTCCTGCTCCCCTGGTGCATTCACTATAGCCACTCAATTTCCCAGTGGATTGATTATTTGCATGCTTATTGAGTTCAATGAGATTTACTCCCCTGCAGTCATGCTTAGGATAGGTGAAACTGACCGTGAGGGATGGGGAGGAGGGAGGGGAGGAAGGGCAGAGGGGAGCAGGCAAAGGGGGAGGAGAGGAAGAGGGCAGGTTTGATCATTTGCATGCTTTTACTCCCATGCAATCATGCTCAGCATATGTAAAACTGACGGGGGGAAGAGAAGAAGGCTGGAGTGGGCAGGGGAGGAGGAGGAAGAAGGAAGACGGGAGAGGAGGAAGGGAAGGAGGAGAAAGGCAGGTTTGATCATTTGCATGCTTATTGAGTTCAATGGGATTTACTCCTGTGAAATCATGGTTAGGATAGGTAAAACTGACCATGGGGAACAGGAGAGGAAAGAGGGGAGTGGGGGGAGGGGAGGAGGGAAGGGGCAAAGGGGAGGGGGAAGGGAGGGCAGGCTTGATCATTTGCATAATTGAGTTCAATGGGATTTACTCCTGTGCAGTCATGCATAAGATAGGTAAAACGGACCATAGGGGAGAAGGAGGTGGAAGGAGGGGATTGGAAGGGGATGGATGGAGGAAGGGGCAAGAGGGAGTGGATAGGAGGGAGGAGGAGGGGAGGAAAGGTTTGATCATTTGCGTGGTTTTTGAGTTCAGTGGGATTTACTTCTGTGCAATTATACTTAGGGTAGGTGAAACTTCCCTGGGGGAGGGAGGGGAGGAGATTGGGTGGATGGGTGGGCACTGGGCAGGGAGAAGCCCCTTTCCTTTCCAAAAGGAAAACGTTCTGAACAGTATCATTGTTTTTCAGGGTTTCCCATACCTTTTTGTTTTACAGCAGGCACATGTAGCCTCCCACCCATATTTAAACCAAGGCTGTCCCTGGCTACATCCATACCAGACCTTTATTTCACTTTAGACAGTCATGGCTTCTCCCAAAGAATCCTGGGATGTGTAGTTAGTGAAGGGTGCTGAGAGTTGCTAGGAGATGCCCTGTTCCCCTCACAGAGCGTCTGATTGTTAATCACTCTGGCCACTGGAGCTCTGTCAGAGGAATAGGAGTCTCCTTTCAGCATCCTTCACAAACTACACTAACCAGGATTCTTTGGGGGAAGCCAAGACTGTCTAAAAAAGTGAAATAAAGGTCTGGTGTAGGTGTGGCCCCCTGATTAGGCAAGCCAAGCAACTGTAAGCCTGGCTTTGAGAACACTGACAATTGGTTCTCACTGAGCATGCCTGGGCTTATCATTGACTTTAACGCTACATTTCTTAATTTAATTAAAAATCAGCCAGGCATTTTTTAACTTTGAAACTGCAGAAGATGAAGGTCAGAGTATGGTAAGGTCAGGAACAGGATTACAAGTACTCTGAACGTGGCTGATTTTAATTTATTTCAACAAATTATGAGAACTCTGACAGAAAAAACTCCAAAAGGGGTCTGTTTCCCCCCTCTTTTTACACTTTGAACTCTCAGTTCTCTGAGTGTTTTGTGTATTGCCATGAAAATTTAGAGGGTTGATAAGCAACCCTCAGGACTATAAGTTTCGTAAGGTTTTGTTTTGAAATGAGCTTATGGGAAGCATCAGAATGGCATGGGGGGTATTTTCAATTTAACATTGCAGAATATGAAAAATCCATGCTGGCTATAGTATAATAACCGGTGGTGGTGGGGAGTTTTACTTGTTGAATTGTTTCGTGTCATACAGCTGTTAACCTACAAATTGGTCTCCTTGGCAAAGTGACACTGGGCAGATTCTCTTAAAGCAGGAAATATAGATTCTTCTCTCTCCTCTCCCCCTTATAATAATCTGCTAAATAATTGATCCTTTGCTGCCCTCGCATGGTATCCTAAATGCTGCTGCCTGAGGCAGGCTATCTCATCATGGAAGTGGGATAGAAAGCAAGGGTGCCTTTCACCATCCTGGTGAAGGTTTAGAGGGCTCATCCAGATGACTGCAAAATGTGTGACACGCCCGCTATGTGTGTTCATTATTTTTCGGTTGTCCAAATGATGTCTCGCGCTCCTTGCAATACCGGCAAAAATGCGATTTGCTGTTTAAAATCGGGAATCATCCGCTGTGCCTTCAGGAGTTACGATGCAATACCGCGGACTTTACAGCTGATGGGTGGTTTTTGGGCATTTCCCCTTGCCCCTTCTCCTCATTTCAGCCAATCACGTATCTGCACTTTTGTGCATGTGTGAGAATAAGCCCGGGAAAATTGAACCAATCATTGCAATGGTGGGGTGTTGGGGAGGATCTGCAACTACTGCGCAGATGCATTTTATTTTTTGCCAGCCTGCAAACTGGGCGGCCGCTCTGGGTGAGATCTACAATGCACAGCAAGCGAGAAAGAGGGGGTGGTTGGTTTCAGCCTGCCTCTGAAAGCCTTGTCAATTTCATTGTACTTGCTGGGTTTTTTGCTTCAAATCAGAAAAGCATACATTTGTTTAAGTGTAATATTGCAAATGCAAACAAGAAAAGAAAAGGGCTTCTGGTTGGTTTCAAGCCTGCTCTGGAAAGCTTTGTCAATTTCATTCTTCCCTGGGAAGGAAAGGGAGAAGGAGGGGTGTGTGACAGTTTCTTGCTTTTTTGGAGAAATAAGTGCAATTGCCAGCGTGTGTATCTCCTTAAATATCAATAAAGGCAGAAAAGCATACATTCCTGTAAGTGTAATATCGCAAATGCAAACAAGAAAAAGGGCTTCTGGTCCGTTTCAAGCCTGCCCCAGGAAGCTCTGTCAATTTCATTCTCTGTGGGAAGGAAAGGGAGAATACAAACAAGGCAGGCCTGAAACCGACCAGCAGCCTTTCCTTCAGAGGCGAGAACTCCTTTACAGCCATATCATATTGTGCTTCGTTGCAAAGGGGGAGAGGAGCATATGTCATTTTTTTGCTGACCAATTGGTTGATAGGGGGAGGTTTTAGAGGCGGAGCTTGGAAAAAGCGAAAAGAATGTAGGGGTCTTACCGCTGCGTGTGCGGGTGCAAAAAAGCTTTTTTTTTAATTGGGGAAGAGCGAACTAAAAGGCAAAGTGAGGACTATCAGATGACAAACCGAATATGGAAACTGTGGATTATCCCGCTCCGTTTGGATAAGCCCTAAGTGTATATTTCTGTTTCAGACATTTTTAATTGTTGGTACTGGAATTAGATAAAGGACTGTATTCCTTCAATTTCTCAGCCCTCATTCTTTATAAAGATTGAGAAAAAATATTACGAATTGTCCTGTTTCTCCCCTCATTTTGAGGCCTTCAAGTCAGTGGTAGCTGATGCCCATTGACACTGGTGAGGTGGAAAGCAGGGAACCTGACAGTAAGTGGAGCAGAGCTAATGAAAGGCAGAGCCAACTAGTTTTCCCCCCATACTCCTCCCTTGGAGACTAAGGAGGAGAAAGCTGACAGCCAGGGCCATCCCTTGGGCTGGTTGTAAGTAAGCAGACAGGCAGGTGGGGGCTGACTAAGGACAGACTGAGGTTGATGGGCCAGTGCCCCATTCACCCTAATGGATCAGCCTCCACTGCTTCAGTACTGCAGTTCTTCATGCACTTCAGGTAGCTGCCTCTTTTTCTGTACACCTGACATGCAGAGGATTATTACCATCCTAGTGAATACTTGTTGTGGCCACCTGAAAGCACCCAGACTTGGACTGCTTTATACATTACCCAGTTTTTACTTGAATGTGGAAAAACCAATCTATGCAATTACTGCATGAAATGCTCTGCATGTGGCTTGCCATTAATTCCTAAGGTGAAACCTTCTCCAAGTAGGAATATTTGTAAAGGCTGAAGTACTCCTGATATTTTTCTGTAAGTTTCAAAGACGTGTGTAGAAAGTAGTTGGAAATATGAGTGTACTTGCAGTTGATAGTTCTTGCTTTTAATTTATTTATATATATGTTTATTTAAAACATTCATACCCTACCTTTCCTCAGTACAGCTCAAGGCAACAACAGGCCATTAAAACATATATAATATAGCAATAAAACACTACAGGATAAAATGTACAGAAAGCTAATATGCTACAGGATAAAATGTACAAACAGCCAATAAAGAATTCAGTCAGACAGTTTCTAGCAAATTAAAAACAATTCATTGAGACAGCAGTCACGCATTCCCAAAAGCTTTTCTAAATAAGGTTCAGTAACAAAATGGGAAGTCACATCTGCCCTATACAATTAGAATTAAAGAATAGGACCCATCCTATGTTAGATGGTAGGCCTGAGCTGAAGCACCTCTCCTTTTGGAAATGAAGTAAGATTGAGAGCATTCTGAGAACAACTTGAAACATTTAAAGCTTATAGTTCATGATTATAATTCATGACAGTTATACCCAATACCCAGTGAACTTCAGTAAATGACTGATACTTGTTACAAAATGGACCTCTTTTCTTTTTGAGGGGAGCAAACACTTGCAGTTCTGTGGTATACAAGGTACACTTGCATGTTGAGAATATCATGTTTCCTCTGTGCATTATGCAAAAGAAAAAAGCAATGGGTTAGATTACTGTGTAGTGTAAGAGAAGCCGACCTGCCATATTTGAAAGCGCTGTTATGTTCTTACTTCATATATGTGCACGCACACATGTATACTGTATTTTAAAGGGGGTATTTGGCTTCTTCCCATTTCATAATAAACTTTGTTCTTCAATTTGTAGTTTTTATAATTAATCAAAGTTATTATTTTTCTTAGTAAGTCTCCCATTTGGTTTTACTTCTTCCTTTTTCTAGTAAATAATACAACGTAGCTACATTTCAGATGCCCCGTCAATAAATCTGATTTTAAGCAAGAAGTTGACATGGGTTTGTCTGCATCTTCTCCATCGAGTGCAGTCCAAGCAAATATATCAGAACAGCCTCAGACCGCACCTTCAGAATGTCCCATGCACCAAAAGAAAATGGAAGGTAACTGCCTCATCTAAACAAGCTACCCTCTTGAAAAGTGGTTCTAAAATTTTATAAAGAGGCTCCTTTAACAATAAGAATAGATTTTTGTTGGTCTGTAAACTTGAGAAGCCCCAACCTTTGTCCTGACCTTGGAGTTGCACAGGTGGGTGAATACTATCCCCAAAGTTTCTTTATAGGTTCTGTCTGTTATGCATATGCAGAGTAACTCAGCATTCTGAGCTGTGTGTGCCAGCGTGTGTATTTACCTAAGAAGCAGGCTTTTACCCTGCATCTAAATAGCTGAGACTTAAGACTAAGTAAAATAAGAAAAAGCTACTTTATTTATAGAAATACATAGTAGATAGGAAAGGCATACCTAGTTCTAACTAACTACGTTGGAGGTGCAATGTCCAGACTTTGCTATTGCCCAGGGCTGTGGAGTTGGAGTCGTGGAGTTGGAGTCGGAAGCAATTTTGGGTGGAGTCGGAGTCAGTAGAAATGTTTCGATTCCAACTCTGACTCCTTCATAAATGGCAAATGTATATTAACTAGTAATAACAAATTTACTGTAGTAAAATGGTAGCACAAGGCATTTCATCACCACCACGTGAATCCAGAGCTTGGAAAAGTTACTTTTTTAAACTACAACTCCCATCAGCCCCATCATGGTGGTGATGGAATGCCTTGTGCTACCATTTTACTACAATAAATTTGTTATTACTAGTTAATATACGTTTGCCATTTATGAAGGAGTCGGAGTCAGACAGTAGAAAAATAGAGGAGCTGGAGTCGAAGGTATGGCGTACCAACTCCACAGCCTTGGTATTGCCCTCATGGTTCAGGAGAGAGAACAAATACAGAGATGTCTCCTCTCTCCTCGGACAGTCGAAGAAGAAGATGAAGGAGGGGCAGGTCAGCTTCCCTGAGCATATCAGTTTACAACAGAAGGAAATTGGGTAGAGAAGAGCATGGGTAAAGGTTGGCAAGTCTGGCCAGCTGGAGGACCCTAACCCTATCTTCTTTCTGGAATACAAATGAACCCAAACAGCAGTTGCTCTTACCTCACTTCCAACACTATCATCTTTCCCACTCAAAGGTTAGTGTGAAGGGTGGGGATTGTTTAGCTGTTGAGGTAGCTGGAGTGCCTTGGCTACGCTGGGCCGAGTCAAGCACCTGCCAGTCTTTCCAGCTCTGGAGTAGGAAAAGGTTGGGGAGGGAAGGCATCTTTGGCTGCTACATGCCAAGGTGTCTGGAGAACACTAGTAGTGTAGGACCAAACCAACAAGCCTGGACCTGGAAAGGGAAGCAAGGAGATTGCCCCTGACCTTGCAGGAGATTTGTGTCAAGGGGAGAGGCAGGATCCTGACAACCATAACGTTTATTTATTTATTTATTAAATGTATATCCCACCCTTCCTCCCGGTAGGACTTAGCTACCAAAGCCTGCCAGTAATTGTGGACCTGGAGCTAATATGGCTGGTTCAGTAGGCTCCAGATGTGCATCTTGAACGTTGCTATGGATGTTAAAGCAAGAGGATTTTTTTGTTTATGTTTATTTCTTTGCAACAAGAAGCTTGTAAATTCAGGTTAAACATTCTGTTAGCCAAGATTAGAATTCTGATATTACTGATAACTGACATTTACTTCTAAGATTTCTTACCTGCCCTTCATGATAAGGTCCCAGGGCAGGTTACAACAATAGAATATAGAATGATAAAACATGTAAAACTGCTCCAGAACAACGTAAATTCAGCAAAACAAAATGCCCTAACTTACAGCAAAAGATGTACAATATAGATGCATCTCTGTGGGGAGGAAGTACCATAATTTCAGGGCTGCCACAGAGAAAGCACTCTCCCAGGCCACCGTTCCCCACACTTTTGAGACTGACGGAATTACCAAGAGCCCTCTCTACAGATCTTAGCACTTGAGATGGTTGGTAGGGGTGGAGATAACCCTTCAGATATTTGGGGCCTAAGTCATTCAGGGCATTAAACACTTAAGGCTTCAATCCAATGCACACTTACCTGGGAGTAAGTCCCATTGAACACAATGGAGCATACTTCTGAGCAAACATGTATTGGATTGCAGCCTAAATGAGAATCTTGAATTGGCCCTTGAACAAACAGGCAACCAGTGCTTCTGTTTTAAAACAGTTTATGTGAGTTCTGAATGGAACCCCAGCTAGTAATCTAACAAACAACTAAACTTCGTGAATGACTGTTCTCCAATTACAGAAGAGAAATACACACTATTAATTCAATTAAAAGGTGAACTAAGGATCTGATCCTAACTTCTGCTGGGCTTCAGCTATGCTTAACGGACGGGGAGGAGCTGCTGCCACGTTCCCGCCACTCGTGCTGTCTAGGTAAAGCAGGGTGTTTTGCTACATTAACTCCAGGACTGGTTGGCAAAGTGGCCTGGATTCCACCCCCACCTTCTGGCTGTAACTTCTGGCTCACTGGGCTGGCTTAGGATCCAGTGAAACCTTAGCTACTGCAGCTTCGAAATGCCGTTTCAGGACTTTGCACTGGCTACTGCCAGTGGTACCTTCCGCCCATCCATGCTGTCATTGGCCAGGGATCTCTGTAGCAGTGGAGCCTGGCACAACAAAGTTGTGCAGAGATATACTTTTGCTTCACCCATGTGACAGGTCTGGGATTTGGAGTGCTCTATCCATCTCAAATGTTCACAGAGAGCTGTTTCAGTCTGTGGTTCTGAGTGTAGATTAGTCTCATAACTTCCCATTCTCCTATGCTTAGTACCAGTTGCCCTCTGGATGAGCACTTGAATGGCAAATTAGGCTTGTTTGAACCATATATTTAGTTGGTTTTGTTCTGCGATGGGTCTAATGCTCAAGAGAAAAGTCACTGCTCTGAGAGGACTGTAGACATAGCCTTCCACCTACTGCTTCCCTCAGTGTCTTGAATCCATAGTTTGTTGTGGCAGAGAATTAGTCCCTTGTGTCACAATAAACCATAAAGGTTGTCTTACAAAATCCATTTTTGGTCACTCTACTTTAGACTATATATATAGCAGCATGATTAAACTTTGATTTATTTGCTTAATGCAAAATAAAGTAGTTCAGTTGTCTTTAAATTCAAATTCTGCTACACAAAATTATGCTTTGTTTTGTTTCAGATTGTCCAATGCATAATAAACCAGCTGACATTCTTGATGTGAATCAGAACTCGCCTGTTCCTGCACATCAACAAAGAGCTTATGAATATGTAGAGTGTCCTGTTAAATCTCAAGCACATGAGAAGATTGATCCTAGCAATATGGTAACTTCAACATTTTTTCCTAGAGGTGTGCTATTAAATATAAAAGTGATATTTTAAAATTCTTACAAGGCCAACAGCAATGTTGATATATTTCTGCTGCAGCTTTCAAGTTAAATTCCTAAAGGCTTACTATTTCATCTTCTACATACATTATCTGTTAACATACCTGAACTGAGGTTACTTTGAGCTGTCTATCCTGCAGTGCAGACAAGCACTAAAGTCTTCAGGTTGAAAAGGCAGCCATCCCAATGCTGCTTTTGAAAAGTGCATTATTGCATTTTGCTGCTCTCAAAAAATAGAATTGTAGCCTTCAAAATATTAATTTCTCCACATCTGCCAGTTATAAAATTGTCAAACTGATGTCATTTTTGAAACAGTTATTGCTGTTCATCTGTTTATATTTTTTGCAAGCAACTTAGGATATTTGTGACAGGCATATTATTCATGTCTGTTATTTTTAATGCTGTTTTGATTGTAAATATAGGAATCTTGACTAACACCTGTGAAAGGTGAAAACTTCAGCCTTTTAGATATTGCCTCCCTTTGTTCTTCCAGGAATATTTATTGAAATGAGTATTTCTCTTCTATTATCATTCCCCTTTGGCCTCCTTGCTTTCCTACCAGGGACATCTCTGTCAGTATCCTTGGAGACTTGATTACTTGTGTTTAAAATGTGTATCATCTGGTCAGTTTACTTACTCATGCGCACTAACTTAGTTCATTATTAAGCCTGAAACATCATCTGAATTGAATGAAGGGTGTTACAGAACTGTTAAAAATAAATACTGTTAATGAAGGGCATCAGCTCCCCTGGTGTTGGACCCGGACCCAGAGAACATCTGCATCCTTCGAAAGGCTCAAAAAGGAAGGTCTCATGAAAAGCCAACCAGGGAATGATAAAGCATGAATAAAATAATTTATTAATGTCTGTGTTTTAACAGCACAGAAGTCTTGCAAGCAAACATTAAGTAACACCTGAGTGGAATAGCAAGTGACCAATGTGTTGGACTATTCAGAGTATTCTGCCTCTGGACAAAACCCCATTCCCCTGAAGTGTTGGACTTAATGAAACTTGTTCTTGTTAAAAGATGTCTTAACATAGAGCGGGTGAAAAGTATACCTAGAGTGAGGAAAGTTGATTACTGGAAAAGCTGTTTTTTGTTCTATTTTATTTAGATGCCACCTCCTAATCAGCTCCCATCCCCTGATCAACCATTCACATTGTCTACCATGAGAGAAGAGTCATCTATTCCTAGAGCAGCTTCTGAACAAAAATGGGTTTATCCCTCAGAACAGATGTTTTGGAATGCAATGCTTAGAAAAGGGTAAGTGAATTATAGATGCTGTATCAGTTGCTGAGTAGCTTGGTGATGCTGATAACAACCAAAGAGTGCCTTGAAAGCACTCTGCTCATGCTTGTTATCCTCTCAGACTGATTGCAACCTGCCCCAACACATCTGGGATTAGGGCAGATTCACAAGCGCCCAAATGCGTACATCATCATCCATTGCTTCTCCCATCCATCTTTTTCTCTCCCTAGTTTATTCCTGTTCCCACTTTTCTCACACACACACCCCTATTCAAAATCTAGACTATTAAGGAACTGGAAAGTATTACATCTGAAATTATGTAAAAACTGCTAGTGTTGGCTCATCTACTCATTCAAGCATCCATTTGATGTTGCTGTGTAGGTATGAAAAGGCCTAGCCCAGATTACGAAGACTTCAGTCCTCTGCACACTTATCTATGAGTAAACCCCACTAAGCCCAGTGAGATGTACTTATAAATAAATATGCATAGGATTATGTTCTAAGTCAGTTTGCTTAGAAGCTATGCTTAAGGCCATCAACCCTGATTTTTTTAAAATATTGAGTATGAACACCATATTCTAGGCATGACTATAAGACAGACTTTCTAACATACCTATCCATTGCATGGTTAATCAAAAATGTCTTCAAGCTTTTTAGAAGATGGGTAGCTACAGGAAAAGACTGAAATGTGTAGATAGTATAGCGTCTTTAATCTTTAATTATGGTAATAGATTTTTGGCATATGAACCTCCCCATCTATTGAGATAATCTGGAGATGTCTTGTGTCATGTCTTAAACCTGTCACTGTTGTTACTGGTGGCAATACAGGAAAGGCAAATGAGCACATAAAGTCAAGGTGCAATAAAACATGATACATTCTAAAAAATATGCAGAAATAAGTAGTGGAAAATATGATCTATGGCTGAAAGCCAACAGATTGTACAATAATGACCAGGTGAGACAAGTCTTCTTCAGTGGCATAACCATAAAGTTAGCTTTTCATGGATTATTGAGATAAATTATATTTTAAATTCTTGTTTGAATTGGAATATAATCCTGAGTGGTTATGTTTACATAGACTTGTATCTTGCTGAATTATGGAAGGATTGTAAAGTATTTTTCATAGATGGTATCTGCAGCAGCAACTTAGTTCACTTGGTAAGCCTTTTTAAAATTTTAAGTATATTTTTAATAAGAACAGGTATATTCTTTTATGTTAATAATTTTTAAAATTTTAAAAATATTTTTAAGTACTGCCTTATCTAAATCCACGCTCAAAGAGAAACTTTCCGAATAGATGCCATTGAAGAAGACTTGTCTCAGGTCAAAATGCGTCTGGCAAATTATTTGATATATGTGGTGTATTTTATCTTTGCACTTTATACTTCTGTATTAGAATACCTTTGTAATCTATCATTGTGTTGTCATTGGGCGTGCATGTACATTTTGTCAGCACAGCAAGCAGTTTACATCACAAATTTGTGGGAGTAAATTACATGTACGTTAGAAATTGGTCATTATTGTGCATTCTGTTGGTTTTCAGCCATAGACCATATTTTCCACTATTTATTTCTGCATATTTTTTAGAATATATCATGTTTTATTAGACCTTGACTATGTGCTGATTTGTCTTTGGTTATTAGTCAAGGAATAGGTTCTCTACTGTAGATTTTTGTTCACTCAATACAGGAAAGGGCCTTTTAGTAATAGCGCTTAGGCTGTACAACACTATTTTAATTTCGTTAGACCTTTGCTTTTGAAGGACTTTTACTTCCCTTGTTGTGATTTTTGCTGTTTAATTCCTGTTTTTCTGCTGCTCTGCACTAGTTATGTTTAATGTGTGTATTCTCTTTCCTTTTTTAATTATAATTCCTTTCTTACTTTGTAAGGCACTTTAAAGGCCTTTTCAGAAAGCAGGCTAAAAACATTAAAATAAAATATAATCCACCTTGTCCTCAAGGTAAGGAATTGGGGTTGAAACCAGACTTATCTTCAGCAGAATTCTGCTAACTAGATGTTCATATAGGTGGAAGGAGGAGAAAGTCATCTTCATTGGTTTTCCTCCCTGAGAATCCTCAAAAACAGTGTGGGAGGGGGCTGCAGGGGAAATCACAGAAAATCACCACCTTCCTCTTCTGCCCACCCGAATGTCCACTTCACAGAGCAGGAGCCTGTCCTGGATCAGAGTTCTGTGAACAAAAGGAGTTGACTGGATTCAACCTGTTAAATACAGTTCTTTTGACTGTGCCTTGAAAAAAGGGCAACATTCTGTTACGTATACACGTAGTTTGCTGAAAAGCCACAAAGCTTACAAAGACTTACCACAATAACAAGGAGCTGACAAGTCATATATTCCTAAAACATAAGAGTAGTAGCATATTTGAACTTTGTGCGTGCTTGGTAAACAACATCTCTACTTAGTTATATCTTTGTTTAGTGGAAGAGAGTCAGAGGGAGATGGGAACTTGATTTCATCCTATAAGATTCCTTCAGTAGATTTTTTTCTCCCTAATAAAATAAAGACATGGAACTATATAGAATAGTTCTCCTCTGATACCTGCTAACTTCTTCCATTATTGTCATCTTTAGATGGAGGTGGAAAGATGATGACATAAAACCTGAAGATATGACTAATATAATCAAGATTCATAATCAGAATAATGAGCAGACCTGGAAGGAAATTTTAAAATGGGAAGCGCTTCATGCCAGGCAAGTACAGCTACGATTTTATCTTCAAAGTCTGATATAAAATCTTAATGAAATAATATACAGGTGAATTTGTGTTTTCTCATAATAATTCTCTAGTTCTTGTGAATTTTTGTTTTGAATGGAAATGAGAAGTTGGTGCAGGTCGTTCCTAGATAATTTCACTAACAATGATTAGGCTTTTTTCACTTTCTGGACTAGCATGTTACTCAGGTACTTTTTAACCCTTGGGGACTATTGCAAGTGGCCTTGAGGATCTGTAATTAGTACCTAAGTATCAAATTAGATAATATTTGAATTATGTGAGTGCAATTAGCATGCCCATTCTTTGTTACATAAATAGTAGTCCAGTGGGAGCTTGAGCATTCTTGGGACTTGGGGTGGGGATTTTAACTCTGCCACAGTCCTGACAAAAATTTTGCCTCTTTGAAGCTGCTTTTTGCATTTCAAGGGAAGCCCCAGCTTCTGAAGAGGTTATTTTTGTGAAGTAAAAAATGTGCAAGGACACTGTTGTAGGGAAAAATCTGCTCTGTTTGACACCGGAAGGCCTGATCTCCACTGAAAGGGAGCTTATGGAGCCTTTCTCTCCCACTCACCTGTCATAATGGGCATTTTCATAATGTTCTGTGTCTGACGCTAGCTAAATTCTGAATGTAGATCCTTTGCTGATTTTTTTAAAGTGGCTTCAAAATAATAGCTCTTTACTAATTCCCCCTTCCCCCAGTTTGAACAAAACTATAGCTTTAAGATCATCTACCTCTGGTCTCCTCTGCGTGCCTGGAATTAAAGATGTCAGACTGACAGGCACGTGCAAGAGAGCCTTTTCAGTTGTGGCTCCCAGGCTTTGGAATTCACTCCCTCAAGCCCGTTCTGCTTCCTCCCTGATGGCTTTCCGGAAACTTGTAAAAACTATCCTGTTCCGGAGAGCCTTTGAGAGGGTCTGATGGGTGAGTCTGACACTTTATGTTTATTTTTAATTTTCTCTTTTAATTTTTATCTTGTGGATTTTACTATTATCTCTCCATATTTGTACTCATATATATACATGTAGGTTTCTCGGGTTTTTTGTATATATATGCTTATTGTATTTTATGTATTTTAAATAATTGTATTTTATGTATTTTAACTTACTGTTTTGTGTTTTTATTCTGTAAATAAATATTGCTGCACAAGGTTAATATCTTAAAATGAAGTTTTGTTGATACTTCTACTGTACTTTCAATAAGAAATATTTTATTCTCCTAAGTAATATATTGGATTTGAAATATCTATCAATTAATAATTTCATTTTACTGTTATGAAATTGATGCTAAGGAGTGTACCTATGGCAGTGTGGTAGACATATGCCTTGGACAAATACTGTGTATTTGTGTAGTCTAGATACTGGTTTAGCCTAGACTGCTGATTGTGTTTCTGAAATTGCCTTTCAGGGAGTGTCCATGTGGGCCAACTCTTATTAGCTTTGGTGGTAAAGCTAAGGAGTACTCGCCAAGAGCTAGAATGAGATCGTGGATGGGGTAAGTTGGCTTAAGTTAGAATCTTTGTGTTTAACAGAATGGGGTTAGTATGGGGCAGGGCTCTGCTGGGTATTTTAACTTTAATGTTTGATACATATGATTTCCATAATAATTTTTATTTATTTCTAGCTATGAACTACCTTTTGATAGACACGATTGGATTGTTAACCGCTGTGGAAAGGAAGTCCGATATGTCATTGACTATTACGATGGAGGAGAAGTAGATAAGAACTATCAGTTTACCATTATGGATGTCCGTCCAGCTTTTGATTCCCTGTCTGCTGTGTGGGACAGGATGAAAGTGGCTTGGTGGCGCTGGACTTCATAACAAAATTGGCACAGTATGAACAATTATCAGAACCGTATTATGATAAAATAATGTTGCACTGACTTTGGACTTTAATAAAGGTTATGGTGACTGGACATTTATTTAATAGCATTCTATTTGCTACTGGGGGACAAACTGTGTTTCTTTTTTAAAAAATCCCCACCTGTGTTTACCTCTTGGTCATGCTCTTCCAAAACTGGAAAACTTTATGGCAACCTATGCTCAATAAGGAATATAGAAGGCACTCAACTTGTGAGTGGAGCATCACTGTTATGAATGGGAGTAGCTGTTACGAGATATTATAAATCTTGTCAGAAGAACAATTGCACCTTTTAAAAGTAGTTTATTTAAAAATATCTTGAGGACAAGAGTGTGTATGTTTTGAAATTATGCTTTCTGTTGTAAAAAATAGGAAAGAAAATGGTGTTTTAAAAGTCCTTTAAAATCCACATTTTGACATCCTTTTTGAGTGACATATACTAAAGTCCCCATAGATTTTATCCCATGCTGACCTTACACATTCATAAAGTAACCATGTTTCATGCACAAACACTTGTTGCATAGCTGACTGACTTAACAAGCCGTCAAAAATCATACAAGTCAACAGCTTTCTCATCCTGCTTTTTGAGCCCATGTAATAAGTTAAAATTAACATAGAGTTTGGCTAATTAAGTTGCTCTTCTGAAAAAAATTGCTCATGTTTTGAACTATGTGCCCCTAGATTGGGCTGTGCTACTTGCCCCTTTAAGTAGAAAGATGTCTTAATACATATCAATGCGAAAGCTACTTATGCAATGTAAAAATGTATTTTTAATTAGATTTTCATAGGAACTGCATTTAATTTTTTCAAAAGGCAAAGCATTTTTGTTTTAGTTTGAAGACTGTTAGGCAAGAATTTTATTTCCCAATGGTGACAAAATTTGCTACTAAATTCAAGCCTATATGTACATCAGCGTTTTTATTATTTCGGCTTGTGTTGGAAAAATAGCAACTGCTTCCAGGTAACGTGTGAATGGTAAGCTGCATATGTGTACCTGTACCATCTCCTTGTTCATATAGCTATAGACATGCCACTATGTCGAGCATCTATATAGCTGAGTTGGTAATCAGTATATACCTGTGCTGCTGTTTGTATGTAGGGAAGCATAGTACATTGTTACAATGACTGAACACTTAATCTGTTCTTACCTTCACTCCTGGCTTTAACAGGACAGAGCACAAAGGCAGAAAGCAAGGTGAACGGAGATGGTATTGAGGGATTCACCTTATTTGTAAGACTATTGTACATGAACCATTGCCTGTTCACATGTCTTTTGAGAATACTTCTTCAAATAAGTCTTTGGGGGGGGAAGCAATTCGTTACATAAAAAATAACAATATAGTAACATTTGGAAAGAAGTTTTGGGGGAACAAGCATAAAATTGTATATCTGCTAGTGAAGCAATCATTAATATAATGTTGATTAGGAGATCAAATAATGTTGAGAGATTTATCTATTCAGCATGATTCACAATAGATTTGCTAAACCAATCTTTAACTATGACTCTGAAAATCTTTACAAGGTAGCTATAAAACAAGTAATAGATGTATAAAAATAATTCTACCTCTTTACATTATGGATGTTGCATCTGACTGATATCCAAGGACTATTAGCATGTTTGCAAAATGCGCTTGCTATATGAGTTTCCAGTGTTCTAATGTGTGTGTCCATTGTATATATAGATAATTTCAGTTACCTGACAACTGTACTTCATAGGTGTGACTTTGGTTTTATTAAACTATTTTTGCTTTATTACTTGTCTGATTTTATTATCTTGCTATAAACCAATGATTAGGTGATAACTTACTAATGCACAAAACATTTGATATAGTGAAATTTCTTAAATGGCTGTGGGCTTTTTAATTTCCAAAGTAAATTTTCTGCTAGTTCTGTCCTCCAAGATCCAGTGCCTTGCAAAAGTATTCAGACTCCTGACCAATACTCTCATATTACTGAATTACAAATGGTACATTGTAATTTTGTTCTGTATGATATTTTATTTTGAAACACTGAAACTCAAAATCAGTTACTGTAAGATGACATTGGTTTTATGTTGGGAAATGTTTGTAAGAAACAAAAAACAAACATGTTGCTTGCATAAGTGTTCAACCCCTGTGCTGTGGAAACTCCCAGTTTACATAGATGAAAGAAATTGCCCTGTCAAGGACACAATTACCTTACCATTGACATCCCCCTGTGAACCATTAAAGTTGCTGTCACATTGTCAGGATAAAACCCCCACTGTTGAAGGATCATTGGTCAGGCTGTGTATCTGAAGGAAAATGAAGACTAAATAGCATTCTACAGAAGTGAAAGATAATATAATACAAATGCATAGATTAGGAAAAGAGTACAAAATAATATCCAAGTGTTTGGATATCCCAGTGAGCACAATTGGATCAATAATCAGGAAGTGGAAGCTGCATCTTACCACCCCAGGCACTGCCAAGAAAAGGACGTCCCTCAAAAGTCAGTACTTGGAACAAGAAGAAGACTTGTGGGAGAAGCCACAGAGAGGCCAACAATCACTTTGAAGGAGCTACAGAGGTCAGTGGCTGGGAGTGGAGTAATGGTGTACCAGTCATCATATAAATTGCTCTGTAACACTGGCCTGTGAGGGAGGGTGGCAAGAAAGAAGCTGTTACTCAAAAAGTACCACCTGAAAGCACGTTTGGAGTTTGCCAGAAAGCATGTGACCCACCTGCGATGTGGGAAAAGGTTTTGTAGTCAAATGAGACCAAGTTAGAGGTTTTTGGCCCAAACTCAAAAGTGCTACGTGTGGTGCAAACCTAACACTGCTCATGCCTCAAGACACACCATCCCTACAGTGAAGTGTGATGGTGGCAGCACCATGCTGTGGGGATGCTTCTCATCTTGTTAAAACTGAAGGAAGAATGGATGGAGCAAAATACGGAAATGCTGCAAGAGAACCTGTTTCAGTCCACTAAAAAACTGAAGCTTGGGAGGAAATTCACTTTTCAGTAGGACAATGATCCCAAGCACAAGGCCAAAGCAACATTGGAGTGGCTCAAGAATAAAAAGGTGAATGTCCTACAGTGGCCCAGTCAAAGTCCACATCTCAATCCCATCAAGAATCTGCGGCGCTCATTGAAAATTGCAGTCCACAAGCAATGTCCAACTAACCTGAACAACCTGGAGCAAATCTGTCAAGAAGAATGGGCCAAAATCCCTCTGACACTGTGTGCAAAGCTGGTACATACCTTCCCCCAAACACTTAAAGCTGTTATTACAGAGAAAGGTGGCTCTACCAAATATTAATGAGTGGGGGTTGAATACTTATGGAAGCAACATGTTCCACTTTTTCCTGTTTCTTACAAACATTTCCCAACATAAAACCAATGTCACCTTACAATAATTGATTTTGAGTTTCAGTGTTTCAAAATAAAGTATACAGAACAAAATTACAATGTACCATTTGTAATTCAGTAATATGCAAGCATTGGTCAGGGGTCTGAATACTTTTGCAAGGCATTGTATATTCATGTGAAAGTTGCCTTGACATTGAAAATTTAGGGTGCAGTTTTGAACTCTGCTTGTTCACAGCAGGGTGTAGAGTGGCACCTGTAAGGCCCTGTTGTAACCCTTGCTTCTCCCACCATCACCTGCAGCTAGGGTTGCCAGGTTCAGGGCCTGAGAATGTGCTTGGCTTAGTTCTGGTGCTGAAAACAAATTCCTAGACTCAGAATGTGCTCAGAGGCACCCTCACCCTGTTCATTACTTCTAACTGTATGACCTTTGCACCTGGCTCTCATTTAGGGTTGCCAGGCTCAGGGCCTGAGAATAATTCTGTATCTTTAAGAGAAGAGAAAATTCAGCCAAGTGCAGGTTTTCTTGCAACACTGCAATGGGAAAAACCACAAGGTGGAATTCTCCCTTCCCCCTGGACAACTTTTAAAGATACAGAAGACCTCTTGGAGGCTGGGCCTGGCAACCAAGAGGTCTTCTGTATCTTTAAAAGTTGTGCAGGGGAAGGGAAATTCCACCTTGTGGTATTCCCATTACAGGGTTGGAAGAACACCTGCACTTGGCTGACTTTCTCTTCTCGTAAAGATACAGAATCAGTCTCAGGCCCTGAACCTGGCAACCCTACCTGCAGGGTGCTGTGGCCATTAAATTGCAGCAGAGGCCTTCACTCTACCCTACCATCAAAATCCAGCAGCTCCTCCTACCCCAGAGCTCCTGTATGCAAATTACCTCTAGCAGAAGTAGAAATACATAATAGGCCTTGGGGAGGAGCAGGCAACAGAATGTGACAACTAAATGCAGGAGGGCTTTGGCTGCTTTTGAATGGTCTCACTGGATTGTACCATGATTGAAAGAGCAGTGGTGTGCTACCAAGAAAGGCAGCTGGCAGAAGAGTTACAACAGGCTATCCTGCTCTCTGGCTGGAGGATTACCCCTTTAGGGTTCAGTGACAATAACCGGTTTGCCTTGTTACTGATTCCTCAAGTCATGTGTGGACACATTCTAATACTTATATTTGAATTGCCCTAACATGTCATCATTAATCTCCATCTCATGCATGTATAGTGGCTTGTAAGTTACGCTCTTCTAAAAAATAAAAAATTAAAAGCTGCTTGTTTACTTGTGCTTTAGTAATTATATTCCAAAGTAACAATTATATACCTGAATTTTTAGCAGCACTCAAACCCCACAAAAATGAGTAAAAAAGAGTAAAAATAACCAGTGGTTGCTCATTTGTATATTGCTTACTAATAAGATTACTCTCAAGAGTAATGCAACATGCAATGTGCTCAGTTAATTTATTGCTGCAATTTTTTGAACATTTCTTATATTTCATTATATTCCAAGGTGCAGTGTGTTGGAAGCAGCAGGAAGCATATTGCCACCTTAATACATAAAGCTGCTGCTTGGCAAAGGATTTTGGATTCTGAAATTCCACATCCAAATAGTTTTTGTATATAAGATTCTCTATGCTCAAATAATTCATGGGGATTCATGTAAGATTGTATAAAGAGAGGCTAAGTGAAATTATCTATTTTACGTTTCCTTTTTATCTACTCCTTTCAAGAGGCTAGCTGTAAATGAAAATAGTAAATACATTGCTATGTATCACTTGTAAATAATTGATTTTAATACATATACATCTTTGTAAAAGGATAAACTTTCTACTTTGATGTTTACAAACTCATAGTAGTCCATGTCAATGTATGTATATAAATATCATGTCTTTATAACCAATAATTAGGAAGAAAACAATTAACAAGAAAACCAAAAGCTAAACTTGATGTATAGAACATGTAGTTTTGTTTCCCAGGCTGACAGCATTGTAGTGGAAAATTCACAGCTTAATCCAATGGAGTGAGATGTCTAGAGATACTGACTTCTGTATCAGTGTGCATAGGAATGCAGACTCAAAAATGTATATGACTAAAGCATGGGTTCTCAACAAGGGGGGAATTCCCCCCTGGGGGGGATTTTAGGGTTCCAGGGGGGGAATTGGGACCACTATTCAGCAAAGTGTGATGTCCTATAGATTATGTACAATCTGTAAAATTGTAGTTTGTTTTTAATTTAATCTGCGACATTCAATAAAGTTTATTGAATGTCACAGATTAAAATCGATCCTTGAACATGCAGCATTATTTTCATTTGCAAAAAATTATTATTTAAAGACCAGAAAGTGCTCCAAGAAATTCTGTTATAATATAAACTGAGATATTTTTCTCTCACGAGAAACACCACTGTCACTCTCGAAACGTCAACACGCTATGAGAGACTATCTTGGGAAGGGGGGAATTATATTCTGAACAATGGTGAAAGGGGGGAATGGAGCAAAAAAGGTTGAGAACCACTGGACTAAAGGTTATTGGTTCTGATCAATCTCTTATCACATGTAACTAGTGACCCTGGTTGGTATGCCCATTGCTACCTGCTTTAAAAGATTAGCCTGACTGGTTCAATAAAGCCAGAGTGAAGCATGACACAGGTGTGTGTTCGCATTAGCTGTGTGTGAAGAAGCCTAATTTACTTACAGATCTCCCCTGCTGGATTGGGGAGATTTTGTGAAGATTGGAAAGCCCTCTCAATGCTGCTGTCAAGATTGTACAGTTTCCCATTTATAAGCATGGATGTCTGCAAGGACAAAGCTTATGTCTGGGTTCTAGTATGCCATATATTGGACCAAATGCTCAGTCATTTTTAAATTTTAAAAATACATGGACCTGAATTTATCAGTATGGACTTTGCATGTACAAATGTGTAATACGAACATTCCAAGAAATGCTTTCTCTACAGAATATGTATTTGATTAGTACCGCCCTAGGCTCCTACTGGGAGAAAGGGTGGGATATAAATCTAATAAATAAATACATAAATAATAAATCTGGCAAAAAGTTCATAGTAAATATACTAAGCTTTCTAACTTTCTGATTTGCATCCCTTGCATTTTGAGGAAAGAAGACTGTTTTGTGGTATGAATTGTTCTCAGGAATGCTTTTTTCTGCAGAAACATTTGCCATTCTTATAAGTGAAAATAAGTTTATTTGATGTTAAGTTGCATTTTGTTTTTAAATTCATTTTCACAGAATTTTCTGTGCTCTTACTGTTCCTTTAGGGACAGTTGCATCATACTTTGCTTGCTTGAATAGGAACAGTGTTCTTGTCTTGGGCCTAGTCAGGTTTTTTTACACCTTTAAGTTCATTCAGGAATATGTTAGCACTTGTGAGCCATTTGCTCAGATCTAAATGATTAACTCTACCTTGCAAAAATAAGGGACTTGATTTTTTCTCTCTGAAAATGACAGCTATGTTGCCTTTTGTGGTGAAATAAAACATGCAGTTAAGACTTTATGAAGGCACAGATGGTCCCGACTTAAATCTGACCTTTCTCAAATTGTAGATATGAATTAGTTCCACCGGATGATGCTATTGTGATTGCATTAACATCACAAATGTCATGGTAGGCCATCAGATATTTGTGAAGTTGAGGAGTCATAAGAAAAAAATTAAAACTATATTTACAACCTTTAAATCTCTTCTGACCTTTATAAAGTACAGTTTACTCTCCAAAGAAATGTGCTGGTTGACTGTATAATAGCAATTAAAGATTCAAATAAGTTTTTTGTTAATGGTTTATCTGACATAATTTTACAAAATGTGTATCATTTGAAAAATTCTTCCTTCAAACAAAATCTCTCATGAAAGATACCTTGATATGCAGGATTTCAAGGTTCTGTGAAATGTGAATGCTTGTGGCTTAAAAATGCCTATCATGTTTATTTTACACCTGAGGTGGAATGGTCAAAGCTGAGACACCAGACTAAGAAGCATCCAAATTCAGAGGAAGGCAATGGTAAACCACCTCTGAATGCCTCTTAGCACAAAAACCCTATGAAGAGAGTATCCAAAATGCAACACGAGATAGTGCTGGAAGATGAGACTCCCAGGTCAGAAGGCACTCACCAAGCTACTGGGGAAGAACAAACGACAAGTATGAGTAGCACTGTGACTAATGATGCAGCTGGGTCAAAGCCGAAAGGAAGCCCAGAGGCTGATGCGCACCGATGAGAAAGTAGAGTCTGGAATTGTATGACGCACACAATAGGAACATGGAATGTGAGAAGCATGAACCAGGGAAAGTTAGAAATTGTCAAGCAAGAAATGGAACGTATCAACATTACAATACTTGGCGTGAGTGAATTAAAATATACAGGAATGGGACATTTTCAATCAGGCAACTACAAAATATTTTATGCAGAAAATGAGAAATAAAGAAGAAACAGGGTTGCTTTAATAGTGAGAAGTCATACAGCAAAAGCAATTAGGAGCTATAACGCAAGGTCTGAGCGAGTTATAGCAATGAGATTAAACGGGAAACCTATTAACATAGCCATCATCCAAGTCTACGCTCCAACGGCAAACACAGAAGAGGAATTGGAGAGATTTTACGCAGAAGTACAGGAAGAAATTGATCACACCCCAAAACAAGATGTGCTGATAATCATGGGGGACTGGAATGCAAAACTAGGGAACAGAAAAGAACTAGGAATTGTGCAAAAATGGGGCTTAGGAAATATAAATGAAGCAGGAGAAAGACTTACTGAATTCTGTGAAGCCAATAATTTTTTGTTTCTTGAAAACACATTTTTCGAGCAACCGAAAAGACCACTGTACACGTGGACATCACCAAATGGTCAATATAGGAATCAAATTGATTATATAATTGGTAGCAGAAGATGGAGAAGTTCCATACTTTCTGCAAAAACAAGACCAGAAACAGACTGTGGTACAGATCGTGAACTGGTAATATCAAAAATCAGAGTAAAGCTAAAGAACAACAACAAAGCAATCATAATGCCAAAATACAATTTAAATAACATCCCAGAAGAATATAAAGATCAAATAAGGAACAGATTTGAGGCTTTAAACTTAGTTGACAGAGAACCAGAAGAACTATGGAGTGAAGTCAGAGACATCAAGGAAGAATGCAAAAAGACAATACCTCTAGTTAAAAAGAGAGAAAATGGATGATTGAAGAAACGCTTAAAATGGTTAAAGGGAGAAGGAAAGCAAAAGCAAAAGGAGACAGAAATACGGCTAGAATCCTAAATGCAACAATACAGCGACTAGTACGAAAAGAAAAATAACTATTACAATAGTTATTGTATAGAAATAGAAGAGCACAACAAAAAGGGAGGAACAAGAGCCCTATTCCAAAAGATTAGAGAAATGAAAGGAAAATTTAAACCAAGAGTAGGGATGCGAATAATCAACAGGGGAACACACTGACTGACCGAGATAAAACAAAAGGACAATGGAAGCAATATACTGAAGAACTCTATAAAAGTGATCCAAGGATGACAGATTCATTCATGGAGGAATAGAGTTGCCATAAGTCGTAATTGACTTGAAGGCACATAACAACAAACTGTACACATTTAGAAAACATCATGCAGAGCTTGGAAGATTACTTTTAAAAAGTAATAAATTACAGTTACAGTTACGTGGCCCCCAAAAAGCAGTAATTGCCGTTACAATTACAATTGCTCTGAAAGTAACTGATTACTTTACTTTTACTCAAAGGTAATTGCAACAATTACATTTTGGTTACTTTAAAAAAAATGCCTGCAAGGTGCTGGCCTTGGCTGCTGCACATCTTAGTAGCCTAAAACAAACATTAAAAATAAGCACACACACACAGAGGGTAGTAGAATAATTTTTTTTATCCATAAGATTAACAGAATGGCATAACAGAATCTCACATCCCCTCAACCCACCCCCAGCAATTATGATACCCCAACACATGTATTTTTGTATATATATATTGCCTCCAGCTCTTTTCTCCTTCCACTCCTGTCAATTTTTAAACAATTGTTTTCTCCACCCCGCCTCGCTCTCCACCTCCTCCCTCGTCGCCTCCTAAGCACCCATAGAGCATGAAGGAAGAACAACGCTGCACAGAAGCCGAATTTGAAGCACATGATTTTTATTCACAAATCAGAGGAGCAGAAGACTTCCCCTGCTCCCCCCCCAAGTAATGCGCAAAAGTAATGCTGGAAACATTACAATTACTCCTCAAAAGTAATGAAGTTACTACTTGTTCTATTACCAGCAAAATGTGATGAAATTACCCACTAGTTACTCAAAAAAGTAGTAAATTACAAGTAATTTGTTACTTGTAACTAGTTACTTCCAAGCTCTGACATCATGTAGGACATGAAGAGTCACAGAGACTTCTGTGTATACAATGGAAATACCGCAGAACGTCTCTTACTGGGATCTCAGTTCTCCAGCTCTCCAACCTATCTGTTAGGGTTCCACATACACTTTGCTCTTTTCAATTTTCCAGAGTTTGGGTAATTTTGAGCCATTTGGATAAATGTCGATTAAAAAAAGTCATTCAAAATAACTTTAATATTTTAAAGTTAATCATACAAGAGAGAAACTCTGGAGGTGTGAAAGTGTCTGTGTGTGGAAGTGTAAGCGATGTATTCCCTAAGTGGGAAGGATTGTGTAACAAATGGGCTCCTGTTGCAGTTTAAAGTTACCAACACTGTATATGTTTACCATATATTCTCTGACATTGACCCTACCAGCAAGTGACAGATCTCCATTAATATTTTATATTACATGGTGGTAGAAAGTTAATGTGTTAAGTACCTTTCTGTTAAAGCTGCTGTCTGTGACACTCTTATAAACATGGTATTCTAAAACACTAACATATTCAGGAGAGAGCTTTGTTTTCCGCATCTGCAAATGAACTTATGGCAGCAGTTTTATGTGTAGTGATTCCACAGTGCATTAAATGTGCAATTCTCTCAGAAGTATGACATCTACAGCTGAGTTGGATAACAATTAGTGTATGACTATTTCTGACAGCTTAATGGTGAGAGTGTTGTTCTTATGGGTTTTATAATAATTGCTTTTTAATACTTTGAAAATGAAGTATTTTTTTCCTTTTTTGTCTTTTATTCATATTCAAATATGGGCAAATGCTATAGATGAATTTCTGAAGCTCATACTATTTGCTAATATTTCTTTAATCAGTCTTCCTGAACACTGGGAATCTATATTTTCTCCCTCTGGCCACTGAGATCGCCAATCTTGGTTGGTGAATTTTAAAGCATGAGTACTAACACTTGTTTAGAAGAGGAGGAGGAGGAGATTTTCAGCATACTTTGCCCAATAATAGAAATCTATGCTTGTGTGGTCCAACTGTGGATGCACAGAATACACTCCTCCCTAGCTGCTGGTCATATATTATATGTTTGCCTTGCCTTTTCAAGAGCATCAATGAGTTGTATCCTGACAGTGTGGCTATAACAAGCCATCTTCTGATGGCACAGTGTCATTTCTATTTCTGCACCCATACCTTCTACATGTGTGTAAAGTCTGTAAAGGGCTACGTGTGCAGTGTTTGCATACCAGGAACTAGTAGGTCACACCAATTAACTGGGGTGCTAATAATGAGGGCAGCTAATAATAAATAGTTTTTGCAAAGCACAGTACTGGAGGCTTTTTTTTTAACGGAAAAGAGTTCTTGACTTCCCATATGGTAATAATGCAAAATGAAGGCCAAGAATAGACATTCATCTGGAATTTAAATATTTAGCATTTTCACAAGTCTGTGACTACAAGAGAATGTATTACGTTTAGATGGGATTTAGATCTTTGACATGAAGCTGATATTTGCATAGTGTGACAAATATCAAACTGACATTATGCTGTCTCATTTGATGACTTCCAAATGTCAGAGTGCAGGAACTTGTGCGTGGGGACCTCAGTGTCTTTAGATAGTGTCAGTTTAAAAGACATTTACATTGACTTATTTTTAAAAAATTATTTAAATGTATAAAATGTATTAAACAAAGCATTGCACAGAAAGGCAAATGGCTGGAGGGGGGAGTGCAATGGGAGGAAAAGATTGTCATGAAAGAAGAAGGTAAGTTTCAGCTAATTTTCATAGAAGCCTCCCTGACAGGAGCAACCATTACTTCTTTGCAATTTTGACAGACTTTCTCCCAACTGTTTCTAATACCTGATGTTCATTCCCGTATCAGCCTGGAAATACTTCATACACGCAGGCCACATGGAATGCTAAAACATGGCCATACTGCAGTTTGTTAAATGTTTTGTAGAGTAATATTTTTAAATGAGTGTTTAAGGGGCTGCTGTTTTAAGCGCCCTGTCTTTGTGCAGTAGCAAACGGTGACTTTACATACATTTTCACTTTGGCAGCTGTGGTATGTGATGGAGATGTGAGTTTGCACTCAAAACCATGGTGCCCAGCAGAATGTTGTTTGTTGCTCAGATTGATTTCCCACCCGATCCTAAAGGCTCATGCCAGCTAGAGTAGCTGTGAAGTGTGGGTCTGTGCCTCTTTATAGGGCCAAGAGACACCACATAACTGGATCAAAGAGGACAGGAAAGCAGGGCAGTCTCCAGTTTTGGGGGAATCTTGAACCACCCCTTTATTTTCTCACAATGTCCCAGAATGACACTAGCTGAGGGCATTGTGAGAAATCCAGCTGGCCTGGCATGATAGGCCAGAAGAAATAAAAGAAGGGGGGCCCAGGGAAGCCATCAGCAGTGGGCTTTGTGCTGTCCAAGCGTGCCAGGCTGAAGATGGCCCCAGAGCCAAAAATAAAACAGGAGAGGAACAGGCAAAACCAAATAGAATATGAAACTATTGATAGTAACAACTTAATCCTGTTTACAGATGCAGCAGAGTTAGGATGAAGAGTTTTGAGGTAAATAGAATGGAAATTGCATTTAAAAATACTTTTCTATGTAAAATAAAAGCACAAAAAGCCTTCCTTGCAATTAGAAAGTGGGGTAGACTAAATTCTTCCTCTTTGCTGAGCTAGTGTAGATGTTGTTTTGTTTGCCAGGGTTGTTTTTATATATAGTGGAGCTTCTGAAATGGACTTCCCCACCAGCAGTCTGAAGCGGTACAGTCTGTATTACCATCTGCAGCATGCACAGGCCAGACCAAAGAAATAAAACAGCATGTCCACACACAGACTGATTTGCTCTTGTAACTGATTCACTTGCAGTTGTACTGGTTTCAGTGCTCTATGTTGTCAATCTGAGGATGCACATCATCAGTCAAACTCCGCCCTTTTCCCCTTCAACATCTGGGATTCTTGAGATCAGATGCATTTTGCTTTTAAGCCAGGTTCACACTAACTTCAAAACTGATTGATCATCACCACCCTGCTCCGCCCACTTTACTCGGAGGCAATATGATAAGAAAGAACAATAAAGATGAGTACAGCTGGGTGCAGATTTGTTTCAAACAGCACTGTCTTCAAACAGTCTTGCTGCATTTTAAGGAACCAAGGTAAGCCAGGTAGTGGTGCCTGGTGGCTCTATGTCAGTGGGGCAGTGGACTCTGCTTTGGGTTTTAGTCCGAACTTTCCAAGAGCTGTCCAAGGGGCCGAAACCCATTAACAAAAGAGGTTCAGCATCTTGGAAAGCTCCTTGAAAGTTTCACTGACATGGAGCCACACTGGAGGTAGAAGTGGCTAACCTGTGGCCTGCGGATCATATTTAGCACACGAACATTTCTACATGCCCCCCAGCCTAATATTGGCCTTTTAAAAACAAACACACAAAATGAAATGTTTGACATTTTAAAAAAACCTAGATTGGGCACTTTTGCTTCAGTCCTCAAATTGGGTGTCTTTTCTTATCTTTAACAGGGCCTTCTTCTCCTGGGGTGCTGCCTTTTAGGAAGGTCTTAGAACTCAGGAAACAAAAAAATGGGTTCCTTCTTGTTTCCTGATGGCAGTGCCCCAGAGGGGGAAAAGGCTCTTTTTAAAAGTAAGATGAGAGCGTCCCTCCCTTTTCCCACCTCACTGAAGTGCTGTGATGGGGAAGAATCCCTTTCCGTGGTGTGTGGCTGGTTGCTTGCCTTCTCATCTTAATGTGTATGTGCATATGTGTGGAAGAGGCAGGCACCCCTTGTGGGGGGTTGGCCAACCCTCAGTGGTACCCTTGGCCAATATGCAGAGTCCAAATAGCGGATGCAGGAGTATAAGAAGGGACAGTAACTAAGACCAGTGGTTCCCAAACTATGTAAGATGGGACCACTGGTAGTCCACAAACCATAGTTTAGGACCTCTGATCTAGATGATCCTGGAGCAGGCACATGATAGTGTATCCTCATGGCTCTTTATTTCAGGACAGCTGATGCATCCAAATGTTTAATGCTCAGCTGAAGTGGTTGATTTTGTTTTTGAATATTATTGAGAGTACCCCCTGCATAGCTGAAATTTTGGTGAGATGTGATGTTAGGCAGTTAGGCCATCTCATAATAGACTGTCTCCCTGTGGCAGGTATGCATGTCATGGAATACCCAAAACTTATTTTGAGGATCAGCAGGTTCAATGCCAGCGCATGGCATACTGGGCACAGATGTTCAAATAGCAAACAGTTGAGAAAAGTTACAGAATACAACACGACCATAATACGTGATGATGTATTACGGTCCTGTGATGTGCGCAGTTTCCTGTACTGTGAAGTTTTGTTTGAAATACTTTTTAAAACGGATTTTCCAAAATTGTGCAAAGCAACAAACTGTAAACTAAACACAAATAATACAAACCCTACTATTCGTATTATCGTGAAATTAATTCACGATAATTAATTCCGTGCCGTGAAGGAACGGATTTCTTGTTCTTTTTAATCCCCAAGGGCGTTACGCGGCAGAAAAACCACTTAACGTGATAACCGTCGAGAACATGCGAGCCTCTCTCAACAGCCGCAGAAGCATCATCTTTTATAGCGGTGGCTGCGGAGCGCCCCCTTGTGGATACGGACCTTTTTTCAATTCCGTTTTCGTTTTCATTGCGGCCGGAAGCGGTGGTGCGTCTTTAGTCTCTTGCCGGCCGGAGCTGGGGGTTACTTTCCTGCCATGTCGGACTTGGCTTTAGAGGAGCTCTCTGCGATTTCTGCTATTTACTGTGGGAAGGATGAATGCGAAGTGCTGGAGGTGTCAGGTGACTGTTTTGCAATCATAGCACTGCTGGTTTTTTGTCTCATTACCTGGATTTTTGGAGAGACCCTCCTAATCATGACAGTTGTGAATAGTATAGCACAGTTGCTTTCCTGCAGGGGAAAAGTCCCATCTGAAAATTAGGGAAGCCTATAAAAGGGGTGTGTGTGTAGAATTCTGTGAGATTGCCAGAGGCAAAAGAATTGAGGAAGGCCACATAGGTAGCAAGTTGTAGTTGAATCCAGCTTTGAACTCATCAGCCTGGAATTATTTCTGATTCTCATTAGCGCTTGGCCCTTTCAGTTATCCCTTAGGGTTTTTCCCTTTGGAGTTGTTGCCCAATACTTTCATCACAGGGATCTGTTCGCAATCTGTGAAAACTTGTCAGCGGTGGCTGCTGATCTAGAGTTGGTGGGACTTCAGTTTTTAACCCTCACACCAGGGACTTGTCCAATACTTACAAAGGAAAGAGTATATTTAAACATGTGCAGAGTGACATGGTCTCCCCACCCACTGAGACATATCGGCTGCTTTGTAGATAGCCATAGATAAGGGGGGAATGGCTTCCATTTGAATTCCAGTGCCTCTCATTTAGAAATTCACTTGCATCACATTTTTATTATTTACATTTAAAAATTATTACTATTATTACATTTATAGCCCATCTTTCCCCCAAGGAGCTCAGGGTGACATACACCTTCCCCCACTCCATTTCATCCTCACAACAAGCCTGTGAAGTAGGTTAGGCAGAGAGACAGTGACTGGACCAAGATCATCCTTCGAACGTCATGGCTGAGTCGGAATTTAAGCCCTGGTCTCTCAGGTCCTAGTCTGACACTCTAACCACTACACTACATGGCAATAGTTCTTGAACACATGCAATTTTAGGAGTACAAATATACACTATTACCAAAAATCAAGGAGCAAATACACCAGGAAACACTTGCTCCTGCTTGCTTTATTTTTTTAAAGGTAACCTTTAAAAAACAATGCACAAAGGCAGTGGTTTAATTTGAAGGAGGGTACGTGAGATGTTAGAAGAACTTGCTTCTAATTCACTGCCACTTCCCTCAAACAGGCCCGCAAGTGATGTGATGCAAAGCTGCAAAGATGGAACTAGGCTTGCTGTATGTGTGTTGGGAGTGTGTGCAGACGCCACCCCTTGCCATAAAGTTATGCAGTTTTTCCAAAAACATTTTAAGATGCTACTGTGTTCCTTTGCTCTTCTCTCCAACCATGTGAGCTGATATTTCTGCCCATAGATGCTCATTTAAATAACTGAGACAGCATGCATTGGACAACAGTCCCAGGACTGCAGTGGGTGGTCTGGCTGCTCAGGTATGCAACACACATGGCATGATCCCAAAACTCTGGTCTGCAGAATCATGCAGATTTTGCATTCTTGTTTATTAAACATTGCCCCAGAGTGCCTTTCCTCCCACTGCTTTTTTTTGCTCCCCTCCCCTTGAACCTTGTTCTTTCATGCTAAGCAGGGGGAAATCTCCATTTCCTACTGGATATGTTTTTTTTCTCAGGCTCTTTTCTGTATCCCTAGTACAGGGAAACATTAAACAATGTAAGGTTTATTTTATTTTTTTCTACTCCCAGCTCAAATGTCTGTAAACATGCAAAGTGTTCCCGTTCCGTTCCCTCTTCTCTTGTAAGCATTGCCCTTGTACCCTGCCTATCTGTTAACACCTGCTGGCAAGCTGAGCCAAACATTCTCTGTCGCTGCCAGTCGCCTCTGAAGACCCCAAAGCTGCTTTGCACGAGTTTACTGTTGGACTGCTAAACATCACCAGTGCACATTAAATATGCATCTGGGTATGTTCCAAAAACACTTCAGTGCCTCCCTGCTGTGGTGTTTGAAATGTGTGGTGCTTTCTCTGTCAAAACTTGGTTTGTGTAGCACAGTAGGCTCTCAGACTGTGTTCCAGGGAACCCTGGATTCTTCTGAAGCCTGGAGGGATGGGTTCAGTGAGAAGGTCAATAACGGTAGACAAGTTTTCCTGAAAAACAGCTGGCCCACTACTGCCCATGTGCATTCACAGGAAAGCAGTTGTTGTATTCCAGGGTCCATTCTCTGTTTACCTGAGAGATCCATCAGGACTGGTCAGTGCTTTGTATGATCTGAGTAGTGCCCCGCAATATGGCTTAGAAACCTTGGCAACATACAGAGGTTCCTGAGGAGAAAAGTGCATGCAGAGAAGGGGGTCCCTGAAGACAGAACACTGGAAAACCACTGGTGTAAGATACTGAGCTGGATCAGATTATCATAGGTCAAGCCAAAATATGAATGAGCCTTTCCCCCCCTTTTCCTCCTTCACTCAAATTGCAGTTAAACTAGGAATCTTCTAATTAACCATTGTTTCCCATTTCATTTGGTTTGGGAAACGATGGTTAATTAGAAACTTCCCAGGTTTGTTTACTCACACTATGCATGAAGGAGTGAAGTGGCTGCACATGCAGACCAAAAGCTTGTTCGTATTTTGGTTTAATAAGCCAGTATATGATCATCCAAACTAACCAGTATAGGATCATTGGAAGACCAATCTGAACCATCATCTGTGATCATTGTGACAGTTTATTTTGGCTTGCTTCCACATTATATGCACACCCCAAAGTTTCCCTAAGTTAACTAATTTCAGTCTCTTATCATTAGTATTAACGGTAGCAAATTCAGCCAGGCTTCTTTTTTTTCTGTTGGTTGTTTAAAAGTCCTGCATCTTTATTGTTTGAAGCTTTTGACATAGCGCAGATTCTAATAGGTGTCACTTTCCTGTGACAATTTTTTTAAACTTTCTCCAATAGTATATAAGAAATTGTGATGAGCAAATGAATGACACTTGTCAGAATTTGCTTGACTTGCTAGAGGGAATTTGATAAAACTGAGACTTACGTTTTTCAACAGTAAGTTCTCTAAATTTAAAGCAGGGATGGGGAACTGCATTCAGCTGGTGGGCTGGATCCTGACCTCTCTCAACCCCTGTGGACTATTTTGACAGGTGGGTCACAGGTTAATCATCTCTGATCTAAAAACAAAGGAAGCATGCTTTCTTCCGCAAAATGATTGTCATATGCAAATGAATACATTTGATTTATAGATTAATTAATCGGTTAAGATTTTGGTAGTTAAGTGCCAAGCCCCATCTTTGATATTGTCAGAGTATTAAAATATTAAATAAATTAAATTCTATAAAGAATTGTCAAAAGAGGATTTTTAAAATTAGACAGTAATACAGTGTACTTTTGGACTGTAATATCTGATATTATTATTTGGGAGTGCAGGGAAGATATTTTATTTCCAGCATCATGTGGAAGATCTTATGTGCCCCCAAATACGCAAAAGTATGCATGTGCAAATGTACATTTATGATATATGTTTCAGTTTTGCAAAACAAAACTAATTTTGCTGCCGCTAACCCCAGGAGCATCTTTGAAGCATCCAAGTTAGGTTGAATAATTTATGAAAGTGCTTACCATTAAAATACAAATCAGTTGAAACAATGCTCACCCACGTTTAGGGTTGGAAAAATCCCAAATGCCTGATCACCCAGGCACCTAAAAGAAATGTCTTGGATTTGTGAGAAGGTTTGCCAGCCTTGTCCCACTTCTGAAGAGAGAAATGTTTTCTTGCGTTCACCTATTGAATAATTGATGAAATACTGATGCAAAACTGGTGCAAGAGAGTCCTTTTGTGCCCCAGTTGTCCTTGAGAGTTCCCCAGGGGCATCTAGTAGGCCAGTGTGAGAATAGGATGCTGGATGGGTTAGATTGGTCTTTGGCCTGATCCAGCAGGGCTCTTCTTATGTTTTTATGTTATTACCCTGAACACATAACCTCTTGAATGTTTTTAGGGCCCCTCCAGACAGGGTTGATATTTTTATTTTTATTCTTGCAGGTGTATTCTAAAACGTGTCATTAACAGAGTGATAGCTCATTAGTTGTGGATTTATTTTGTGTGTGTGTGTGAGAGAGAGAGAGAGGCTATGTACACACCACACATTTGAATTACTTTTAAATGACATGGCTTCACGCAAAGAATCCTGGGAACTGTAGTTTACTCCTCACAGAGCTACAATTCCCAGGATTCTTTCGTTGAAGTCATGTGGTTTAAATGTATGGTAAAGAGAAGAGAGGAAAGAGAAGCCTCATTGTGCAAGCAGATGCCTGCTCATGTTATGTTGGATCTCACCCAAATTGTTTAACATTAGCTGAATTATGTCCTTGTTGACAGACAGATAGACAGACAGACAGACAAAACCTGGTCAGGTGCAATATATATATTTCAATTCACAACTTACTTGCCACAGTTCAACAAATAAATAACCCTGAATGTGCTCAAATTTACTGCAAGAGTTCTGCTTAACTCAGCCTTCAAGATTCCTCTATTCTGATCATATTAGGTCCCTTTTATTTAAGAGCAACTTCACAGAAAATGAGATCTCTTGTTAAAGACATATCTTTGTACCCAGGCTTTCTCAGACTCATAAGATTGGACCCTGTTATTACTAGATTTTTTGTTTTTATCTGTTTTTAGGATATTCTTTATATTTTGTACACTGCCTAGATATTTTAAATGTTAAATGGTTTAGATATGATTATAAATAAAGACAAATTATGCTTGGGAGATACTCTGTTAATAAAGCGGCCTGAAACTATTAGAGTAGAGGTTTCTTGAGGACTGGTGGCTTTGAGGTGCTCTCTCTCCACTCATTATGTAAAAACATTGAGTTTTCTGAAGGTTAGAAGTGATATGCTCAAACTGCAGAAGATGTTTTATTAAAAATGATGTGTGTATGAATTTAAATAAGCTAATTAGCAAAGGTCTGTGTTTTCTTTTTCTTGTCTGGTCCCAAAGATTAGTGTTGCAGATAGAATGACATAATTTACTTGTTAATCCACTCTTTCCTCCTCCTCTGTAGTTTGCTCAGCTATCTTGTCATAAAACATATATTTGTTAATCAAAACTTGGATTTCTGTAGGTAACTCTCAGAAATGCAGACTGAATGGGTGACACAGAAAGCCTGCAAAAAGGGGGGTGGTAGGAAGAGAGGAGCCCTTTCTAGCTGACACCAAATGTAGGTAACAATTTGAAGTGTGCCAACACTAAATTTACTGTTGATCACCATGCAGCTGGGGGAAATGAGTGAGAATGTGCTGGGTTTTCAACTTATTAGCACAATAAATGTCGACAGAATGGTAATTTACTGCTCTCTATTTCAGATAGCACCTCTTGCGATAGAGTCAGGCAAATATAAGGCGCTATTACTGGTAGGTAGGAAGACTTGTAATCCACCATCTTCAGCTGCCAGCAGCCCTTCAGAATTGGGCTGTTATCATATTCAGCCTGAAATGTCAATATAACTTTGAAATATGCAAGAACGCCCTCCCCCCAAAGCAAACCCAAGACAGAAAAGTGGCATGCCAGTTTTGTACATGTATTGTGGATTTAAAAGCTCAGCCTTATAAATTCAGCTTATAATGCAATGAATTTAATTACTTTACCCTGTTACTTAGTTGCCGCAAAAGCACCTCAGAGGCTACCAATTTTATTATTATAATTATTATTGTTCTTCTTCTTCTTATTGTTATATACTGCTTAATGCCAAAATAGGCTTCTAATGAGTTTACAAAATATAAAAACCAGTTACATAAACATTAAAATATAAACCTCCATAGTTAAAAAATCCCAATAACACAATCCCATGAAAACATTAAAAGGTAAACATCTGTCATTAAAATATGCAGTGGAGCAATCCCATTCAAACAACATAGCAATTAAAGCAGGAGACTGAGGTCACAGTTTGATACGCTGTTAAGTCAGGAGTTGGAAACCTTTTGAAACCAGTCCAGATCCAGACTTTGAGGCCTTAGTCTCCCCAAGCCATGGGTGGCTTTCTTGCATTTGCTTTTCTGCCTACCTGTCAGTGTGTCTGTTTCTTTTATTCCCCCAAAAGGACTCTCTAGAGGTTTCTCTGTGGTAGCACCTGGGCCTGTACGCCTGCCTCCCTGTCAGCATCTCTTTCATGGGCATGAGAGAGAGAAAAAGATGCTGGCTGCAAGGCAGGTGTTATTTCCCTGGGATGCTATGCCTTTGCGGTGCATAGCAGGGAAGCAATGCTCCAAGGACAACACACTGGGCTTCCCTGCTGCATACTGAAAAAGAGGCTCCCTTTCTCAGCATGTGGCATAGAAGAGGAAAGAGGGGTGTGTGTGTGTGTGTGTGAGAGAGAGAGAGAGAGAGACAGAGACTGGCAAATGTATGTGTGTATATGCCTGTATTTTTTGCCCCCACCCACTTTGGGCTTTGAGCCTGCCCACTTCTGGTGTGCAGATCCCAACCACAGGGATAGCTAAAGTGGTGCCCACCTGATGCTGTTGGAATTCACCTCCCGTTAAACTGAGCCAACATGGCCAATGGTCAGGGAATGATGGCAGTTGTAGCCCAGTAACATCTAGAGGGCATCCAGCAAGTGCTGGATGGGGCTGATAAGACTTGTAATCTAAACCATCTGGTGGGCACCAGGTTAGCAAAGGCTGTCATAAGCTTATCTGGCCTAGAGGCCATTTCTTCAGATTCAAAAACTAATTAATCTACAAAAACTACATTAATCTGGGTAGTCTTTAAGATTCTACAAGGGTAGAATGGTAGGGTCGCCATGTTTTCTTGCTGTATGGCTATCATATGGTGGGCTTCTGAGTAGAAGCTCAATTAGTTCTACACTCCAATGCGGCTCTACTGGTCGAAGACTCAGGGAAGGCTTTCTCAATATCTGAAGAGGCTGCCCTGTCCTTCCAAGGAGTGGATTAGTCATGTTATGCAGACCTCTCACTATAACAAGAAAACAGATGGTATTTTGTTGTCAATGTAAGCTAGTTGACCTATATCTTTTTCATGAAGAATTGACCTACTCCCTACTTGGTATGATCACCTTTTAAAAACTGATTTTAAAAAAAAATGAATAGCTGTCTATTTCTGTTTTGTTTTAATTTTTTGAAATTGGTTTTGGTAACTGTAGGCTGACCCTGATGTTCTAAGATAAAAACCAAAAGGAAGAGCTGTTAGTGAAACATTTACAATTGCATAAACCTTTAAAAACAACCTAATACTGTTTAAAAGTTGTAGTAATTCTCAATTTTTTAAAAAGCCAACATTGTTTCATAATAGCAGTTAACTAATTTTATTTTTTGCATTTAGCATCAGTATGAAACCACTTCATAATTAAAGCATTTTGGTTGTTCTAATAACCGTGGCGCAGAGTGGTAAGCGGCGGTACCGCAGCCAAAGCTCTGCTCACGGCCGGAGTTTGATTCCAACGAAAGGAGGAAGTCGAATCTCCGATAAAAGGGGTCGAGGTCCACTCAGCCTTCCATCCATCCATGGTCGGTAAAATGAGTACCCGGCATATGCTGGGGGGTAAAGAAAGGCCGGGGAAGGAACTGGCAATCCCACCCCATATATACGGTCTGCCTAGTAAACGTCGCAAGACGTCAGTCACCCTGAGAGTCGGAAACGACTCACACTATAAGTGCGGGGACACCTTTACGTTTAATAATGCCTTAAAATATTTCATAATATTTAACCAGTCAGTTGACCAAATTTATTTGTTTTATTTCCATTTGTTCACTGGTCACATGTCCATCACTAATCTGATGAGTGTTTAGAGACCAGCTGTATAAAGCACACAACAGGGCCAGCTCTACCTTTGGCCAGAGTGAGACAGCTGCCTCCAACACCTGGTTTTGGGTGTCATGATAATTTATTATTATTGTATTTTTACTGTCAGAAAAGGGGAGAGGTTTTTGTGAGATTTTTTTTTTTTTACCTCAGTCACCAAAATAACTTGGCTGGTCTTGGGTGCTATGGCACTTTGACTTTTGAGGGACAAGGGTACCATCTGTGGCCTCTGGCAGTAAAATGTCTTGGACTGGCCCTGTTTCTAAAGGCATTGCTGGTGCAACAAAACTCCGCCTCACCTCCTGCTACTGTTCGTACTCAAAGCTGTCTGAACCATTTCCTCATTAAACCAGCTTCGTCTGTTGTTTTGCAGAGTGCAGAGGGCACTGAAGGTTGCAAAGCCGTGTCAGCTGTGAGGAAGGGGGAATTCAGACATAATTCCATTGCCTATCATGTGAAGGAAGGGTAAAACTTGGGAGGTAGAGGAGAGACAGGGCACTTCAAAAGAACTCATCTGAAACTTGGGACTGCTCTGCTGCAGCTTTCAAATCTGTCTCTCCCTACCTCTGCAGAATGTATCAACTTGACATTTTAGCAACTTTTTGAAGAACTGGGGTGAAGTGGTTGGAACACATCAAAGACATAATGTAGTGAAGATCTGAAAAAGAGCACCTTTCATCTTACACGCTAACTTTTTTTTCTCCTGTTTTAGTAGAAGCAGATGAGATCCTTGTCCCCTTTTAATTTCATGAAAGGGCTGTTATTGTTTCACGTTGGCTATTTTGCCATCAGAAAACAGTAAAGTACAAAAATCATGTACCTTACCCCCCCCCTTTTTTATTGCCTTTGATTTACATGATTAGGCTGATATCAGTAATGAAACTTGGCATTTTTATAGCATGTTCTGAATGTTCGAAGCATTTTGCGTACATTGTTGCAGTAATTCTTTGAACAGCCCTCTAAAGTAGGCCCATAATATGCCCACATTACAGACAATGTTTCCAGTTTAGTGAGGGGACTCCCTGGTTCACAATACTATATACGCTGACAGTTGCTTTTATTTAAAATAGAAATAAAATTAAGGTGCTGGGCAGTAGTGGCAGATACTCATTGGGATCAGTAGGGCAGAAGGCAGAGAGCCCAACAATAGATGGCACCCATTACTGCCAGAACCAACTTATTCTGGTTTTGCCCCCATCCTTCTCCCTGCTGAGTTCTGTAAGGGCAACGCTGGGACTAAGGAGGAGGAAGAAGCTGACAGTCAGGGCCACCTCCTGGATTGGATGTAAGTAAGGAGGTAAGCATGTGGGGGTTAGATGAGGGCAGATGAGCTTGGTGGGACAGTGCCCCACTAGCACTAACCCCCACATGCTTACCTCCTTACTTACTCATGCTCTGGATACCTCGCTTGATTCACCTGCTATAACACTGGATTCTAAGTCCTGGTGGATGCTGAAGATTTTATCCTGGAAGTGCCTAGCAAATTCATTACAGCGGACCTCACATGGTTCTACCATGTACTTGGTCCCAGCATGTAATAGCCCCTGGACAATTCTGAAGAGTTCCGCTTGATGATTTGATAGTGGCAGCAAAATATTGTTTTTTTGCTGCCCTCACTGCCCCTAAATACAGCTTACCACAGGCACTTACCGGTGTGTAACTGCATCCTCCAGGAGTTCGTCTTCATCTGCACTCAAGCCGTCTCCTATATTGTTTCATCGCTCTCAGCTCTGGGGTATAGCATGGAGCTGTACGAGCTCTACACAGGAGAGGGCGCTCAGGAGCAATCATGTCAACCGCCCGGGTTATTTCTGTATTCCACAGTACAACCAGGGTTTCAACAGGAGCGCAAGCTATTGGAAATTGTGATATTGGGTATCACAATTTGGGAATTTCTGTCTCTCTGACTTTTATCTCTGCTGGCAAAAGGCCAAATACGGTATGTGTAAAGCTGGGGTGGTGAACCACTGGCTCTCCAGATCTAATTGGACCATGGCTGCTCTCATTTTTGGCCATTGGCCACGCTGGCTCAGGCTGATGGGAGTTGGAGTCCAGCAGTATTTGGAGGGGCATAGCTTCCCCTCCCCTGATGTAAAGCAAAGGTTCATATATTGTGGAGGTGGGGATCCTAAAAGGCACAATGTGTACTCTCAGAAAATAAGCCCTGCTGTATCAGATCAAGAGTTCCTCTAGCACAGCATCCTGTTTTCAAACAGTGACCAGCCAGATGCTTCAGAAAAGTCCAGAAGCAGCTCATGAAGGCAACAGCCCTTCCCAGTAGTATGTTTGTGCCCCAGCAATTGGTATTCAGGGGTAGCCTGCCTCCCACTTATAGTTAACATTTATTTGTTTTTCTTTTTATATACCATTCTTCCTCTCAACTGGGAACCCAGAGTGGTGCACGATATAATTTAAACCATCAACACAAGATAATTCATTACCACCACCATCAGAAATTTAAAACCCCACATCTGCTAATAGTCATTAATTGACCTATCTGCATGAATTTGTCTGATTCCCTTTTAAAGCCATCTACGCCATTCACATTTTGTGACGGTGAATTTCATAATCTGATTATGGGTGTGTGGAAGGAAGTTTGTTCTTCTGTCCTGAGTCTCCTGCTTGGGAAGAGGGATTGACTGTTAAACCACTCTGGGAACTGTAGCTCTGCGAGGGGAATAGAGGTCTTCTACCAACTCTCAGCACCCTTCACAAACTACATTTCCCAGGATGCTTAGTGGGAAGCCAAGACTGTTTAAACTCTTATGATACTATTTTAAATAGGTAGGGTAGATGGGACCTTTGTGGGTGGGATATATCTTTCCAAAGATTTATGAACTCTTCCCCTTTCTGAAGTATTAACAAGAATGGTACACCAAATGATAATTGAAAACATTTCTGTACAGCCATCATTTTAGATCAAACTAAACTTTAAATTGCATACTTACCATTGCCCATTCTTTTTTGTTTTACAAAAAGCTGTCTGATGGTCCTGATCCAGATTGGGACTGTGGCACAGGGGAAGTGGTGGTGAGATTAATAATTTCTTCCTTGCACTGTTTTCTCCTGAAAATCACCCTGCCCCAGCTGCCCCTGAGGGTATATAATTTGATCCATAATTAACATGACCTTCCACAAATGAGAGATATCAAAGTCTCTCTAGTTCAATCACAGTCCTCAGTTATCTTAACTAATTGTTCTTTATTTGGTGATACTTGTATTTGTATTCCCAAAGTTATCTAGAACTGAACTATCGCTTACATTGATCCGTCCACATTGCTTTCCATTTGAGATCTATTGCTATACATTCAGTTCCTGGATTAAATTCTCACAAGTGTGTTAAGAATTGATCTCTTCTATAATCCATAGACTAAAATATGTAAGGTAAGAACTGGCTTAAGGCTCATGATTAGGATAAAGGACAGAGAAGTACAAAGGCAGAATCTGCAAATCTCAGTTTGCTTAAAATTACTTAAGACTATTTTTTTAAAAGAACAAGTTTTAGGATCTTGTGTACCCTCCACTGTGACTTGGAAATGGTAGGTAGTCTTGGTCTGAATGCTGATTTTCCTTTACCTCTTTTGGAAAACGGTCCATCCACCTCAGAACTCTGTTTTTACTTCATATGTGGAATGCACACGTGCCTTGTCCATTTGAAATAAAAATGCAAGTAGGGGCTGCTCCTTTGTAAATTGGCCTGATATGCTAAAGTAGGAGTAGGCAATGTGTTTTGAACTACAACTCCCATAATTCCTGGACCATTACTCATGCTGGCTAGGGCTGATGGAAGTTTCAGTCCACGGCATCTGGAGGGCACCACATTGGCTATCCCTATACTAAAGGGATGAGCAGTTAACAATATGTATTACACCATAATTGTTTAACGTTTATATATTGGTTTTAGAATGTCCAAAATACTTCACTTATGTTTTATGTACACAATTTATATCCTGGACCTTCAGCATATTTCACATTGGGAAGAAATGCTGAGAAATTGTGGCTTGTTTCATAATGCCACTTAATGAATTCATGGTAGAACTGAGATTTTAGTTGGAGACTTTCCCATAAACAGCTCACAGCACAATCCTGTCCATGAAAACTAAGGAGCAAATTCAATTGAGTTCAGTGGGGCTTACTTCCAGGTAAATAGATATTGGATTACAATCTTCGTGTTTTAGCCTCTACATCAGGGATGGGGAACCTCAGGCCTGGGACCTGGATGTGGCCCTCCAGGCACTTCTGTCTGGCCCTCGAGTCGAGCCTCTGCCCAGGCCATGCCCTTCTGGGCCATACCCGTCAGTGGCCCTGCTCTGCATTCTCCTCGAGGGACTTTACCTGTTTGTAATGTGCCCATGAACTGTGATTATGCCTCTTGCCTGCATGGAGAGTGGTGTACGTGTGGCCACACCTACCACTGGCATGTAGTCCTTGGGAGGTGGTGGTTGTTGTTCTATTTATTGCCCACCCTTCATCAGCAGGTCCTAGCCTGGGTGACTGTGTTCTAAAATTCAGCATCAAAAGCAAATAAATTACATTCACAAGAATAGGGTGGGTCCTGAAAACATCCATCTCAAATGCCAAAGACCAGGGTAAAGAGGTGTGTCTTTAGCATTCGCTGAAAACTATGCAGTGAAGGTGCCTGGTGCATCTCTGTGAGGAGGGAATCCCAAAACAAGGATTGCCCCAGATTGCCCAAAAGGGAATATAGCCTTTGGGCTGACGAAGGTTCCCCACTCCTGCACTACATAGTACACTTCACATTTGATGTGTGAATTTTGTATTTGAATATCACTCCTCAGTACAAAAATAATCTCACACCAAGTTTATCTCGCTTGTATGAAATATTGATAGACCACTCATGCTTTTCTTGAGAGTTCATAAAACTCACTGAAGTTGTTGTAGATATATCAGCTGATGCTCAGTGGATTATTACTTTTTAATGTTTTTCAGAGACAGAAGGAATCTCATTTAGGATTCAGACTACTGTGAAAGGACCTTCGGGCGCAGATATATTGTTAAAGCTGTTGTTTCATTTACCAATCAGTTACCCATCAAGCCTGCCGAATATCTCTGTTAACTCTGAGCAGCTTACAAGGACACAGTGCATGGCTGTGAAAGGGAGATTACTCGAGGAAGCAAAGAGACATTTTTCACAACCCATGGTACATGAGCTGATTCTCTGGATACAGCAGAATCTTAAGCATGTTGTCGAGCAAACGGAAACTTCAGTCTGCCGTAGAGAAAGTACTCTATCAATAGACGCAGCTGAGGATGATGGTATCTGGATCGTCCTTCTGCATTTAGATCACATGAGAGCTAAGGGAAAATATGTCAAAACAGTGGAAAAATGGTGTACAGATCTAAAGTTGACAGGAAGACTGATGTTCATGGGCAAAATGATTCTGATTCTTCTCCAAGGAGACAGAAAGAGCATTAAGGTGCAAACATTGCTTTGTGTTGCTGGTTATGTTGCTGGTCGCTTAAAGAGCTATGGCAGTCTGAATATGTGGGGTTTTTAATGGTTTTTCTTAGATAATGTTAACCATTGCGAGATCGATTGATCGTTAAGAGCAGTTTCTTCTTAAAGTTTGTCTCTGACCCCCAAAATAGTCTCCTATCTCTCTTCCTTCCCCATTGCCGTTTGTATTTAGAAAAATATTTAGCAGGTTTACAAGGTTCTGGTCAGCAACTCAGTTGGACAGGGACTGTATTTCTAAATTGAGGAAGGGCCAGCAGTATTAGCTCCACCCAGTAGGGATGGAACGGTCTGTCAATTTTGGTCCTCTCATTTTTCCAATCTTGTATTCAGTTCTTCATATTTCTTCAGCGATTTGTGATATATATTTTTTAATCCTCATGAAAATTCTCCAACATTTTAGAGCAAATTTCTCCTAACACACATTTTTGTAGGCAGTTTTGACATTTACATATTTTTGCAAGCAATTTCTCATATAATGCATTTTGAATGCTATTTTCACTTACGTATTCATTTTTTTGAACGTTTCCCCCCAACGTATGCATTTTTTGCAAACGTTTGGTTGGTGAACGGCATTACAGAATTTGAATAAGTGAGAATTTTGAAGTATTGCCGAGTTTCAGTTCTCACATTGTTTTAGAAAGTGTGAATTTTACAGATTTGGCTTGAAATGCAAACTGAATTGAATTTCTCACCAGAGTAAATAGCAACAGTGGATTGGCCAAGGACTGTATCATGGCAGGCATTTGTCTGTGTTTGCCTGATGGATGTAAGGGGTTGGCTGAGGAGCATGATGAAAGAACTCTAGCAGAATATATGTAGCAATTCACACTAAGGAGAAAGGCATTAGAAAACCTCATGCCCATAACCTCTGTTCTGGAAAAAGGAAACAAGGCATGAGTCCTTGAAGTCAAGGAGAAAAGCTGGCTTCAGATAGGAAGTTACTAGGAGACTGGAGGCCTCCAGATGACTATCCCTATTTTAAGAACAGAGGGAAAGATAATCTTAAGAGCTACCCAATGTAACCAAAGCCTCATCAACCAGACTGCTGGTAACCAATGGCCCTTGTGCATAAACTGCCTCATCCCTTATACAGTAATGCATGGGATTATAGCTGCATTATGGTGAATGTGATGTTTTATCTTCCTGCTCCAAGTCACTAATACAGGTATACCCCGCTTAACGTTGCCTCGCTTAACGTTGCCCCGCTTAACGTTGCCTCGCTATAACGTACATGCTCCATTCGTCCCCATACCCCGCTTAATGTTCGCGCGCTTTGCAATAACGTATACTTTATTGGCATGACGCCGCTGTCATCTAGTGGTGATTGCGTGCACTACAAGTGAAGACAATTGCATCACTTAACATTTATTTTCGTTTTAAGTATACTCTCCAGTCCCATTGCGAACGTTAAAGCGGGGTATGCCTGTAGTCAGTGTAGCAGATCTGGGTAGAAGTCTGTTTTCTCACACAGATTATGTTATTTGGATCAGGATGACTCACCTGCAATTCTGTGTATGACTAGGATATTTCTAGGGATAAGTACACATTACATAACTTAAGTGGTAGGAAGGCTGAATGACACTGTACATTACTCATAAGTGTTCGCTCTGTCAAAATGGGATTTTCTGTTTATTTTATTTATTTAGAGATTTTTGTACGAGCCTTTACCAAATGCCCACAGGGCTGTTTGCAAATTAAAAAGTCAGATGCATAATGTAAAACATTAAAACAGTACACTAACAGCAATATCAGCAAACCAGCAATAATTACATAATTCTGCTATACCTATATAGCACATCACACTTCCTCTCTACCTTTGCTGCAAAAGGTACGTCTTTACCTGTCTCTTAAATGAAAGCAATGATGGAGCATGACATACCTACATGGGGAGGTCATTCCAGATTTTCTGAGCTACCGCCCCTGAGAAGGCCCTCTTCACTCTGTATATACTTGAAGGGGGGACACACCCTCAAAAGGCCCTCTCTCCCCAGGCAGGTTAATATGGGAAGAGGCATTAAGGGCTTTAAATGTCAATACCAGCACTTTAAATAATTAGCAGTCAATGTAGATCTTTTAATAAGGCCATTATGTGACAGTGCTCTGCTCCCAGCAACAGCTTAATGGCACATTTAGCAACTATTTTACATCTCCAATAGCCCCAAGGAGCCATATATTCTCTCCCCTCCTATAAAAAGCTCAGTGTGATCCTTCCCACAACCGCTAATGATAGTGACTGGGCCAAAGTCACTCAGTACACAATACTAGCTGCAATCCTGACCTCACTTATCTGGGAGTAAGCCCCATTGAATACAGTAGGCCTGACTTCTGAGTGCACATAGTTAGGCTTAGGCTGTGAGTGTGTTTTAACTTCCTGTATTGTTGGGGGTTTTTTTAATGGCATAGTAGTGCATAGTACTTTTTTAATGGCATAGTAGTGAACCACATCATAAGACAATTTAAGGCATACATTATTTAATTTCCAACTTTTCCAAGTCTTATGATGCATTCAGTAATCAAACTGTTTTTGCCAATTGTCAACCAAAACAGTGATTCCTAACCTTGGTTCTGAACACTTGTGGGATTATTGTTGTCATTGTTGTTGTTGATGATGATTGTTGTTGTTTACTACTACTGTTACTACTACTACTACTACTTTTTTAGGTCCCTTAGTTGTCCTTGGGATATCATTTTTCAATATTTTAAGAGAATCCTGTTCCCTTATTAGGTCAGCATCTATTGGACTGAACTAGATGTATGCTGCCATTTGATCTCAGGCTCTGCCTGTTTTGGTACTGTTGCTGTTTAAAAAGATGAAATCATGTGACCAAACCATACAACAGACAGTGCTAAGAGCAAGCCCTGCCTACTGCACTAGATAGATGTAATGACCTTGCATTGTCACAGATGGCAGTGGGACAAGTAGATGTTACAGTAGACATACCCACAACTTTGTAGTTTAAGAAAAAAAATGAGGGATATACATCAAGAGCAGAAGAGGGAGATACTTTAAAATATCCACTGCTATGAGCTGTATGGGCTAGAAATCTGTTTGCATTTTACCAGATTTAATAGCGTGGAAATTGGATGGACTGAAATGGAATTTCCTATGACTTTAGATACAACCCTGCTGGTTTAAGAGGTTTGTATGTTGTGGCATTAATATATGGGTTACCTCCAGTCAAGAGCACGGGAAGGCTTGATTCATAACCACATTTAGCTGGCAAAGCACATCACAGTGTTTTCCTCACAAACTAATAAGATGTCTCCAGTCCTCATGTACACCATCATGGGTATATGTCTTCCATGCTTCATGTGGAAACACAAGTGTAATGCTGTTGTACACCCAAAAGCAGTATTTCCCACTCGGAGTCTGGACCTGTCTCTAATAGAAGAGCCTAGTCTTGACCTTCAGATTTCAACAAAGGCACAAATATTTAGGATGAGGCCCTCCATTTATTTTCTAACAATAAGCTTTAATCAGCGGCCTATTACAGATGACGTTTTACATTCTGACGTGTTTTTTTTTATGTGATTTAGGATTATCTTGTTCTTCAGAAAACTAGCAAGGTGGATGTGGATTCAAGTGGAAAGAAATGTAAAGAGAAAATGATTAGCGTTCTCTCTGAAACAAAAGCACAGGCAGCACACAGAAGGTATAATTTAGTACTGTTTCGGCTAGAAAAGCAGCTTTGAATTGATAATTACATTCTGACACAGAAGCAGCCATATTCATGAACTCTTTCTTGTACGACATAGGTTTCAGGCATTTGAAGTCAAAGAGTATTCAACGCTGGATGAGCTACAAAATGAATTTGAGGCCGCAGGACTCGCAGAACTGTTCAGTGGGTTTGTGCTGGCTCGCTTGAAGTAAATTTGAAGCAAGCGCATGTGCCTGTGACTAAAACTGTCATTGAACATATCGAATAGATGCTGAGAAAAGGTAAAATGAAAGGTTTGGTGGCAAACAGCTCTACAGCTCCTCTCTAGCAAAATGTCAGGAAAAGCCATCGCCTTTGCAAGAAACAAAAGGCATTTTTCACACTCTGAACAGGTGATGTTTTTGACTGTGTACTCTGACAACTCTTTGCTGGGCCTTTGTGAGTATTAATGATATTTAAGAACCGCAGGTCAGATGTGAAGGATGACATGGAAATTATATCCTTTGGCATCTGGGTGGAACTATTCTGCTTATTTCTCTATTCTCCTGTAATTTAATTATAGTTTTAAAAGAATTTTGTTTGCTCTGTGACTTTTTTGGGTTTGTCTATGTTACTTGGAAACTTGTACAAGAACCTTTTTACACATACACACCCCACTTCCATCATATTTTAAAACAGCTCTGTTGAGAACAAGCAACAGTGGTATTTCATTTTACCTCAATGTATAGCCTGCCATTTTGCTCAAGGTGCTCCCAAGGCAACTTAGGCTGCAATCCTATACACAATGACCTGGGAGTAAGTCCCATTGAACTAAATGAGCCTTACTTCTGAGTAGACATGTATAGGATGGCACTGTTAATTTGTGAATAAGATGTCAAATATCCCAGACCTAGGCCATTTTAATTTGTGTTTGTTCCATTTTTAAATTTTGGAAAATAAGGCAAAATAACTATGAAACTTCCAGATTGCTTTCTTTTACACTCAGGTTTTCAGATATCATAGTTACAATTATGATTTCTTAATTTCCCTCTATTTTTCCTCTACAACTTCTCACTATTGGTGTAGCTCAGGGGTTGGAGAACCTGTTTTGATGTTGTTGAACTCCTACCCTCATCTGCCTTAGACACCATTGCCAGTGATCAAGGATGATGGGAGTTGTAGCCCAGCAACATCAGGAGGACTACAGGCTTTCTGCCCCTGGACTAGGTTTATATCTAGTCACTTCCTTGTAGGTAGCTTTCTGATGGCAGATGCATAATCTTTTCAACAAACTAATCTACTTTTCTTAGCCACCTTATATGATTCCATTTCTCATAATTGTGAATGTGAGTAGAAAAGTATGAACCTGATGCTCCAGCTAGCAGCTTGCTCTTGTTATGGCCATGCTTTTTTCAGCAGCTATCTTCATTTTATTTAGATAGAAATTTCTATCCTGCCCTTCTAATGATTCCACAGGGCAGCTTCCAAAAAATTAAATCCACAGCTTCATAATAAAAATAACAATATACAAACAAGCAATATAGGATAAGGCCTCAGCAGATAAAAATAAGATCATATAAAACAGTCTTGTAAGGCAAAAGCCTACTGGAATAAAAAAAAGTCTTCACCAGCCAGCTGAAGACAGCAAGGAGTGGGGCAAAGACCTCCATCATTGGGATGAGGCCTTTCTCAGCTAGTTGTGCTTCCATCATGGGTGGAACACAGAAAGGAACTTCTCCATCTCATCATAGGAAGTATGCAGGCCAGCATGGAAGGAGGTGGTCCTTAAAGCATCCTGGACCCAAGACATTTAGGGCTTTTAAAGGAAAGCACCAGCATTTTGAATGGTGCTGAGAAACAAATTGGCAACCAATGCAGTTACTGCAGGATAGGTGACAGTTCCATGGGCAAACACCTCCTAAACAGCCTTGCTGCTGCCTTCTGGACCAACTGCAGTTTCCACAGACTCTTCAAAGGTAGCCCCATGTAGAGTGCATTGCAACAATCCAATCTAGGTGTAACTGAGGCCTGTGTTACCTTGACAAGGTCTTACCTCTTCAGGAATGGGTGCATAATTATTGGCTATAATCAAGACAAGTCCAATGGAACCTTAACAAATACTTGAAGTAAAACTAAAGAATTAAGGTTGATATAGTTATGAAAATACTCAGTATAAATTTAATAAAACACATAAAAAATACAATGAAAAAGAATATAAAGGATATAGTATACAGAAATCAAACAATGACAGACATAATGCTGTAATCTTCAAAAATGAGTAATAAAAACAATATACATCATGAAGAATGTTTCTGGTATGTACAAATTTTGTTCAGTTGATCCGTTTCTTTTGTGAAGAAAAGAGAAATATGTTTTTTGTTTGAAAAGTCTAACCAGACGCGTTTCGACAAAGAAGTCTTTATCAATGGCTACTAATATGACTTTCAACAAAAATTGAATATAATACGATATCCAAGGAAATATGACATTCACTTCTTTAGACACTGTAACTTTTCATTTAAAATGGGTTGTATGCTCTCCATCTGCAGAGTTGGTGCATATGTCACTGATGTTTTTTTGTAATGGAAAGCTTACAACCACAATTTTTATATTTGGAGAAGGTATCGGTTATTATCCGATGTTGGATCATGGCTAGCACAAATGATAACATTGTGTGCATTTTTTAAAAAAAATGTGTAGGGAGCCCCTGTATTATACACACTTTTGTCTCATCTGTACCTGTGCAGGAGTCATGCTCTTGGAACTAAGCTTAGCTAAATAGATGTTTTGTAACTGAAATGTAAAAAACATTGCACAAGACATTCATATTTCTGATACCAGTGTTAGAGACTAGTGCCCTGACCCAGAGCTGCTTGCTTTGTTCTGGAAAACTGAGATTCCCATTGTAACAGTGTGGAATACATGTTGGAAGGATGGGGTGCATGGGAGTCAATTCCTCCAGAAATGACAAAGCCCACCACTTTGTCAGCAAGGCACATCACACACTTAGTTCCACATATTGGACAGAAGATTCTTTCTGCAGCATAGCACTGTTCCATGTACCCTAGGGCTCAATCCACAGGGCGGTTTAGGCCTAGAACTGGTAGTTGTGGACTACAACTTCCACACAGTTGGCTGGGGTTGATGGGAGTTGTAGTCCACAACATCTGGATGGCACCATGTTGGCTACATTGTTATAGAACAGCCTTTCCCAACCGGTGTGCCTCCAGATGTTGTTGGACCACAACTCCCATCAGCCTCAGCCATTGGCAATGGTGGCTGAGGCTGATGGGAGTTGTGGTCCAACAACATCTGGAGGCACACTGGTTGGGAAAGGCTGTTCTAGAAACTTACTTCTGGGTGTGGATGGATCTTAATTATCAAGTGCATCTCCCCCCCCCCTTTTGTGATACAAAGCAGTGCTCAAAAGACAAACAGTGTGGTTGAACTTCTTAGGAGTTCATCAAGCTTTAATGAGGTTTGAAAAAAATATGTTCTCTATTTCAAAGCATATGGTAGATGTCATTTTAATCCACACTTGCTTGTTTACTGAGACAATGTGTGTGTGTATATATATATATATTGTGTGGCAGACACTTCAGCATTTCCTCTAGCAGAAATCTGCATGGTTTTGAAACAGCTCTTCAACATCAGATTAATAGCTTGTGTGTTTCAGATGGCAACATCTGCCTTTGTGACATTTAGGGAACAACAATAAAACACGAATGTTTAAAAGAAAAGAGGGCTTGTGCATAGAACAATCACGAGGACATGCCTTCTTGGGTGGATCAGGACACTGTCCTGCCCAAACTCACTGAAATCAGATACAACAGAGCTGTGCTTTTCTTTAGTAGTTTTAATAGAAAGTTTCAGTTCAGAGTGCTTCATGAATCAGTTTACAGGTTACATAGAATTCAGCATTTTTACTAGGAGTAAGTAAGCATGACTATACTGCTCTAAGACACTGTTGCAGCAACTAGTCATGCCCCCTCACCATAGTTGCATGAACTGAGTGTCACTGTTGAGAACACATACGCACACAAGCACTCATCCTCAGATGGGCCACGGGGGCGTGTTGATGTTGCTGGTACAACAGCCTCTGTGTATGAGGTGAGGGCGGTGGCTCTGCCTCAGTAAGATCCTCCCCATCAGAGGGAGGGGGATTGTGCTGTGGCAGCAGCAGATCGGGCATTGGAAGGGGGTGAACGTTGGGCAGAGAGGCAGTTGCCTGACTGGGCTGAGCCTCCTCGCTGCTAACTGGAGCTATGGGGCAGAGCACCTGTAGGCCTGTCACTGGAGCCATCATCCCATTCAAAGTCCTCCTCCTCCTCCTTGTTCTCGCCACTCCACCCCTTTTCTGTGGGGCTTATGACAGATTTAGCAGTATTTTATACAAGGTGGACATTTTATCTCTGACTTGGAGCTGATGTGGTGTGCTTCACTTTTACCCTTCAGGAGAGACCCTAATGCATCCCTCCCTCCATCTGTGTGGTCCAATCTAAAGCCCATTAACAGAGCCAGTATAAAGTGAATGTATCCAATAGTGCTGGCTTTCCAAGAGATATCGTGGGAGTGCTGGTGTAGTTGTGGTGAGTTGCTCTGTGGTACATCTGATTTGTCTGTCTAAAGAACTGGTTTTCCTCTCCAGAGTTGCTAGAGGAAGAGGCCTCTGCTTCTGGGTTGCCTGTTAGTTAAGCCCTTTCATATATATATATACACACTGAGAATAGGCTGCATACACACCATAAATTTCAAGCACATTTCTCACCCCAAAGAATCATAGGAGCTGTAGTTTACCCCTCACAGGGCTACAATTCCCAGCACCCTTAACAAGCTACAGGTCCAAGGATTCTTTGGGGTGGAGGTAGGAAATTTGCTTTAAAGGTATGGTGTGTACTCAACCATAGTGGCTACAATGGAAGACTTCCACCACTTTTCATGGCACACACTGGTGGTAATAATATTGTTAAGCCAGTGTACAATTTGTTTGCTTCATAGGGGTAATGAATGCTAAGACAGATGCTGCCTAAACAACATTATCGTTGTTCTGCCTACACCATGAGCAGTAAGAAGCAATGCAGGTCAGCTCCATCTTTCCAACCTAGTGGATTCATCAAGAGTTAGGTGTACAGAACATAGTCAGTGCTTTGATCACCTACCAGTACAGGCTATTCTTCCCTGCTGCCTTTAGCCTCAGCTGCTGTGCGAATGTGACTTCATTCTATCTGTCATACACACTTATCCACATGCTACAAATGTAGGTCCAACGCATATAACCATTTGGTGTATCTAGAGGTGGAATGCATTTTCTTGTTTTGCCAGTGGCGAAGCTCTTGTCTCAGTGGCATGGTTCCTGCGTTATTATTTCCCAGGACTGTTCAAGTGAAAGTCATGGTGATGAAACCTATTTAGCTTTGCAGCGTAGACATTCCATCAGTCTCTCAAATACAATCTTTCAATAAACATTCTTAGAGCCATTAAGCTTTTCCTACCCATACATGCCTGTGGGTGCACATGCACCACTGCATGGTTTCCTACTTTACAAGGACCCCAGGTTGAAAGTTCTCACCTCTCATTTGCGATTGTTGCCTATCTGCAGATGGCATTGTAAAGTTTGTGGGTTTACAGAAAGAACCTCCTTAAGAAGCTTGCATTGATTGTCCCGCATAGCATCTCCTGTTGGGAACAATGTTGTTGTCAGAAAAGTGTTAAGAGTGGATTGTTCAAATCCTTGCCTTGAAAACTTTGCTCTGACATCTCAGAAAAAAATTAATCTTCTGTGTTAAAAGGTAATGGCAGCCAAAGTCAGGTCATGGCAAATTCTTTGAATGAAAAGCAATAATTGCATATAGTAGTTAACAGAAAAAAATAAATACTGTTACAAAAGCTAATGGTATATTAAGTCACCAAGGAATCTATGAAGCATCATTCATATTCAAACTTCATTGCTATAAATGTGCTTAATGGTGGTCCTTGCTGACTTGTTCTATTATCATGGCTGAAGCCAGAAAAGCAACTTAAATTCTTTAGCACACAGGATGTGGCGTTTCTACATTCAGAAATGAGGCACAATGCAAAGATGCTGCGACCCTGTTGCAACCACCTTAAAATATGTCTTCATTCACCAGGCAAGAAGGGTTGATTACATGTTCCATGGAACTTGATTATCTGTCAGGTCCAGAGATAATAACAGATGCTTTGTGCATCGATCTTCTATCACCTGTGTAATTTGTTACTCACTGTTCTTAAATTGTCTAAATCGACATATCCATTCAGCATAAAAAATGACTTGAGTTTTTCTGCTTAATTTGACATACTTTAAAAGAACAAGGTGATGCTCAGGCATCTGGAGAACATCAAAGTAGATGTCAACCTGATTCTTTAGCCTCCCCATATATCAGCCATTGACATTAAAGAGCATGAGGACATCCTGTGTTCAGGCAACTGGCATCTTTAAGGGGGTAGTCCTTTTTGAACTAAGTTGATGGCTAATTTGCATGTGTTGTAGGCATCTTTCTCAAATAGAAATGGGTAAAGCCCATTGGTATCATGCTCTTGAACTGGAAATAATGCATCAAGATATCAACCATTTCTTATCCAAAGTGAGAAGCTGAAAAGGGAATGTGTCAGGTTTGGCACTTTGGAGGCAAGCTGGTATGGGCAAGCAGTTCAGAAAGGAAGCAGTCATTCATGGAGTCATACTTGCAATCTGAGAGCATTAGATTGAGGGCCAAAACAGATGTGACATCACGTAAGTAGCCTTTGCACACATCTTTTTTCAAAATTGCTGATGAGTGAATATTGGATCAGGAAATTCTTTGCTCATGCCAGGGTCCTAGTTTGGGATGGTGAAGGGGAAGAGAGCTTTGACAGCTGTTTTTTAACAAAACACAAGGGCTAGATGCCACATCTTCTAGTTTGACCCTGAGGGGTCAAACCAGAATCAAAAGCTTCATAGGGCCAAGTGCACTAGGGCTGCTGGGGTATAGACCTCTCAATATGAATCTCAAGCAATTTTGTAACTTCCCCAGTCCCTAGGTTACATAAACACTTTCCTGTTCCACACACTTTTAAACATTTCTTGAACTTGACTGTGAAGGCATTTCTGTCAGTCTCCTGTTCTCTGGCCAATCAACTTCCTGTTCTCTGGCCAATCAGCTCTTTGCACCATTTAGCCAAGCCTAATCCAAACGTGTAGCTATGGCAAAGAGGTCCATCCCTGGACTGCTTGCTTGTCAGCCCTACTAGGAAGTCTCCTATTCCACCTGTTGTTATGAAGCTTATCCTGCATAGCCAGAATAACAGATTGAGGAGTCAGGCCTGAATCAGGTCTGCTTCAAGAACAGCTCTATGCAGTAGCTTAGCCTGGTTCTGAGTATGCTCAGAGCTGTTTCCCTGAATTCCAGCTCTCCTTATAGGTAATTAAAGAGGGAGTGTTTCCTACCATCTTCTGGCCATCTGCAATAGGCCAGCAACTTTCTTCTATGGCAAGCCCACTGCAGTGGCACAAAGAATAAGGTGCCCGGACCTTGTTGAACAGAATCTCTAGTTTGAGACTTGGGATGTGCTAGAATTCCACCCAGTTTGGATTTGGTGCTGAATTTTCCATTAATTCACTAATTTGTAGTCTCCACTTCTGACACCATGTAATATGTTTGGGTTTGATATATAGAGCCAACAGTTAACGAGGTAGTTTTATTAAGTTGTAGATATAACAACACCATGTTTTCTCCTCAAGCTTCTTCAGTCAGCCAGGCTCCACCCCCTCACCCCATTCTTCAGGGATCATCTCTAAACTCCCATCCCAATGTTTCTATAAGGAAATGTCTCTAAATTACTACAGTCACTACATCTCCCCTTTTCTCAACCAAAGTAACAAACACCAACAGACAAACAAGAATTAAATTCTGTAGAGGAGAGGTTACTAGCACATCACTCTAGAGCAGCCTTTCCCAACCAGTGTGCCTCCAGATGTTGTTGGACCACAATTCCCATCTTTCCTGGCCATTGGCAATGCTGGCTGAGGCTGATGGTAGTTGTGGTCCAACAACATCTGGAGGCACACTGGTTGGGAAAGGCTGCTCTAGAGTGAGTCTTTACCACTCACTTCCCTGCTTTATCCCAGGCTTCTCAGCAGGTTTCTATAAGTCTCTGTGGAGCTTTCACCTTCCTTGCTGACCGCCGAGGCATCTCATATTTCTTCACCTTATCTTCCATAATGTCATTCTGGGGAACAACTTGTTTTTCTTTCTGCCCCTGTGAACATACAAGAGGTGTTGATGTACAGTCGGTCCCATTTCCACCTGCTGGAGCATCTGGATCACTTTTTGGGAGTGCTCAGAGATCCCCACAATTATGTCAAAATGTCTCTGAGCTGTCTGAACTAAATATGATCATGAGTGCACTAGCTGTTAGACTATGCGCCTCTGATCCCAGAGATTGGAGTTGTAATTTCTCAAGTACAGTTTGTCACCTGGTTTCAGTCCAGGGAACTCCTTTGCTTTTTTGTTAAAATAACTGTTTTTGTTTTTGCTTCAGACCTTGTTATTTTTTTGAACTTCTGTATGGTTATGTTCCTCCATAAATAGTTCCTCAGTTATGGGTAGTGTAGAGCGTAACCTTCTTCCCATGAGTAACTGTGCTGGAGACCAGCCATAGTCCAATGGTGTACTGCGGTAAGTCAATAAAGCCTTATATAAATCTCTACTGTCAGCTGCCTTTCTCATCAGGTTTTTAACTGTTTGGATGGACTTTTCCACAAGGCCATTGGATTTGGGGTAATAGGGACTGGATGTACTGTGACAGAAGTCCCATCCTTTGCAAACTGCTTAAACTCTGAACTGGAAAACTGAGGTGCATTGTTACTAAGAAGTTCACATGGGATTCCATACCTTGCAAACATTGCCTTCAGGCTGTCTATTACTGACACACTACTTGTACCATTCAGATTGTAGATCTCTGGATACAGGGAGTAATAATCAGTAACTATCAAGTATGCTTGTGAATTCCAAATAAAGAGATCAGTGCCTACCTTCTCATATGCTCTCTGTAGAACAGGGTGCAGATGCAGAGGTTCTGCATTAGCAATATCCCGATTGATCCTTGGCCAATACACTACTTCCCATGTCCTCTTCTTATATTTTTCTATTCCAAGATGACTTTCATGGATCTTTTAAAGCATTTCATACCGGAGGGTCCTTGAAATCACTACCTTGCTGCCTTTGAAAATCAGCCCATCTATCCCTGAGAGGTCATGCCTGCTATTCCAGTACTCCCATAGACCTTCAAGTAAACGTTTCTTTCAAGAGGCACATGGCATCATTGTTCTCTGTTTCTGCTAAAATTTGCTGTAATTTTCTATCAGCTATTGGAAGTTAGTGTACTATCAGGTCTTACATATGCCTGCACCTCCATATCTGAAATATGCTCTGGGTACAATGAAGGTTGTGTTGCCCTGGACAGTGCATCTGCTGTAAACAACAATTTGCCTGGTGTATAGGACACTATCAAGTTATATTTTTGTAATTTGAACATCATCCTTTGCATTCTTAAAGTACAATCATTTAATGGCTTTTCAAACAATGCTATCAGAGGTTTAGGGTCAGTTTCAACTTGTACTTTTTGTCCATAGATAAACTGGTAAAATCTCTGGCAAGCAAACAGGATACCTAGCAGCTCTTTTTCAATCTGTGCATATCTGTTTTCTGCCTCAGTCAATGCCTTAGATGCATATGCCACTGGTTGCCAGTTACTGCCATGGTTCTGCATAATCACTGCACCCAGCCCAGACTGTGAGGCATCCAAAGAAATCTTGAGTGGCTTACCAGGATCATAGAACTTTAACACAGGGGCTCTGCCAAATTACTTATTCAAGATAGTCCATGTTTCCTCCTGTGGTACATCCCAGTACCACTCATGTTTGTGTTCAAGAAGTGCCCAGAGGGGTGTTGCTTTAGATGACAAATTCGGTATAAATTTCCCAAGGTAATTAATCATCCCTAGGAATCGTTTCACATCTTTCTTAGATTGGGGCCATGGAATCATTTCAATAGCCTCAACCTTTCTCTTTTACTCCCTCTGCAGAGATCATATCTTCCAAAAATGTCAGTTCAGTGACCCCAAATACACATTTTTCTTTATTTAATTTCAGATTTGCTGCTCTTGTTCCATCTAAGGCCTTCTGAAGCCGCAGATCATGTTCAGCTTTGGTAGAACCCCACACAATGATATCAATTGAGGTGTCAGCTCCATCAGTGTGTTCATATATCGTGTGTATGGCTTTATGGTACACTTCGGGCACTGAAGCCACACCAAATGGGAGCTGCAGAAACAATACCTCCTAAAGGAGTGTAAAACTGTCCTCTGTGAGTTTTAACTGTCAAAAGCCAGAGGAGGCATCAAGTTTGCTGAAAAAGCAAGCATTTGCAAATTGTGCCATGATTTCCTCCCTAGTGGGATGTTTCAAATGCTCCCTCTTTATAGCTTTGTTAAGGCATCTGGGATCAAGACAAACCCATAATTTGCCATTATGTTTCTCTATAATAACTGGAGAGCTCACCCATTCTGTGGGTTCCTCAATCTTCTCAGTGACCTGTAAAGCCTCCACCCTTGACAGCTCCTCTCTGAGTTTGTCACAAAGTGGAAAAGGCACTTTTCTGCATGGATGGATCACTGGGGAAACTGATTTATTTGGATTCTATGCTCACCTGGTAAACAGCCAAGTCCTTCAAATATATTGTGATAACTCAAAATCAATGTCTCATATTCCTGTTCCCCATTGGCTTGCATGACCTGTACCCGTTTAATCAGATGAAGCTTCTCACATGTTGCCAAACCCAGAATTGGAGTCACCTGTTTAGGAACTATAATAAATGGCAGTTTGTACAGATGTTTTTAGTGATTTGTCCTTTGTTTGCTGCCTTGAACTTCTGGGAGGAAGAACGGGATAGAAGTTTAATAAATAAATAAATAAATAAATACTTGCTATTGTTATGGATCAGATTTTTTTGTTGTCATTTTCTGCAGCTATTTTTGGGGAAAAACCACATCTAAAATATTGATATTAATACTGATATTTTATTGCCATTTCCTTCAATTTATCAATATTTCCTTTCAAAATATTGATATTTCCTTTTATAATATCAATATTAATATCATTTTTTTTAAGAGGGGAAAAAATGGATCGGTAAAACCAACAGCTTACAGACAAAGAACGAACGCGAACCAATCCCAGCCTGTTAGGTCAACGGAATGCTTTCAAACCAGGACAGGCCAATGGATCTCATCCCTATCGGAGCCTCCTGGCACCTAGCAGATTCTTATTTTTTCCACAATTAGGAAGACCTGACATGGAATTCCACAAGGTTCAAATAAAATTGTGAAAAAGTATTGTATTTACTCAAAATGATCTGCGTTTTCTTTCTTTAATTTTATTTTAATCGGTTCTTACTCTTCAAGATTACACTAAAAAGAAGACGGTGAGCTGATGTATGTATATCCTGCTCAGTACATGGGGTCTTGGGGTAAATCCTAACATTGGATAAGTTTACCCACTCAGAGATTAAAGAGTTATAAAAGGGAAGTTTTCTCCCTTCCAACCATATGCCTGTGAAGTGCTTGGTGGTAGATTATACTCCCAATAAACTAAGTAATGGAGGGACATTATTCTCTATGTTGAAACTTGACGAAACTATAAAACAGGCTGCAGAGTATCGTAATGCTGAGATAAGTCAGATTTTGAAACTAATCATATGTAAATTTGGGGGAAACAACCAAAGAGCAAAAAACCCATGGAACTTAAAAATGAAAAAAGCAACACCCTCTCCTACCAAATCTAATGTTTTGATACCGTCGACCACGGTATCTTGTTGGATCGCCTGGAAGGATTGGGAATAGGAGGCACTGTTTTGCTGTGGTTCCGTTCCTTTCTCTCTGACAGGCATCAACAGGTAGCATTGGGAGATGAGGTTTCAGACCCTTGGCCCCTCACATGCGGAGTGCCACAGGGTTCTATCCTCTCTCCCATGCTATTTAACATCTATGTAAAGCCGCTGGGAGCTATCATCAGGAGTTTTGGGCTGCGATGTCATCAATATGCAGATGACACACAGCTCTATCTCTCCTTTAAATCTTCACCAGAGATGGCTGTGGAGACCTTGTCCAAGTGCCTGGAATCCGTGAGTGGATGGATGGGAAGGAACAGACTGAAGCTCAATCCTGATAAGACTGAGGTGCTACTTGTGGGTGACAGGGGGAGGTTGGGTGCTGTTGACCTACAGTTTAATGGGGTGAGTTTACCCCTGAAAGATCAGGTCCGCAGCCTCGGGGTGGTTCTTGATTCCAAGCTGTCCATGGAGGCTCAGATTTTGGCAGTGAACCGGGCAGCTTGGTACCAATTACATCTCATATGGAGGCTGCAACCCTACCTCCCTATTCATCAGCTCCCACTGGTGGTACACGCCCTGGTCACCTCTCGATTAGCCTACTGCAATGCGCTCTATGTGGGGTTACCCTTGAAAATGGTCCGGAAACTACAACTGGTGCAGAATGCGGCGGCTCGGTTGCTTACAAACAGCTGCCGCCGTGATCACATCACGCCAGTATTATTTCACCTACATTGGCTGCCAGTTGTTTTCCGGGCCCAATTCAAGGTGTTGGTATTAACCTTTAAATCCCTATACGGTCTCGGCCCAGTTTATCTGAAGGAGCGCCTCCAGTACCACAAATTAAGCCACCCAACCAGATCAGCCACACAGGGCCTTCTCTCAGTCCCACCAACGAAAACAGCTAGGTTGGTAGGGACTAGAGAGAGGGCATTTTCAGTGGCGGCCCCCACTCTCTGGAACTCCCATTCGATCTTCGCCATGCCCCTTCCCTGGATATATTTCGCCGGGCATTAAAAACTTGGCTTTTTGGACAGGCCTTCAGGAATTCCGGGGAGGGCTAACTTTTTTGGGATATTTTATTATCTATTGATCGCCCTAACTGATTTCATGCTGCTGTGATTAATGATCGTTCTGATTTTATTGTATTTTATCTGTATTGTATTGTAATTTACTGAATTTTAGTTTGTACGTCGCCTAGAGTGGCTTCGGCCAGATAGGCGACACAAAAATTAAATTTATTATTATTATTATTATTATTATTAATGTAAATGGACTGCCTTCAAGTTGATCCCGATTTATGGTGACCCTATGAATAGGGTTTTCATGGTAAGCAGTATTCAGAGGTGGTTTACCATTGCCTTCTTCTGAGGCTGAGAGGCAGTGACTGGTCAAAGGTCACCCAGTGAGCATCATGGCTGTGTGGGGATTTGAACCCTGGTCTCCCAGGTTGTAGTCCAGAACTCTAACCACTATGCCACACTGGCTCTAAACTCCACAAATATCAGCTAGCTCACAGGGGATGTTATGTATAGGAACCCATTTCTTAGGACTGTTCTGTAAATTAAAATAATAGAGTGATGATGTTCATGAGACTGATAGATCATGGTAGGACCCTATGTTTGTCTCTGAACTTAACTGGTAATTGTCTTTATGACAATAAACTATAATTATTGGAATAATGTCATATTTTTGGTAGTATTAGAATGCATGTTATGTCTTTTTAATGTTTTACATTAGTTGCATTCTTGCCAATTTGCAGTTTATATATTTATGCTTAATTTTATGTTATGCAGGAAATATGTATTGTGTAACTTAATTATAGGATTTATAGATGTAAATGGAACTTGAAATGAAAATATGCTAATAGCATTTTAGAGTTATTGTTCTCAGCTGTTCTCAGATATGTGCTCTTGAATCTATATTTGTTTGGTTGTCTAGCCTTGTTCATGGCAATATCCTCCAGCAAAGAATGGTGTGGGTTTTTTTCAGGGAGAGAAGGAAAATAAGGGGGGGCGGGACAATTTGCCTGTAAAATAAGAATGTTGCATATTAATTTCTTTGTACTTTAAGAATAAAATCCTTTAATATTTGGGGTGTGGAGCAATTATGTATTCATTGGCTTTAACCTTATGGTAATAAGGGAACAAAGCTTGAATGTCTTTCCTTTTTCTTGTTTGTATTTCTTGTGAATAATTTAATGCAAACAATCAGTTCATATATGGTATTAGAGTTCTGCTCATCATGGTTCATACATATTTCTATTGCAAAACTTGATTATCCATGGTTTGTAATTTGAAGGATGAAAACAAAGGATGGGGCAAATTAAATATGCTTTCAAGGAGCAGTAATGGCTGCTTCTTTACCCCCCCCCCTTTACTAGATATTGTGTTTAGTATGGGAAAAGCAAAGCAATGGGTTTGCACTGGTTTGCACTGATCCACAATTTCATGTGCAGACCTTCCCATACATTTCAGTGGAAAACCTCAATCCATGTGCCCAAAGGAAGGCATGTGCTGATTGGCTACTTCCATTTAAATGAATGGGAAAACTGTTATGAGCAGAGTTATGAGTGCATCACTGGATTGGTGGGGGTGGATAGCAAGTATATGGTAGTTGGATTTTTGTCTGTAGCCTGTAAAAAGATAACCATCCATGGACCTCATCTGCTGGGTTTCTTCAGTACTCAACCCTTGTGTTGAAAGCAGAATTTCAGAACAGTCATGGTGAGACTTTTCCCCCCTTTGTTGAGGTGACCTACTCTGCAATCCAAAGTGTATTTCCTAAGAGATTACATGTAGACAATACTGAGATAGATGTACCAATGGTCTTACTCAATATAAGGCAGTTTCCTATGTTTCATATGTTATACCACTAGTGGTGGAGCAGCCTTTTTTCCCTCCAAAACAGCAGGCATTTCTGCACCAGGTCTGGTTGATCTGCTGCAGAATTCTGCTCCAGTAAATGGATTGTGTTTGCTAGACTAGGGTAAAGCCTAAGGCATTTCATTTAATCCCTGTGACAAACATATACGTGGAGGGGGCTTTGTGGGCCATCTAGTCCAACCTTGCTCAGTGCAGGAAATCTACAACTAGAGCATATGGCTGCCCAGGCTGTGCTTGAAGCCCCCTAAGAAGTGTTGAGCCCTGTGCAGTCAGAAGATGGATGTGACATTTGGTGAAAGACTCTGAAGGAATGCATGTGATATATAAATGACAGGATTCAAAGGGCTAAGTATGCCCAAGGGCTTAAAAAGATATTTTTGAATAGCAGACAATTAATGTTTGAGGAAAACAACTGAAGAACCACCTTTAGAATATGGTACTAATTATATGGGCCTGGATCTTAAGTTGCTCCTACATTTGCACAAGGAGTGGGGGGTATTCTGCTGTAGCTCCCCACACTTTTCCCAAGAGTCCCCTAGTCTGCAAGAGCAGATTTTCAGGGGACAGCAGAGGGAAGAGGAGGTGAGAAAGTTCTGCTGGGTAAAGTCCTGCTCATGGAAGGAAAGACTGGATACAAGCCAATCAACTTGTTCTTTCAACTTGGACAAATAAATACAAGGAAAAACAATATCAAGTGAGATTTCCTGCCAATTCTGCAACTGGATGTGACTAGTATGGTGGAACAAAAGGGAAAGTGAATGTAGGCAGTATTCATATAACACATCATGCTCACAAGGCAGGAAGTAATAGAATTGCCATGTCAGTGACATGACATTGTTTAGAGCAGCATTAGATGGGAACACCACCCTTTGAGAAGGTTAGTGGAAAAAGATAAAGGATTCAGTGAAAAGCTGAAAGGATATTTAAAATATCTTTATCAACAAAGATGATAAAAGGTGGAAGGCAAGTTATGTGATGAAAGGTTTGAAGATATTCCATATGTTGATCCTGGGTTAATATGGAGACACTTTTCAAATATCTTCACAAGCATCAGAAGGAACAGCGAAGAATGTCCAAGCTGTTCAGTGTATCTTATCCAATAAAGACAGGATGAAAAGCAATGGATTTAAATTAAAGAAATGCACTGGCTGCCCATTGGCTACCGGGCCATGTTCAAGGTTCTAGTTTTGGTGTACAAAGCCCTATACAGCTTGAGACCAGGATACCTGAAAGACCGTCTTATCCCTTATATATCCAGTTGATCACTGCGCTCCGCAGGTGAGGGCCTCCTGTAGATACCATCCTATCAGGAACTCCATTCTGCACAACATAGGAAATGACCTTTAGTGTGGCAGCACCTACTCTGTGGAACTCCCTACCCTTAAATATTAGACAGGCACCATCTCTGTTATCTTTTCAGCGCTTATTGAAGACCTTCCTCTTTCAACAAGCCTTTTAAGTTGAGAGCTTATCCCAGTTTGTTTCTGTGTTGGAACTGCTTTTTCATATGATTTTAAACCTTTTTTAAAAAACAAGATTTTTTTAACCTTTAAAAAAAAATCTTCAAAGCTTTAAAAAAATGTTTTTAAAGTTGTTTTGTTTTAATGTATTTTAATGTCTGTTTTTATGATGTTGTAAAGTGTTTTTAGTGCTTTTGTGTGCTTCGCTGGGCTCCTGGTGGGAGGAAGGGTGGGATATAAATCAAATAATAAATAAATGCAGATATAGGATTGTTGTTTTAAAAATCAGAATGTCTTTTTATTAATACATCACCCAGCCAACATTAGTCTTCTGACTGTTTTATATATATATAAAAAAAACTCTAAAGGGGTAATCATAGATTTAAAAGCATAATATCACTAATAACAGATACTTATGCTATTACTTCCAGATTAAAGACAAATAAATGGCTGGTGTTAGTATAACTGCACAAGGGCACTTATTACACCATTAAAATGGCCCAAGTCTCAGAAAGTTCAAGAATTTTAGAATAGCTAAGTTTAATCCAGGGAAGAGAAATCTATTTTTAATACTGTGAAGCTCTTCTGTTCTGCTACTTGAATTATTAGGCAAAATCTGGTTTGTTAAAAATACAGGATACAAATGTACATCCAAATGTACATCCAGGCAAATGTAAATATTTCTAGGTTGATTATAATGCGAGATGGTACCTCATCTGGTCATGTGCAACAACTGTATCCCTATTTGAATTGGAATACACATTGTGTTCCATCAGCATATGGGGGTTTAGGAGTGATCCTATCCTGTCCAACAAATGAAATTCAAGGGTAGGATCACACTGTTAAAAGTGTTTTAACTTCAGTTGCCAGGGAAACCTAATATGAATTTAACTTGCTTAGGCACTTGTGATCTGTACATCTGCAGTGTTTCAGGAAGGCTGACATCACAGCTATAAAAGCCTATTTTCAATAAATGTTTGAAGGATGATTCATTATTGGAAAGTGTACATTGGCTAGGAACAAGCATCTCATTTTCTTTGTTACAGACATATCTAGCACCCATAAGAGACATCTGTGCCAACAGTCTTTCAGTGGGTGATATTTATGTACATGACAAAATCTCTCTCTCACACACACAAAATAATCTTGCAATGTAAAATTCACAATGTACTTAATGATGTCAACTTTTTTTAAAAAAAGAATACGTTGATATTTTAATAAAACTAACTTGGAATGTGTTTGGGGCTCTTTGTCAAAAGGCATCGTATTCCCAAACTGATGTGACGTCCTGGAAAGGGTGAATAGAGATAACCATAGACTTAAGTCAGGGCTGGGGAATCAGATGTTGTTGGACTCCAACTCCTATCAAATCTAGCCAACATGGCTAGTGGTCAAGGATGATGGGAGTTGTGAGCCCAGCAACATCTGGAACCCCACAGGTTTCCCACCCCTGTGCTAAGTGCTACATGCACTATATAAGGAAGAGAATTTTAGAAGTCTTCTGCTTTCTGGAATCCTGATTGAGTGGGTATTTGTAGTAAAATTTTCCCGTTCAATGGATGCTAGCGTCAACTGGCTTACCCAGAGTTGTGTGTAACGTGCTTGAAGTAATCAGAATTCTTAAATTTCCTTTCTGGATAGAGGTTCTGGCTTTTCTGTGAGTGAGCTGAAATACTTAAAGGCTTAAAGAAAGCACAGACAGGAGCAGCCAAGGCGGATGCAAAAGCAGGCCAATTCACAAGGCCTTCTTTGAAGTGCAAGAGTCATCCTGTTGCAGAGCTGGGAGGCAGGGGTGGGGAAGATGGGGAGGATTCAGTGATACCAAAGATACCATTCAGATTCAAGAAGAAAGATTGTTTGCACCCCGTCCCTAAGGCCTGTGGTATATATCAGCAAATAAATGTTTAGGCATGGAAGTTTCCATCTCTCAATATGCTTGTATTATGGCACTACACAAATAGAAAGTTACCAGATGCTCAGGCAAGAAAAGGATGCCATCCCACTCTGCTTGTGAGCTTGTCAGGGCCATCTGATTGGCTATTGCTGAAGAAAAAGTTTTGGACTAGATGCACTAATTGGTCTGATGGTCCAGTATAGGTAGTTTGTGTGGCAGAGAAATGGGTGAAATTAGGTGGAGTTAGACCAAAGATGAATCATCTAAAGAGAACTCTAAAGCAATTTGATCTAACATAGCATTTCCCAACCTTGAGTCCCCAGATACTGGTAGACAACAACTCCCATCAGCCCTGTCAGGCCCAGGATGTGACTCAGGAACCAGACCAACGATTGTAGTTAATTCGTGTTTTATTAGGGTAATGTCCAAACAAAGACTGCATTTTCTCATGAATCAATACAGGGATACAGGTCCTGCGGCATTGGGAGAAAGTTGACAGAGCAAGGGACTTCTTCCCGCCTGTTCTTTAAGAAGGGGCCAAACGGGCACGCAATCTTTTGCTCCTCCTTAACTGCCCCTCAGGTACTGCCCGCCTTCCCCCCCTTCTCTCCTGTCTTTTCAGCTGTCTGCGTGTGCGCGGTGAGGGGGGAAGCATCACCCCCTCCTCTTCTGAAGTTTCCGATTCCAGGATGGGGGATAGGGGAGGGGCTGATGGTAAACTGCCTCCCCGCTTTTCGGCTGTGAGCAGCCCTCCCTCTTCCCCCTCTTGCTCTGAGCCTGAAAGAGGGGGAGGCGTGAGAATGTCCAGGGAGGGCTCAGGCTCCCCGTTGCTAAGCGACCTTATCACTGGCAGTTCCTCTGTTTCGTCTTCGCTCCAAAGGGGGGAAGTTCCTCCCCCTTCCCTCTGCCATCCATCCGAATACTCTTCTCCCAACTCTCCGGGATCCAGCTCCCCGGGATTGGGACCCCAGCTCTGCCTTCCGACACCATCCCCCCTCCCAGGCTGTGCCCCCCTCCCCTTGTCTGGCTTGGGACGGTGGGGAAAACGTTGATGGAAAAGTTTTACGAATTCTGGAGCATGCACATCAGCTGCATCTTCCCATGATCTGTCAGCCACCCCATAGCCTTTCCAGTGAATCAAGTACTGCAGCTTGTGGCGTCTGATCCTGGAATCTAAGATCTCCTCAACTTCAAAATCAAGCTGCTCATTTACCAGGAGTGGAGCTCCGGGAAGTTCCTCCGGCCGTAACTCACTGGGAGGGGCGGCTTTCGTTAAGAGGGATCGATGGAACACAGGATGTATTTTAAACGTGTCAGGCAGCTTCAGTCGGTACGCCATGGGATTGATTTGAGTTTCTATTTCGAAAGGACCCACCCTCTTGTCTTGTAATTTTCTACATTTTTCCGGCATCTGGAGGAAGCGGGTGGACAACCATACCTGGTCTCCCGGTTGAAGGGGGGGGGCCCTCCTTCCTGTGCAGGTCAGCAACTCGCTTGTACTCCGTTTTGGCTTCGTTTAACTGCTGTTTCAGTGTCTGTTGCGCCGCTTGCAATTCCTTAAGGAAGTTCTCAGCTGCTGGTACCAGCATTCCTTCTGAGCTGCTTGGAAAGACTTTAGGATGGAATCCATAATTAGCGAAGAATGGGGTTTGTTGAGTGCTGGAGTGCAGAGAATTGTTGTAGGCGAACTCTGCAAAATGCAAATATGATACCCAGTCAGTCTGTTGATAGGACACATAACTTCATAAATATCTTTCCAAAACGGCGTTCAAGCGTTCCGTCTGCCCATCTTTCTGGGAGTGATGGGCGGAGGAGAGTTTTAATTCCGTCTGCAACTGTTTCCACATTGCTCTCCAAAATTTGGCTGTGAACTGAGTTCCTTGGTCTGAGACTACGCTGTTTGGCAATCCATGCAGCCGGTAGACTTCTTTTATGAATAACTTGGCCATTTCTTTAGCCTCTAAGGCCCCTGCACAAGGAAGAAAGTGTGCCATTTTGGTAAGTAGATCCACCACTACTAAGATGGCTGTCATTCCTTGGGACTTGGGTAGATCAGTTATAAAATCCATGGAGAGGTCCTTCCAGGGTTCGTGTGGGACAGGCAACGGTTGTAACAGTCCTGCTGGTGTCCCTGTTTGTGTTTTTGTCCGCAGACAGACAGAGCAGGACTTTACATAACTCTCAATATCCCGACGCATTTTAGGCCACCAGAAGTCCTTGGCCACGTTCTGAATGGTCTTGTAAATCCCAAAGTGTCCCGCTGTGATGGAATCATGACACTGGCGTAGGATTCTGAGCCTTAATTCCCCTTCTGGCACATATCTGGCGGTTTTGAACCATAACAGTCCATTTCTCCAGTGAAAGGTTACTTCTGAGTCTTGACCTTGTCCCGTCTCCTGCTGATATTTTAGCATGTCTGCATCTTCTTGTTGTGCCTTTTTGAGTTCCTCTTCCCATGAAGGCTGGCATACTCCCAACGTTAATTTCTCTGGCGGGATGACGTACTGAGGCTGGTCCTCAGATTCACTTTCTTTGTATTGTGGCTGTCTGGATAAGGCATCCGCTCTCTGGTTTTTGGCTTGGGCGTGGTAAGTAATCTGGAAGTTAAACCTAGTGAAGAACTGGGACCATCTTATCTGTCTCTGGTTCAGCTTTCTGGCTGTTTGGAGGCTTTCAAGATTCTTGTGGTCGGAGCGCACTTCAATTCGATGAGAGGTCCCCTCTAGGTATTGTCTCCAGTTTTCAAAAGAGTCCTTGATGGCCAGCAGCTCCTTCTCCCAAACTGTGTAGTTCTTCTCTGCAGGCTTTAACTTCCGAGAGAAGTACACGCAGGGGTGCAGCTCCTTCCCTTCTTGGTCTAATTGCAGAAGGACCCCCCCGATGGCAAAATCTGAAGCATCTGCTTCCACTACAAAAGGGCGGTTCGGATCAGCAAAGCGCAGAATGGGCTCAGTAGCAAACCTTCTCTTCAGCTCCTCAAAGGCCTCGGTGGCGTTCTCTGTCCATTGAAACTTCTTCTTCCCCCTTAAACAGTCAGTCAGAGGAGCTGTTAATTTGGAAAACCCTGGAATGAACTTTCTGTAATAATTGGCAAACCCCAAAAACCGTTGTACATCGTTTTTGGTGACAGGTTGGCCCCAGTCCAATATGCAGCTTACTTTCCCTGGGTCCATCTCCACGCCTTCCGCTGAGATTCGATATCCAAGGAAGTCTAGAGACTTGAGGTCAAATCCACATTTCTCTAATTTAGCATACAGGTGATTTTCTCTCAGTCTCTTCAACACCGTCTTCACATGCTGGTCGTGGTCTTCCTGGTTCTTTGAGAACACCAGGATATCATCTAAGTAACAGATTACATACGTGTCCAACAAGTCTCTAAACACGTCGTTCATGAATTTTTGAAAAATTCCTGGCCTTCCACAAAGCCCGAACGGCATGACCAGGTATTCCTACTGTCCGTAAGCGGTCAAGAATCCTGTTTTCCATTCATCTCCCTCCTTCATTCTGATCAGATTGTACGCTCCTCTCAAATCCAACTTCGTGAAGATTTTTGCAGAGCGCAGTTGGTCCAGCAACTCTGAGATCAGGGGCAGCGGGTAGCTGTTGGGGATGGTGATCTGGTTCAATGCGCGATAGTCGTTACAGGGTCTGAGTTCCCCCCCTTCTTTTTCACAAACAATAGTGGCGCTCCAGCAGGGGATTGTGAGGGGCGTATGAATCCTCGCCTCAGGTTTTTATCCAGGAATTCCTTCAGGGCCTCCCTCTCATTCTCTGTGAGAGAGTAGATTCTCCCTGATGGGATGCTGGCTCCTGGCACTAGGTCAATCGCACAGTCGTAAGGGCGGTGGGGGGGTAAAGTCTCTGCCTCTTTTTCATCAAACACATCTTTGAATTCTTCATACTTTGGTGGCAGGGTCACTTGCTCGATCTCTTGCACTGCCCCCGCTAAGGTGTTCTTGATTCCTTCAGGTTGACAGTTCTCCTGGCAATACTGTGAGGTGAACCACACCACCGCCTCCTTCCAACTTATTTTGGGTTCATGCTTTGCTAGCCAGGGCATTCCCAGAATCACCTCAAAGTTCGAGAGATCTGACACATATAGCGAAATGAACTCTTCGTGCCCAGGGATTTGAAGTTTCACTTCCTCCATGGCTTGTGTCACCCCTCCTGACTTCAGGGGTCTCCCATCGATAGTCTCCACAGCTAGGGGAGCATCCAGTTTCCACCGGGAAATTCCATTACGCTTGACTAACTTTGCATCAATAAAATTTGTGGAGGCTCCACTGTCAATTAAGGCAGTGGAATTAAACACCACTCCTCTGGAAGTTGTAATCCGAATAGGCAAGACCAACACCCCCTTTGAGGGAGGTTGGATCGTTGGGGGGCCTTTATACAACGCTGCCCCCAGTCCACCGGCCTGCACGTGGACTGGGAGTTCTAGTTTCCCGACGGCTCGGCTTTCCCCCCTTTCAGTCCACAGTCTCTGGCCACATGGCCCGGCTTTGAACAATAAAAGCATAAACGTTCCCGGCGTCGTCTTTCCTTTTCTTCTTCTGACAGTCTTGGCCTAGCCCCTCCCTGTCCCTCAGTTGCATTACCTGCCATCCCTGTAGTGGGAAGGGTCTTGTTGCGGGATGCCGAGGCTGAGTATCTCGGGACCTCCTGCTTCCTTTCCAGGCGCCTTCCTTCCATCCGGTGATCTATCTGTAGGCATAGCCGGATGAGCCCTGGTAGGTCAGCGGGGGGGGGAGGTCCTGGCCAACTCATCCAGGATTTCAGCATTTAATCCACTCCGGTACATAAACATCAGGGCGGCGTCATTGTAACCAGTTTCCTGGGACAGAATTTTAAAAGCGTTAGTGTACTCGGAAACAGTCCCTTTAGCTTGCTTCAGAGCGCCTAGTTGCCGCGCTACTGTTTCAGCCCTTTGCGGGTCTTGAAACATCTCAGTCATCTCCTGTATAAATCCTCTGTACCTTCCTAAGACAGTATCCTTTCTCACGAGATACGGAGTCACCCATTTTGCAGCTTCTCCCTCCAGGAGGCTAATCACGAAAGCTACTTTAGCCCCATCGTCTGGAAATTCCGTGTGCCTGACATCCAGATATAACTCACATTGAGCCACGAAGGTTGCCAACTGATCACTTTGTCCCGCGTATTTTGGGGGCAATCCAATGGGAACCTTTACTACGGCAGCTGGAGGGGCTGTTCGCATCTGGTCTATCGTGGCCTTCAAGGTTTGATTATCCATCTTCAGCGCCTTGACTGCTGCTAGCAGGGCTTGAACATCCATCTGCAAATCAGCTACCTTAGTCCTCAGGAGTTCCACTTCTTCCGTCTCAGAAGTGGGGTTCGTCCCCCCCGCTGCTCCCTTTGACATCTTGTCCCAGTCAAGTGAAGAGAGTGTTGAGGGTGATTTAGGTAGCTCTGTCAAGCTGTCAGGCCCAGGATGTGACTCAGGAACCAGACCAACGATTGTAGTTAATTCGTGTTTTATTAGGGTAATGTCCAAACAAAGACTGCGTTTTCTCATGAATCAATACAGGGATACAGGTCCTGTGGCATTGGGAGAAAGTTGGCAGAGCAAGGGACTTCTTCCCGCCTGTTCTTTAAGAAGGGGCCAAACGGGCACGCAATCTTTTGCTCCTCCTTAACTGCCCCTCAGGTACTGCCCGCCTTCCCCCCTTCTCTCCTGTCTTTTCAGCTGTCTGCGTGTGCGCGGTGAGGGGGGAAACATCACCCCCTCCTCTTCTGAAGTTTCCAATTCCAGGATGGGGGATAGGGGAGGGGCTGATGGTAAACTGCCTCCCCGCTTTTCGGCTGTGAGCAGCCCTCCCTCTTTCCCCTCTTGCTCTGAGCCTGAAAGAGGGGGAGGCGTGAGAATGTCCAGGGAGGGCTCAGGCTCCCCGTTGCTAAGCGACCTTATCACTGGCAGTTCCTCTGTTTCGTCTTCGCTCCAAAGGGGGGAAGTTCCTCCCCCTTTCCTCTGCCATCCATCCGAATACTCTTCTCCCAACTCTCCGGGATCCAGCTCCCCGGGATTGGGACCCCAGCTCTGCCTTCCGACAAGCCCCAGCCAGCATGGCCAGTGGTCAGTAATGATGGGAAATGTATCCAGCAATATCTGAGGACCCAAAGGTTGGGAAAGGCTAATCTAACATGCATCCATCTACACTGACAAAACAGTCAGGCATGAGATGCAATTTTCAGTAGTATTTGGAACAGAACTGACACGTTTCATATGTTTCATATTGTCTGCAGTGGTGTGCAAACGCTTAAAACTGATGGATGTGGAAGAACATAGGGAGATAAAAGTTGTCTTGATAAATTAAAGCAGAGAAATTCAAGGACTGGAAGCTCACACCAAAAGAGCAATGAAGACAGAAGAAGCTAATATTCACACATCACAAAACTGGCATGGAGAATTCCAAGGACAGTTTTGTGATGTATGAAAGTAATGCATGTGAGACAACCACAGCATCTGATAGCCTCAGGGTGACAAGTCTTGTTCTCTTCTGTTCCTTCTCTTTTTCCCCAGTTGCTAGGACCTGTTCCCAGGCTCCCAAGTGAACCTTCATTAATTTTGCTGTTGCTCTGATAAGACCTAAATTCCCTGCTGTTTGGGAAGACATCTTTTATGGTACAAAAGATCTATAGGAAGATGATATTCATTGTCTTTAATTAAACTGGGAATTTCCACTTGCGGTGAGTACTCTGGTGATATATATTTGTGAAATTATTTTCCCACAACACTTTTGAATTTACAATAGAGAAATGGATAAATAACTTTTAGTGGATTGCCATAAACAGTGTATTTCAAAACAGCAGGATGCTCCAGTTCCCTGCCTCCTTTCAGAGGAATGAAAACAGCAATAATTTTTAACTAGAGTTGGCAGATCTGAATTAAATCCACTAATGATCATTTTCTAAACAAGCATTATTAGTGCACTAAAAAAATTTGAAGCTTTGGTTTCATTAGCTTGTTTGCAGAATATTACAAACTATTGGCAAGGTGAATTATTAATCGAAATGTCTACTGTGTATTTAAGGAGCACAAATCTATTTGCCAACATTACCAAGGGGTGCATTCTAACATAGGTTTTGTCTGTCAAGCGTGTTTTAAGTATCTGCCTGTGTTCCTAATCACAGATAACAACAGTTCCTACAGAGCCAACTAGATGCTAAGCATTCTGTAACAATTATGATGATCAGGCTGGTCTTTTGTAGTGTTATCATCTTGTCTTTTACTCTTGTTGAACTTTTCGCTTGCTGGAGAAAATTCAGATCCTTTAGGTCAGGGGTGGGGAACCTGTGGCCCACCAGATGTTGCTAGATTACAACTCCCATCACCCCTGACCATTACCTATGTTGGCTGGAGCTGATGACAATTGGAGTCCAACACACACCTGGAGGGCCACTGGTTCCCAATCCCTGCTCTAAAATATGCTGGAATTCCCAGTGACAATGGCATAAAGGTTGGTGCAAGGACAGCTTCTCTGGGAAGGGCAGTCCAAATTTGACACTCCTGAGTATCCTTCATAAAGCTAGCACTCTGTGGTGTAGTGATAAACTTTGATGGATTGGAACTCATTGTAGGCAACCACTACAGTCTCATCACCAAGGAAAGCTCCAAAATGTGTTGATTTTTTACACAGTTATTACACATGCACACACTTCCTCAAACAGTAGCAATATCTTATTAGTATCAGCTAATACTCATAGCTAGGGATTTTGGAGGAATCTGCTGAAAATGGACTATCAAGTGGATTTCCTTCCATCTACACCTTTGACCCCAATCATGATAAGGACTGTTTCTATTTAATGCTTTTCACCATAGTTCTCTACAACAAATGGACTTTTAAAAACAAATGCACACAGCATATGTTAATTGTTTTGCAGTGTAATTTACATGTTCATTGATATCATCAATTGCCACTGTCTCGACAGGTGCCACATTGCTTATATTTTTTCTGAAGTGTTGTATGTTGACTTTGTGTAAGCTGTTTGTTGTTAAGGTTTCAATCCTAACCATCTTTACTTATATGAGTCCTACTGAATTCAATGGAGCTTACTCCCAGGCAAAATGTGAATCACAAAGAGCAAAATATAAAAATAGGGTGCTAAAATGTTCTTCCCTGATGCCTGAATGAGAACAATGAGAAAGGATGACAAGTTTATACTGAATAGTAAAATCAAGTTAGTAAGCTAGGGAGTCACTTACATTAACCATTGAATTCAATGGTTAGAATTGCAGCCATAGATGCATGAATTGCAGCCATGATGGACCATTAGCCACTTCATTAAGTTTGTCTTTAATGTGTCACAAGGCTGTTGTTTTTGCTGCAAAAACTAACAGGGCTACTCCTCTGGAAATTCATTAAATTTGAAAGGGAAAACATGGGTAAGGTAATTGATGTGTAAATATCTTTTGATATCTGTTGATGGTTGATGTGCAGTATTTATGTCTACAGTTTACCCCTCGCAGAGTTATATTTCCCAGCACTTTTTAGAAACTAGTTCCCAAGATTCTTTGGTGGAAGCCATGTGCTTTAAATGTGCTTTAAATGTACGATATGGATGTAACCTTCTGTAAGTTGGGAAGGAATCGGAACACTTCTAGAATGGCCTGTGAGAAAGAAGCTGACCTTCCTAGTGGTCCACTGTCCAAACAGTTAACAGCTGAGAAACAGCTTGCAGCAGCCCAAACAGGGACTGCGAGTGTGCACAGGGCCAAATGGAGGATGCAGAGCCAATCTGCCCACTTTAAGAAGGTCTCTTCCATGCACATCTGAGTGGTAGAGCAGGCAGCAGCCACAGAGCTCCAGAAGGCCAGAGACTACTGGGCAGATGAGTGGAGCCAGTCTCAGAGAAGCAGTCAGAGCCTGACCTTCCTGTTCCTGCCCTGCTCAGACCTCCCTTGCTTCCACCCAGGAAATGCCATCCTAAGGCATACCTGAGGAGGGAATAGCAGTATAAGACTCTTAAGAGAAGATTCATCCAGGTCCTTCTATTATTATTTTGGTGGCCTGTAGCTTAGGTCTTTCCCCCCAATTTTATTTGTGGTTCCTTTCTTGTCCCACGTGGAGGTTTCAATAAATAGAGCATAGGCTCATCTGCTTAATAAGCCCAGGATCCTCTCTCTTCAAACCCCTCTTTATTGGGAGGTGGGTATTTCAGGCTCCTGGCACACATAATAACACTCTCTGCTGCCCTCTTTTCCCCTGCTCACCTGGACATGGCAGTGTAGAAGTCTTACAGTGGATGCAGAAGCAAGGCCTCTGTTAGGCCCTGTGTGCTGCCATGAGTATGTGCAGCAAAATCCAGGGTCCTCAGAAACCTGTAGAATATTTAGATGCGACTGGATATGTTTTAAGCAATGTCCTGAGGCATAGAGAACTATGGGAACAACATTTATCATGCTTCCCTGTGCCCTAGATGCTTGCAGCTGCATCTAGGGCCTAATGGCACGATATAAATTCTTCCTCTTGTCCTGGTGAATGAAGAAAAGGGGTTTGCAAGAAGAGCTCCTATTGAGGTCCCACCTTCAAGGTCCTACTGAGCTCCCTTCACACACTCTCACAAGGGGCAGTGATGGCCACCAACTTGGAATGCTTTAAAAGAGGATTAGGCAAATTCATGGAGAATAAGAATATTAAGGTCTGCTAGCTATGATGGCTATGATCTGTCTCCATGGTCAGAGTCAGTATGCTTCTGAATGCCAGTTGCTGGAAACCACAGGAGAGGAGAGTGCTCTTACACTGTGATGAGTTTGCAAAGCACTTTACGGAGAAAATCGATTGTATTAAGAGTGATATTCCGTGCGCTGTGGACACAGTGAGCGAGCCAGAAGCTGCCAGTGGTGCTCTGGTGGTGTGGGATTGGTTCCAGCTTCTTCCTTCTAATGAAGTGGACAAGGTGCTTTCAACCTTAAAGCCAGCCACTTGCTTACTCGACCCTTGCCCATCGTGGTTTATTATGAGCTGCAAGGACAGACTGGGCGAGGGAGTCAAGATGGTGGTAAATACGTCCCTGGAAGAGGGAATAATGCCATCAGCTCTCAAGGAGGCAGTAATAAAACCAATTCTAAAGAAGCCCAAGATCTGAACAACTTTTGCCCAGTCTCAAATCTGCCATTCCTGGGCAAGGCGGTTGAGCGGGTGGTGGCGAAGCAGTTGCAAGTGCATTTGGAGGAAGCGGATTATCTGGATCCATGTCAATCAGGCTTCAGGCCTGGACATGGGACTGAAACAACCTTGGTCGCCTTGGTGGATGATATGAGGAGGGCGTTGGATAGGGGCGAATGCACCTTCCTTGTCCTCCTGGATCTCTCAGCGGCTTTTGATACCGTTGACCATGGTATCCTTCTGGACCGCCTGAAGAGGTTAGGCATAGGGGGCACTGTATTGAAGTGGTTCCGTTCCTTCCTCTCTGGTACGTACCAGAGAGTGGCATTGGGGGACGAGGTTTTGGATCCTTGGCCTCTCACTTGTGGGGTGCCACAGGGCTCCATCCTCTCCCCAATGCTGTTCAACATCTATATAAAGCCGCTGGGGGCTATCATCAGAAGATTTGGGCTGCAGTGTCACCAGTATGCTGATGACATGCAGTTTTTTCTCTCATTCAAATCTTCACCAAAGTTGGCTGTAGAAACCCTATCCAAGTGCCTGGAGTCGGTGAGTGGCTGGATGGGAAGGAATAAGCTGAAGCTGAACCCTGACAAAACCGAGGTACTGTTTGTGGGAGACAAGGGAAAGTTGGAGGATGTTGACCTGGTGCTCAGTGGGGTACAATTGCCCCTGAAAGACCAGGTCCACAGCCTGAGGGTCATTCTTGACTCCCAGCTGTCAATGGAGGCTCAGGTCTCAGCTGTGAGTCGGGTGGTGCTGTATCAACTCCATCTGATATGGAGGCTGCGCCTCTACCTTCTCAACCATCTGCTCCCATCTGTGGTACATGCCCATGTCTCCTCTCACCTAGACTACTGTAATGTGCTGTACGTGGGGTTACCCTTGAAAACTGTCAGGAAGCTGCAACTGGTACAGAATGCGGCAGCTCGCCTGATTAAAGGCAGCCACCGGCGAGATCACATCACTCCAGTGCTGAAGGAGTTGCACTGGTTACCGGTTGTTTTCCGGGCCCAATTCAAGGTGTTGGTTTTGACCTTTAAAACCCTATATGGTTTCGGCCCAGTCTATCTGAAGGAGTGCCTCCAACATCATCAGGGATGCCTCTGAACAAGATCAGCCTCAAAAGGCCTTCTCTCTATCCCACCAGTTAAAACAGCTAGACTGGTGAGAACTAGGGAGAGGACTTTTTCAATTGTGGCCCCCACTTTGTGGAATTCCCTCCCAAATGATTTCCGCCATTCCCCCTCTATGATGAGCTTCCGCCAGGCCTTGAAGACCTGGCTCTTCAGGCAGGCTTTTGGGGTGGGTTAGGTTTTATTATTGTTGTTGACATTTTTAATGTTTTAATGTATTTGTTTTTATTTAGATCCTCCGTGGCGCAGAGTGGTAAGCGGCGGTAACACAGCCGAAGCTCTGCTCATGGCCGGAGTTCGATTCCAACGGAAGGAGGAAGTCGAATCTCCGGTAAAAGGAGTTGAGGTCCACTCAGCCTTCCATCCATCCATGGTTGGTAAAATGAGTACCCGGCATATGCTGGGGGGTAAAGAAAGGCCGGAGAAGGAACTGGCAATCCCACCCCACATATACGATCTGCCTAGTAAACGTCACCCTAAGAGTCGGAAACGACTCGCACTATAAGTGTGTGGACACCTTTACACCTTTACTTTATGTTTTTATTTTGTACGTCGCCCAGAGTGGCTGGGCAGCCAGCCAGATGGGCGACTAATAAATTTAATAAATAAATAAATACACTCAGATCCTGTTTGTGGGCTTCCCATAGGCATCTGGTTGGCCATTGTGTGAACAGGATGCTGGGCTAGATAGGCAGATAGGCCACTGGCCTGATCCAGAAAGCTCTTCTTAATGTTCTTAATAATAGCCCAATCCATACCGGACATAAGATAGAGCCTGGACTATGTTGCTGCACTTTCGGAGGATGTTCAGTAACATAGACTATCCTCCTTGAATTATTTCTGATGCAATCTGGGGCGATCCCTCCCATCACTAAATATATCTCCCACAAAACTTCAGCCATGTGTCTTCTGCAGCAAGAGTTCAGATGTCCATCTATCTCTCCCCAGACAACACTCACTTGCTGTGAATTCTTTGCTGGAAGTGCTGTTCCTCAGTGGTGGACCACAAGCTTTACATGCCGAAGGTCCCACGTTCAATCCCCAGCATCTACAGGTAGGACAGGGAAATACCTCTGCTTGAAACCCTGGAGAGCTGCTGGTGGTCCATTTTAACAATACTGAGCCTAGATGGATCAAGCTTCCTATGTTCTTTCCAGCACCTGCTGGTAAGAACACCAGCTTACAGGCATCACATCACCTTGTTCTCTTTTTCTTTGTGGTGGCCATTGTATGGCAAAGCCTCCCTTGTCGTGCTGTGCTGGCATCATGGGAACAGCTAGAGTGCGGATCCTTTCTGTACTGCCAGCGTAGCATGAGAAGCCCATTCCATGCTGTGGCATCCTCATATTTCAGTGTTGCCCCAATTTCTGGAAGGATAGCAATGGTATGAGGAACAGCTGCAGTATGTGCTCCTCCCACTTCATCCAGAGTTTGTGTTACCTTGGCAGTGCAGGAAGAGGTCATGCCACTGGCGTGAAGTGAGAAGTGGATCTTAGAAGGAGACATTTTGTTAGAAATGTTAGTCACTCATGTTTTTCTAACCATATTTTATGACTACACAGTCATGACTGGCAGTGGGTCTTAAATCCTGCTTCCCAATGTTACAGGCATTTTTGTACAGTACGGTGGTGCCAACTACCTTTGTTCTGTCCCATGAGATCTCTTAATTAGAGATGTGGGGACTGCAGGCTTGGGGGCTGAATGCAGCCTTCTCTGCCTCTCCATCTGGCCCTTGGGACCCTCGCCATGCTATACCCCTCTCCCCAGGCGACATCCCTCTGCAACCTTGCTTTGCACCCTCCTTGAATGTGTTTAGGGCTGTGTACCAGATTCGGCTGCATCCCAGTTCAACATGACCAGGAATCTGGCTGGATCAGGTTGAGTGGCAGCCCCTGCTTGCCCCAGGTTGGATCAGGTGCACCCGGAGCAAATGGGGGCTGTCAAAAGGGAGGGGTGGTTGGGTCATGAGGGGGGCAGAAAGAGACATATGCAGTCAGCTTGCATGCATCTCCTTTCCCCCAGTCATGGCTGTGGGGGGAGTGTTGCTTACCTGGCTTCAATCTGACACTCCTCCCATTGTGTCTGCACCGCACTGAGATCCCCGCTGCCTCAATTTACCCCCTCTCCCTCTTGGAAACCAGCAGTGGCACATGGCGTTGGGAAGCCAAGCATTGCTGCGTCATCCCACTGGTTGTACATAGCCTCCTTTCCTCCTTGGCTGCATGTTTTATGAGAGTTTTAAACCCTAATTAAAGTGTGCATTCCCTCCCCCTCAATTCAGTTCAGAACCACTCCAAAGCACCATTCCGGGCCCAGATCAGATTGGGGGGGAGGAGGAAGATGTGCACAGCCCTAACTATGTTTGCCTTTCTGGAATGTGTCCTTAAACACCAGTAATGCTTGCCTGAATGGAGACTAGAAATATGTATGCAAACGAGTGTGTAGGAATTAGTCTACTGTGCCAAAGTAAAAATCGTGTTAATGTCTCTGCCTCTGATTATGCACACTTTTGCCCTTGTCCCCACCTACCACCAGCATGTGGTTACCAGACAGTTGTCCAGAAGGGGATGAACCCTTGAGTTGGAAAATGTTCCGCCGCCCCAGGCAGATATCTATCTATGTCAACCTGTTATCTTTGGCCCTTCAGGAATCTATTTTGGAAGTGGCTGATTTGGCTAAATATAACAGGTATGTGTTTTTTGCTGCTTAATGTGCTTAAAAAAAAGAATCAAAAACATTTACCCACTATATAATTATGCAGAAATTAAAGTTTCTTTAGCAGCTATTCAATAGTATTTTAATTGGGCTGACAAAATTGCTTTTGGCTTGCATTAAAAGTCATTAGTATCTTATTTCTACTAACAAAATAGTAATCAATGTTAAATTCTAAAATGTAACCAAAGAAGTCTGTATTTTTATTAACTGCAAAAAGATAATGAATCTGCCCTATATATAAAGATTTGGACTAAATCTTCTGAGATGCCGGGGATGGTGTTTTAATTAAGGTAATCCTTATTTGCATCTAACAAACACTATTGCTACTTAGAAATTTAAGACCTCAGTGATGCATATTAGTGCATTACCTAAACAAATCTAATAGTGACTTAATACTTGTATTTGAAGTAGCAATCTGTCATAAATTAAGAGAATTTGCATAGTAAATTTACAGGTTGTTATTCCTTGTAGTGTTTTATGTAATTAAGGGTACTATAAGCCTTAACATTCATAATTTTTAATGGTGCAAAGGAGCTAGGTTTTGATGTTAAAGTGGTCCTCACTTTAATCAGAACCTATTCTCCAATCTTTGAGAATTATAATGAATGCAGGCACTGGGTGCTTCCCTGAAATAACCAAACAGGTTATCTTTGGAAAGGAAACCATCTACCATGATGCCGGTAGGTGCTGCCAGAATTTTAAGTATTTCTCCTTGGCTCCAGAATCTTCATTTTGCTTGGGAAGGGTGTACTGAGCTGAGGCATAATCACATATGGGAAGAAAGCAGCCCTGTCTGTCCCCCATTAACACAGACCACAGGAATTTCCCATCTGTCTATTTAATAAATCTAGGACCTCTGGAATGTGCATATGTCCTACTCCTCACTGGGTTACTGATGCATTCAAGTCATCTGGAAACATATTAACACCCATTAACATTAGCAACATCCACCCAAAGGATGCACTGAAAACCTAGGAAAACAACCTGCAGCCTTGCTTCACTTTTCTTTCCTTGGTATTTACAAGTGCCAAACATGCAGCTCTTTAGGCCCCCAAGCATGGCAGCAAGATGCTTACAATTTTAAAATATATTTTCCAGATTTTACTGGACAACAGCATCAAAAAGGTCGGTATGCTTCGTGTTACATGATTTGACACAAAAATGTAGTTTTTGTAAAATCGTGCAGTTCATCTTTTACACTGACTTGGTTTTCATGGCATTAACTTTCAAATTACAATATTTAATATGTTGACTACTTTCTGTGTGGAAGAGTTTTCTTCTATTAATTTTTTTTGGGGGGGGGTTCTGAATGGATGTGAAAATTAAAAGTTAGATTTCCCACCCACTACCCCGTTGTTGCTTGCAGGGAGACCTCAACAACCAAGGTCAACAATTTGCAAACTTTACTGAGTTACATGACAAATTCCTCTCTTGATCTCCAGTGAGAGAACTTGAAACAAGAGTTGCGAGTCTAATAGTGTGAGTCATAGGGTTAGGTCTTGAGGTCTACAGAGAATTTGTTTGAACTCTTGGCTTAATGCATTGACGATTTTCCATTAGCAATGAATTACACTAGTAATTTCATTAATTTTTTCACCTCTATAAGGATATGTTAGTGTGAGTTGCTTAACCAAGCATCAGAGGAACCATTGCATTTAACCTTTAGCTCTTTACAGTGTAACCAGGACCAGTTAAGAAGTAAATTAGTGTAACATCCCTATAAAAAAAATTACTTCAGATAAGCAGCGAACATAATTTTTGTGTGTCTTTAATTTAATAGGGGGCTTATAGTTTTATGCAAAACCATTCACATTACATCTGACCCTCTGGGAGCTGCCCCCCCTCCAGTCTGTATAAATCTGTGTCTAATAATCTGCAGTCTGTTAAATCCAGCACAGTCTTGATTAATGAATTGTGATGAACCAATGCATTAATTTACAGGTTTGGTCTAATACCCTGAAAGGCTATATCAGTACTTGCAGTTATTAATGCAAATAAACCCCAGAGAGAAAGCTATGTGAGCAGGGCTGAGGGAACATACATACAGATAAATATGCCATTATTTGAAGCAAATGGCTGCGTTATGATCCATCCATCCCAGCTGAATCTGCAAATGGAGATTTAGAACAGGGGTTTCCTAACTGTGGTCTGTGGCCTGCTAGTGCCCCACGAGCTCCATTCAGGCGGTCTGTGGATCTGTGGTTGAAGACGGGAGTTGGCACATCCATCGCGTTAAATACTCATTGATTTTTAATTATATCTTTATTGCTTCTTTTATTTCTTTAGATGGTATATTACTGTATTACAATTTGAACAAAGGGGTTCAAATGGCAATACAATACAATATATATAAGAAAAATACAAGATGCAATGAAAATGCAATTAAAAACCATCCAGCCTCTAGCACAGCACATCACAATTGCTACAACAGGCAGAAAAATCATTAAGTGGTCCGCCAAGACCCTCAGCAGTTTCCAAGTGGACTGTGAGGAAAACGAGTTTGGGAACCTTTGATTTAGAATAAGGCCAAAATGGCATGTTATAGAAAAATGCATATAACAGTAGACCGAAGACACATTTAGAACATTAGAAGTAGAGAGGTGGAAGGGATGCTTGATCCTTTCCCTGCCCTAATGTGTATATATTTAAAGAGAGAGCAGTCTTAGAGAGAAGCAAATTTGGAATATGGAAATACTGGGCAGGGAAAGGATCCAGCATCCCTTCACTGCTTCTCTGTTCCTTTGGGGCGGTTCTACCATTATGCAGAGTGATGAAACCACCACAGGCAGATGTGGGAGAGAGCAGCAGCAGCACCCGGGCTGTTTCTCCTGACCCCCATTCATTCTCCTCTGTTGGAGGATAGAGCTGTGTGTGCTGTATGCCCTGCTCTGTGCCCCTTAAGCTAGCTGGTTGCCCACAGGTACAGTGGTGGATGCTGTCCTGGCATCACCAGCGTTAAAATAGATTCAGTTGCCAGTCTGATCAGTCTCTGTACATGGAATGGGGCAAGTGGGTCATCACCTTAATCTCAAGCAGCAACTTGGGATGTGCCAGAATTTCACCCAATTCATATTTGGTACCAAATTTTCAATTAATTCACTTATTCTCTATAGTTGTGGATCATATTTTTATGCTGTGATTTGCCACAGCTATTTTTGAAAATGGATTTTTTAAAGGTCCGTCTCTAAAATATTGATATTAAGCATGATAATTTTATTGATATTTCCTTTCCAAATATAGATATTTAGAATCATAGAGTTGGAAGGAGCCTATAAGGCCATTGAATCCTTCCCTTTAAAATGTTAATATTAATATCAATATTTTTTGTGAAGAGAAAAATATCAGTAAAGGCAGCAGCTAGTGGACTAAGAACGAATTCAAATCAATACTGGGCCTGTTAGGTCGATGGAATGCTTTCAAACTGGCATTGGCCAATGGATCCTATCCCTACCAGCAATACACTTGGGATCAGAAAGGCCATTTCCTGTTCTAAATGGGTCATTGGGCTACTGTTATACAGACCTACCTGTGACATGTAGGTTAGGCTTGAAGTATCAAGGAAAGATAACCGTGATCCAGCTGAACTGTAAAGCAAAAATATTCCATCCATCAACCATGATGCTGTATCATTTTTGCTTTTTTATGTTCAGTGCTCAGCACAACTTTCCATGGTGTTGAATGTCACTGGATATGACCCTTGGCCAACAAGGGTTACTGTTAGCTTTGAAGAAAGATTGACACCAATGCACTAATAAAGATAATGGGCCTCTTGGCAGAAAGTGCTGATGTTGAGTGAAGTGATCTGGAGCTTACTAGTGATTGGTTAATGTGACTCTGTGGCCTCAGTTTTTCCCATACACATGCCCTTCACTACCTGAACAGTTGAGCCTCAAGTTCATTACTGTTCACACAGTCTAGATTTCTCCGCTGTGCTTCTGGCCTTTCTGTATCCATCCTTGAAATCATCACGCCTTTTATTGCTGCCTGATTCCCATGTCCCTCACTTTCGGTTGATTCGCGCATGCATATATATCAGTTGAGCTGTTGTTACTTGATGACTTAGCAAAAAAATTAAAATGATTATGTTCTAATGCTTTCACACTGCATGGGAAAATCAGTAGTGATGGGCAAGCTGTCTTATTCATTATTACTTATCTTCTAATTCTAATTCCAAGGAACCTCAGGGTTTCCCAAGTGCAATTTGCAAACCACTGGGGTACCATGATCTAAACCATGATTTGGGATGAGGGAAATATCACTCCAATTGCACTATACAACATCAATTTCCTTTACTTTTGGAGGAGGATTAATTTATTCTACTGTATCTTCCTTTAGCTTTGATAGCATTCAGAGCAGATGATCCCAATAGATATTGTACCTGAGGCAATGTCTTTTTAGATTTGTAATAATTACATGCAAAAGTTATTTGAGTGTGGCAATTAATGTTGATGAACTTTTATTAAATTCTGTTGTGGCATTTTTTTAAAAAAATAGTCCTTAACATGAAAGGACTTTGAAAGTTCATTTACTAAATTTCTGTCTAGGGGGATAACCAGGCTGCTGAAAATTTGTTGGATTAAGACTTGACAATAACATTTTTCTAAAACTGACATGAGACACAGAGTGATGTCATAAATGAGGACATCAATGAAATTCACACTGATGATGCATATTTACCATAGAAGACAACAAAGAACAGAGCAAACCTCGTAATGTATAGATGCGTTGAGTCTCTTCACCCACCCGCAAACATCAGCTTCTCTCTCTCTGTGCACACAATTCTCTTAGTTTTGTGTCAGCATGTGCAAATGGGTTGCTTTGCAAGGGAAGGAAATCCTGAACCATGTACTTGGAAGAACTCTGAGAATTCTGTACATCTGTGAGTGTGTGGGGGTGGGGGCTGGGGAAAATCCAGAAACACTCATGCGTCTGAGCATGACAGTGTTGACCACACTGGCCATTTGCCAGAAGACAGACATTCTAGGTGAAATAATCTCTTTTCATTACCAGTATTGGTTTGGGACCAATAGATTTATAGGCTGGGATTCGATAGGCCAATGAGATTTTTTATTTCTTTGGATGGTATCCACAAATACCTTTTTTTAACAAAGAATGCTGGTGCGGGAGTGCCCTAATGTGGACACCCATCTCTCTCTCTCTCTCTCTCTCACACACACACACACGCACACACACACACACACACACACACACGCGTCATATCACAAACCACTTTTGAAACTCTAGTTTCTAAAGTGGTTGGCCTCGCAGTGTAATGGGTTGCCATTCAGGAGACCCAAATCCAAACCCAAACCTGCCTCAGGCATACAGAATTAATTGTGAGACACTTGAGATCCATGTCTTAATCTATAAGAATATGGCAAGACATTAATTAACATTAATTTTTTATATATGAATGAACTAGATTTATGTTTTTATACTAAAACTTCATTGCTTTTTTATTGCTGCCCTGGATGTCTGCAGCACTTTCCATTCCTTAAGAGAAATTACATTGGGGCTCAAACAAGTCGATCTCAGTAATTGATAGACAGATTTTGAGGTCTGGAGTTCCCTGCTGGGAGTTTCACTGTATCAGTGCCGGAGCAAGAAGGTATTCAAATAGTGGAAGGGTGAAGAATAACATGAATTGAATGGGGAGATCACAAATAATAGCTTTGCTTCAAAGCGTCCATGATGGATGCTATGATACCATGTGAGACTTAACCATTTTTATATTTTAGCCGGTTGAAGAAAAATGATGTTTGAAATTCTAACTATGGAACTTAGCCTTTTTAGTCGAGTCTATTTAGCTTGCATTCAGTAACTCCACCCCCCCCCCTTATTCATCTAATCCCCAGGTAACACCAGCTTTAGATGGTGTTATTAGGAATGCCAAAATCCAGCTAGTTCTCCCTCCCCAGTGTTGATGTAACAGAACTACCCAGACATTTATAACTTCAGATATTGAATTCCATTGAGTTCTCTTTCATATCTCTCTGCATTTTTGTGCATTTCTTTTATATTGAATGCATATGAAAGTTAGATTTTTTCCCCTGGAGTGGAGCTCCCTAATTAACAATGCCATTCAACCATACCTATATAGGGAAATATTTGTCGTTCATTTTTGCACAATACTTTTGCCTTTATAGTGTCACCGTTGCTATTTAACTCTAATTGAGCCCTGGTGATGTCCTAAGCATTGCATGGAACTAGGAATGGGAGAGAAATTTGATCTAGTCTGCATTTTAAGGCAAACCTACCTAATTCACACTTTACGAAACAATAAACAAACTGAAGCACAGCCTTCCTTCAAAATTTGCACTTTTCTGAATTTTCCAGTGCAGTTCTCCAGCCAAGTCATATGTACAAAAATGCATATACTAGGGTAAAGTGTGCATAATAAGGCATCTATTTGTGAAAATAACATACAGAAATGTGTTATATTAGGCAAAATTGCTGTATAAAGCTATGTACATTCTGCAAAATTGTATACCAATGTGATATTAGAAGAAACGCTGATGAATTATCATGAGGACTTCTAAAAAAGGAACTGCAAACTGATGTGGAAATGCGGAGAGTTGTACTTAAGACTGAAAAATGAGAAACTGAGAGAGTCAAAAATGACAGATTCACCCATACCTACACAAAGCATACATTGCAATGTGGTGCTTCATCTCAGACAACTTACAGCCTGCATTAGATAGAGAAGACTGAGGTAGATCCAGGGCAGGCCCAAGTCATTTTGCTGCCTGAGATGAAGGACAAGATGGCTTCCCCCCCCCCCCCAGTTCAATGCACAGAAGGCACCTGGACTGGCATTTGAATATTACTTCAATGCTGACAACAGGGTAATGCTGTCCACCGCATCTGAGGGCAGCAGGCTAATTATGGGGGCACTGCAGAGGCTGCGTGGCATACATAGCTCTGTTCTACAACAGACGTCGATGGGAAGGATGCACTCCAGCATTTGCCACCTGAAGCAGCTGCCTCATTCTCCCTAATGGTAGGGCCAACACTGGGTACTTCTTACAGAGGTGATAAACCTTTGTAGGTTGTATCACTTCAGTCTTAAGCTTGGGGTTTACCTGATTGTATGGATTGGTTCCTATTGTTTAGTTTCATGCCACAGTGTTTTGTTTATTGGGGTTGGGAATATAGCCATATTATTGTTTGGCCAGTACTGGTGACAGACAGTGGCAGTGACATAATTTAAAAATCTGTATATTATATAGGTGGTGTCTGTCTTCCATCCATCCATCCATCCATCCATCCATCCATCCATCCATCCATCCATCCATCCATCCATCCATCCATCCATCCATCCATCCATCCATCCATCCATCCATCCATCCATCCATCCATCCATCCATCGTTTATTTTGCAAAGGCATTTCACTAAAAGCAATAAAAATGACTTCACCTACCAAAATAAACACATTTTATAACTCTGAATAAATACATTCTTTTGTTGTCACCTGCCATCTCTTATGGTGAAAAACCAAGTGGAATAGAAAGAAAAGAAGCAGTCTTTCAATGGAATAAGTCTGTGTTGAACTCCCTTCTCCCTTCTCCCACCCTCTCTGCTAAAATGGACTCAATCCTTTAAAATCCCATCTGGACAGAATTGTGCTATGGCCAGTACTACATATATAGCTTTCCCAATGTCTTTGTGAACAATGTGGAATTCCAGTCAGACAGTTGGATATCCAGAGCTGGTGAGGATATTTCTCCCACTTTACAGGACCATTAAAATAAATAAATAAAATAAAATGGCTGCAATATAAGTAGCAAAGGGGATACAATAATTTTGGTTACATACATATTTGCCCTTTATCCCTCTCAGCATTTGAACAGCGTGACCTGCAATTCTAGGGAACTTGAGCAAACTTTCCCCCTCCACTCAAGGGTTGTTTTGTGTTTCACGTTTGCGGAAATGTAAAGCAGAACTCATCATAATAATAGGTGTGCAGCAAAGGTTCATAATAGGCTCATGCTCATGCGGGCTTTTGCTTTGACTTAAGCCACAATGAACATTATTCAGAAGTGCATTCCTCCCCCCCATCCCCCAGTATTATTCAGTGGGTAATTATTAGTCTTCATGCATAAAATGAATGTGACAGTCCAGACAGATGTATATTGTTGGCTGTGTATCTTCCTCCCTCCCCTCTCAGAGTGACAGCGGCTGAAATTTGCAATGATTACCATGACAAAGGGCAACGTTTTCAATGTCCTGGAGGTCGCATTCTGACTGTGACATGCCAGTAGCAGTGGTTCATGTGGACCGCAAGCATACAAACAGAATTTGCCTTTTTAATTCAGTCTCTCTAGGGTACTGGGTTTCACAGTTGCCATTGGTGTTGCAAGCTGCCTCTGTGTGTGTGTGTGTGTGTGTTACATGTGTATTGAAAATGACTATTACTGCAGTACTCCCTGGCTTCCACTAGGGGCTGCTGTTGAACTTCCAAAGCAAATGTCTTTAAAAAATAAATAAAAAAATTAGAAGAACAAACTGACATATCATTCTGATGTCGATCAAGCCTTTCTGATGCAATACATGGAATCTTTTGGATGTACCAGTAATAAATACTTCTTTCAGAAATCTTCATACCCTGTATGTCAAACCCCAAGGAAAAGCAATACTAAGATATTACTGGCAGTGTCTAATTTTTGTTTGAAAACCATACAGGGGGCAGGGGAATGTGTCAGGGTTATTTTGCCATGAATAAAGTTTGTCTTTCCCAAAACAAACGAATGCAGGGTTTTAATTAATTTCAAAGTACCTCCCATGACATCTTTTAAAAAGTCTAATATACTAATACCGGGATTTAAACTTGCATGATAAAGCCGACAAGCTGTTTTGAAAGGCTTAGCCTGTGTTCAGACTTATCTGTAATCTGCACCTTATTGTGTTTAGAGGAGAAAAGTAACATCAGTCCTTATCCCCCTGCCTGTTTATTTATTTATTTTAAAAGCCTCCATCAATGTGATTTAATCTTGGGTATACATTAAAGATTGCTGCCCGGTTTGTGAAGGATTTGGGGTCCTTACTGCTGTGTCGTTATAAAAGGCATGTAATGGGTTTGAGTTTGAGGTTTGTATATGTGTGTGTTTTAAAGTTTGGGCTTTCAAAATGCCACAGTGAAATTCATTAAGATGACATAATTGAAGAAGGCTTGAATTTTGCAACTCAAGGAGAACAGAAATAGCCAGGAGGCTGGTGAACCATGTAATAATATTTAAGGCAATGTGGCACCAATTGTTTTCAACTGTTGACCCCTTCTTCTTCTTCTTCTTCTTCGAGCTCAACATTCAGCGTTTAATAACTTGTGGAGAGTATTTTAGAAATCTGAGAGATCTGAGCCCACTGGAATAAGGCTAACTGCCAGGATGGCAGACATTGTGCATATTTCAGGTGAATGACTATATAGAAAATCAATCTGTAGCAACTCAAAATACCACTTCATGTTATTGAAAATAAAGCTGTACTCATTACCGAGGGTTACTAGGATATGTTTAATACAGAGGTTTTTACAACAAATGCCTAATAGTTAATACTGTTGCCACTGCTGCTACCAGAAATACATATGCACACTGAATATCTAAGGAATGAGAATCTGCAAACCGTGTTATTTTGCCTTTTCTTAGCTTTGTTATTTTCTTGGAAGTGGTTGTAAAGAGGTCAGTTAATACAGTAAGGTCTAACAGTGTTTGGGCTCATGACAATAGATATCCCTTAACTGTAAACTGAGCTGCTGTAGCACAGAAAAGACTTTCTTTAAAGAATAACTTAAACTAATAGCATTAACAGGCTGCAGCATTTAATTTATAGCTATGGTGGGAAACCTCTGGCCCTTGGCCCTCATTAGGCACACCAGGCCATTTTGGCTGAACCACATTCACCTTCTGAAACTCTTAAAGTGATAATTTTAAAGAAATAGTAGTGAAAGGATTGTTCACCTTCTCAGGCATTTTTGGAAACATAGAATGCGGTCCCTTTCCCCTCACACACCCTGTTACTGATTGAAATTGCAGTTCACTGGGATTCCCTCTTATTTTCTAAAAACTGAGTGATCTGAGAATTTCACTCTCAAAATACGGAATCCACTTGGAGAAAGAAGTGTGCACCGTACAATTCCTTTGTAGAAGCATTTGATTAACCATTAGGCTAAGTACCTCTCACAGTAGGTCCTGCCCAGAATTGAATATACAGAATTATGATCTAGGTGTGAAGTATAAGGTCGTTTAGCTGCTGGTGCCTGTCATTTTTCAGATTTGTGGCTTTTCAGAAGACAAAAGTTCTTCCCTCATTAAGAAGATAAAGATATGGTTCTCTGTGACAGAAAATGTAAAATGCCCATATGTGCAGCACTTCCCCAGGAATGGGGAACCTGTGGCCTTCCAGATATTGTTGAATCCATCTGCACCAGTCAGCATGGCCAATTGGGATGTTGGAGGTTGGAGTCCAGCAATATCAGTAGGGCCACAGGTTCCCCACCCCGATCTACGTCACAGAACAGAAGAAGGAACAGAGAAGGCTGTGTTTTGCATTTCTTTCTTTTCATTTCTTCTTTTGGCTTTTGAAGATGAATGATGGATGTGTGAGGCACAAGTGGGAACCAGAATGAACCTTTTAATTTACATCTTGGTGATGATGTTTCAACAGCATGTGCATTCTTGCTTTGAAATAATCTCCCCATTTAGGGCTTGGGGCTTTCTTTATGCTTTCTTTCTAAACACCTCATACACTTCAGCCAAAATTTGATTTAGGACTGGCCCACATGTATGGTTATCACCTTGTGGACTGCAAGACCACCAAATGGTTATTTGTATATGTGATTGAGCCATCCCAAATGGGACAACCTTTCACAGGGTGTCATCTCTGAGTGAGGTCCAGAGGTTGGCGATGAAAGAAAGGGCTTTCTCTGTAGTGGCCCCCTGGTTATTTCCCCAGAGAGGCCTGCTTGTTGCAATTGTTTTGGCACTGGGCATTTGGGTAGTACCAGCGATATGATATATTGTTAAATCTGCTGTTGTTCTTCATGCGGTTAACAGAGCCTCAAACTGGAAATTGAACTTTGACTCAGTTATAGTGAAGTTTAAATACAGAAAATGGTAACAACAATACAGTAAAACTTCCCTTTTCTATTACTACTACTAAGAACATAAGAACATAAGAAGAGCCTGCTGGATCAGGCCAGTGGCCCATCTAGTCCAGCATCCTGTTCTCACAGTGGCCAACCAGGTGCCTGGGGGAAGCCCGCAAGCAGGACCCGAGTGCAAGAACACTCTCCCCTCCTGAGGCTTCCGGCAACTGGTTTTCAGAAGCATGCTGCCTCTGACTAGGGTGGCAGAGCACAGCCATCATGGCTAGTAGCCATTGATAGCCCTGTCCTCCATGAATTTGTCTAATCTTCTTTTAAAGCCGTCCAAGCTGGTGGCCATTACTACTATTATTATGCACCAGTTGGAAGTGCTATGATAGATTGTGATAAAAAAGAAAAAATTTAAGAACATGTTCAGAAAAAGAAATCTTGGGTATCAACTTTATAACAGGGCAGAAATGCTGCTGACTGAGGACAGATGAATGCAGATCTCACATGTCATAAACAACATTATAATGCATTGTGCTTGGAAGGGAACGAGGTGGGTAGGCGGGTGGAGATAAACTAGCAAGGCTGTGGATTTCAGGCTCACTTCTCCGTTCCTACCTCACTTGTAACTTTGCAATGAAAGATTCAGAAATTGGAGCCAATTACCATAATATGTGGTGGTTTGGTGGGAGCATGTTCAACATCAGACAGTTAAAAGGTTTTATTGCTATTAGGAGGATGTTAATGCTCTTGATAATGTCTCCGGTTGCTTTGTAATGTCTCTTGTTGAAGTATAGAATTCTTTTTATCTTATTACATTATGCAGAAACTTAAATTCAAAAGATATTTGCAGGAACATTTAAAGGAGTGCATCAATCAGTTTCAAAGAAGGAAAAATGTTCTTAGAATAGCTTATAAAAGGATAACTGTCAGTTTCCTTTTGGATGAACAAAGGAACCCATGTTAAAAAAAAGAGAGAGCACTTTATTGTAAAAGCACAGTGTGCAATTCAATAAATATTCCATACAAATATAAAGGAGAAGAAAGTTCATAATTATTCAATGACTTAAATGTAATTTATGTAATTCTTGCAGAAACACCAAGCCAGTGAAGAAGAAATCTTCTTGTTACAGTATTCTTTGCCCTTGATGGAATTGGCAGTAAGTGATAACTTATATCTTTATAATAACGACTTGAATAAATAACACACAGTTATGATTTGTAATAATATCTGTGACAAATGTAACACTCATCAGACCATCTCCACCACATTCTCCACTGTCTCTTTATGCCACCATTAAAACTATCTCTGTCTTTTATTTCCTCAGCTGTTAGCTCCTGGCGGTGCAAGTGTATATTTAATCCCTGACATTTGTGAGCCTTCTGTGACAGAATTAGGGTCAAACAAGAAAACGTCATCATATGTCACTAGCAGCTTTTAAAAGATGCAAATAGCATCCAGGGTGGGGGTGGGTGATAATGCAAAAAGCATGGAGTGGGATTTTAACTCTGCTACACTCCTGAAGCCGCTTTTGAAGTTGGTCTTTGCTTGGAGGAAAAATCCACCTTTAGCCCTAAGGTTTGCACAAGGGCAACAGAGTGCTTTAATTCACTTCAGTTCACAAGTATGCACTTGAATTCCTCCCGTAAAATACTGACAATTTGGAGGCACCTGCACTGCATTTCAAACCCCCCTCAGTTTCAAAACCTCAGAAACCCTCTGGGGTGTGCAGCTAGTTTCTGAGCTCCCAATCCAGGGGGTTGAAATAAGGTTGTCTGAATGATACCAGTGTGTGACGGATTGTGAAGCTAAGCTACCAAACTGGATTAGTTACAAAATTCTAGCCTCTGCGAATATGTTGGCAGCAGCATCCATCATGGCTGGGATCTACCCCACACCCTCCTCAAAAAAGCGCATCCACACGCACCTAGTGAGGGTGCAATATTTCCTTCCAGGGTAGCCACTTATGTCTCATGGGGTGTCACTCTAGAGCAGCCTTTCCCAACCGGTGTGCCTCCAGATGTTGTTGGACCACAACTCCCATCAGTCTCAGCCATTGGCAATGCTGGCTGAGGCTGATGGGAGTTGTGGTCCAACAACATCTGGAGGCACACCGGTTGGGAAAGGCTGCTCTAGAGGCCCCTGATCTGGAGGTGTGGGGTCTTAGAGTGAGACGCTTCCATTGGAACCAGGGACTGAAAAGCTTCCATGCGCACCAGAATTCATTGGATTTAGTTGACCCTGCAGTGACTCAAGTGTATTGAACAAAGAGGGAAACATAATGCTCTGAATTGACCGTAAAAACAACATTACATGATCATACTGCTGATGTCATACTGATTCTGAGTTGTATAGGCTGCCATCACAAATTCCATCTAAATACTCCTACTGGGAGGAAGGGCAGGATATAAATCCAATAAACAAACAAACAAACAAACAAATAAATTGTGTACTAGTTGTATTTGGTGGAAGACACCCAGAATATTTTTAAATACTTTCTGTCACAAGTTATGTCCGTTTGAGTCCCACAGGAGAGAATAAACCATGTCCACTGATTAGCTATTCAATCAATGGTTAACAAGTGCTTAATTTTTGATGGGTTGTGTTTTCAGTCTGTTTGGATTATATATATATATATATATATATATATATATATATAAAATAGCAAAACAATTCCTCCCCTTTCCTCCTCAGATTCCTCCTCAGTAGAAGATGCAGTTGAAATAGTAAGGGATTTCCTTTGAAGTGTTGTCGTTTTTTGCAAACATTGTTGCAAAAAAGACTGAGGGCTAGCCAAAGAGAAACACTTTAAACAAGAAAGTTAAACAGGTGCTTAAATCTCTTCCTCTGAAATCTGTGGAATTTTAATATGCTTAACTTGGTTGAGTTCTGTCTTCAGTTGGTGTGTAGTTTTTTATGCGTGCATTTTTAAAAATAATTTTTTTCAAACAGGTTTTGCATATTTTTTAAAAGCAAAAGTTAATAATGAACTGCAAATGGCGTTTCATGTGAAATGCTTCTGATGGTTAGCTTTCTTATAACAAATGGATTTGTTAGTGTTAAAAGTATAGTTCTAATTTTTTTCCCAAAAAATGTTTTTAAGATGTTTTATTTTTAAGATGTTTTGTATTTGTGATGTTTTAAGAGGGTTTGGTGTATTGTTCTTTGTTTGCCACCCTGAGTTCCTTCTGGGAGGATAGAAATTTAATAAATAATGACAATAATAATATTTCAAGTTTGTTTTTCTGTTTTCCCAGAAGGATGTACACAAATCCTAGGAAATAAATGGTATGCAGGGAGCCTTCTCGGAAGTAATTCCCACTGAATTCCCTGAAACACACTCCAGGTAAGTGTGAATAGGATTGCTATAGTAATTTTACTTAAATACCTTCATTTCACGTTCTTCTCCTCAGCCTGCATGTAGATTTCAGATCTCGGCTGTCTTTAAATAGGTGCAATTACCATATACCCCGAAGAGGAATCTTGAAGTGATTTCCTAAAAAAGAAGCTTCATAAGTTATTGATACTCCTTCCCCCCCCTCAACAAAGCAATAATTCACAGGCCATAAGTTCATGAATTGTACACATCTGTACAGCTTCAGAAAATAAAAGGTTGTTACCATAGCAACTGCCACATAGTATGGAACATGCTTGTGGAAATTCAGACCTTCATATTAAGGGCACCCGTCTGTTACATACCCCCTCCTGCTCATATTATATGAATTTGTGCCTTGCTACAGTGTTTTTCTATGCAGTGTTTTTAGCATTTGTGTGTATCTTTAATTATAGCTTTTCCTCTGGCTCCTTTGTTCTAAATTACACTCTTATCACTTGGATTTTGTATTGTGTAATTTTAAAATCAAAAGCATATAATCACAGTGCTTTAATGATGATGAAAGAATGCAGACAACCCTGGAAAGAACCTTGCACTCTTGCAACTGGAATCTGACTGAGCTCCCTCTGTGAAAAACTTCCTTTTCTCTCTGCTACTCTCTTATGATTAAAAGCTTTCATTTCTAGCTACTTTTTGGCTCCCTGTCCTGCCCCGTGCTTCTTGTGGAAAAGGGGCAGTGGGAGTGGCAGAGAGAATCAGCTTAGTTGTTCTCTGTAAATGCAGGTCTCTTGTGGGAAACAGATGCCATTCCATACAGCAGTGAGAACTGGTTGTTATTCCTTTTTCGTTAATATTTGCGGCATTTGCAATTTCCCCCCCATAGAGCCTTCACAATCATAATGAATGTGTTGCTATGTTATGTAGCAGGGCTGGGTTTAGAATTATGCTAACCCTTTTACAGTACAATGTCTTTCAAACTGTTTTTGTAATTTTAATTTTTTCTAGTCTGTTGAAGAGGGCAATTAATTTGACTGATTCATAGCCTGTTTTGAAAACCTTCACAATATGAAGCTTTAATCCATAATCGATTTTGTGATAGTATCAAATGACTTTTTAAACTCAGTTGCCAACTGCATGGTTGGGAATCGCACGGAGAACGACCACCTCCCATTAATTGTATCATTTCTCTTTGACAACATGCACCCCCTGGCTGATTGGTCCCCAGTTGTGGGTGCAGACCTACCAACGAAATCTGCCCGCATTAAATGGTCATCCAAAATTGAGTTAAAAATTAAGGGATTCCTACATTCAGACAAAAATATTAGTTTACGTAAGAACATTATAACAGTGGCCCCTGGAACAAATATACTAGCATCCTATCAAGAATTGTCTATGGAACTCCAAAAGCACTTAATTTCAAATCACCCAATAAAGCCTCGTTCTTCATTATTCCATTCTAAACCTTGGTTTGACCTAGAGTGTCAAGCTATGAAAAAACTTTTCGTGGAGAAAAATAGAACATACAGAGCCCTAGACCTTCCAGCACTACCTTTGGAATATTTGGCTTTGAAGAAGAATTACAAATTGCTGATAAAGAGGAAAAAGAGCCAGGCCCAGACACAATTATGGAAAACTTTAATACAGGCCTCAAAAACTAAAGATGTGGCTACCTTTTGGCGCCTTGTAGCCAGGGGTTGGCCTAAACCTTCTCCTACCCCTGAATACCACATTTCTGTGCAAACATGGGAATCGTATTTCTCTAACATCCATTCAAGGGGGCACAAGTGTGCTTCTCATCCCTTGAACTGCCTGAACGATCTCCCTGACTGGCCCCCGGTATCCCCCAAGGCAGTCACTTCTCTTATTTCAAGGTTGAATGTGGGTAAGGCTCCCGGACCAGACAATATCCCTCCAGAAATATTTAAGCGAAACATCGAGTGGTGGGCTCCTGTCCTAGCAGCATTTTTTATGATTATTGATCGTATGGCCAAAATTCCTGAAGACTGGGGTCTAGCCACTGTAATACCAATCTACAAAAGAGGCCTTAGATCTGACCCATCCAATTACAGGCCAATCAGCCTGCTGAATATAGTCAGCAAATTATATGCTTCACATCTGCTTGATAAATTACAAAGCTGGCTGGCCCATGACAACATTCTGGCCAATGAACAAGCCGGGTTCAGAGGGGAACGTTCCACCATGGATCACATATTAGTTTTACAACATCTCATAGAGAAATACTCAACCAAAAAGAGGGGATCCTTCTATACGGCATTTATTGATTTTAAAAGTGCTTTTGATCTTATACCCAGAGCTAATCTCTGGGAAAAGTATGAGTCATCTAACATTGATAGGCGCCTTTTAAATCTGATACGCTCTCTCTATGAGAATACTAAATTTCGCATCAGATGTAATAACATAGGTCATTTGACCAAGTCAATCCCTATCCAGGAGGGTGTCAAGCAGGGCTGTGTCTTATCCCCTACTTTATTTAATTTTTATGTAAATTCACTGGTTACTTCCCTGGCGCAGATTCCATCACATCCTCCGACTCTCGCTGATAAATTGTTATCCATATTACTTTACACAGACGATGCAGTGTTGTTATCGCTGACAAGCATCGGTCTATGTCGACTACTTCGAGCGCTGGCGGATCATTGTGCTAAGGACCGGCTAATTATTAATCATGCCAAGACAAAAGTGCTCGTGTTTACAAAAAAAAAGGCGAGACATGTTTGGCATCTCAATGACCTCCCAATTGAGCAGGTTTCTTCATATCGATACCTGGGAGTGACCTTTCATGCCTCGGGAGCATGGCATCTTCATGTAAAGAATGCCATTACCACCGCTAGGAGGAATTCGAAGGCTCTTTTGTCATTCTTCTACACTAAGGGAGGACAGTATATTCCCTCCGCCATTCAAGTCTTTGTAGCTAAGGTCATTTCTCAAATGCTTTATGGGTCTCAGGTGTTGGTTTTCTCTAAATCTGTCTCTTTTGAATCTATACAAACTAAATTCCTGAGGTCTATTTTTGGGATACCCCCATATGTCTCTAATAACACTCTTAGACTGGAAGCCGGCCTACCCACTATCGAAGCCCGCATTTGGAAGCTCAAAGCAAAGTTTTGGTTAAAGCTGCAGTTTCACTCTGTGGGTTTGGCCCCTCTAGTCCTTATCGACACATATCAATCTACCTGGCATAAGCTACTGATTAGGAAATTTGCAACCCTTGGCTTTTCGCTTCCCACCATCTCCACTCTAGGGTTTTCCACAGCATGGTCAGCTATTTCGCAACATATAATGGATATAGAACTGCAAACCCACTTATAATTGACCATACACAAGCCTGCTGTTACCATCTTTCCCAGGGGTTTTGCACTTGCGCAATACCTCAGCAAGCTTCCCAATGCCAGATATAGAAAAGTATTTACAATGGCGAGATGTGATGTACTCCCGTCTGCTCTCCTCGAGGGCAGATACCGTGGAATTCTGCGTTCAGAGTGTTTGTGTCCATGCAGGATGGGAGCAGTTGAGACAATAACTCATGTGCTTTTATCCTGCTCTTATTATCATGACATTCACACCACCAATATAACTCCTATTATTCAAATGATTCCAGGTCGGGATTCCTCTTTTTACACCAGTTATCTCCTATCGGATCATTATCCTCAAATCACATATACTGTTGCAAGGTTTTGTAATATGGCCACTATCATTCGTAGAATGTTGTTAGCTCAAACGTCCATATAGTCTTGGCTTTGCTAACTCTGGCATGATTTTAAAGTTTTAACTGATGTTTGATGTTTTGTATTGGTCATTGACAGTAATAATAAAATTCATTCATTCATTCAAGCTTTAATCCTGTATTCACTTTTCTGAGAGTAAAGCTGCAATGCTAATCCCAAATACCTGGAGTAAACCCCATTGAATTCAATAGAACTTACTTTTAAGTAGACATGGTTAGGATTGTGCTGTAAATCAAGGGGACTTTTGAGTGAACATAGCAAAGAATTATGTTTGTGTTATAAATCTTTCTCTCCCCCTCCAGTACTATTTTTAAAGCAATTAGGTAGGGTTTACCTAGGCGTCGTTGCTTTTATTTTGTAGGAAATTAATGCTGCTTTTATTTTTTTTAAAAGAGTTCTACAATGACCAACTGGTTTTGACTATTATATGGGGCATATATATTTTTACATCTCCAGTGTGTGTATATATGGAATATTTCCAACAACTCTGTGGGTTGGAAACCAAGGCAGCTCACAACAAGAAATAAATCCATTTAAAATCCAATAACCATAAAACAATTATAAAATAATTGCAAAACAGCTTAAAGTGGCATGATTCTGAATTTTGGGTTGGGTGATTGAAGTTCCTTATCATTTGAGGTTGCAGTCCTGTGCATGCTTCCCTATTTGAGTAAGCCCCACTGAATACATTGGACTTGCTTCTGAGTAAACATGAATGGGATTGCACTAGAAATATCTTTACAGGTTGTGTAAATAATAAACATCTTTGATGTTCATGCTTATATAAATAGTGCTTCAAACTATATCTCAATATGTATCCGATTTCACACAATGGTTGTACATTATTATTTCCTCTACATTTTAATTGTGTCCTTCCATGGGGTGGTCATGGTCCCTCTTTGTTGCTGTTATCCTGAAGGCAGTTTAGGTTGAGAGATGGTGAGTAGCCTATGGCCACTCAGTAAACTTCGTAGCCAATTTCTATTTAAAAATCAATTAAAATGATTTATATGTAGGCAAAGTTTATGAAGTAATGCAGATCCATTTAAAGCACATTTAAAAGCACATTTAAAGTGCATTTAAAGTGCATGACTTCCCCCAAAGAATCCTGGGAAGTGTGGTTTCCACCTCACAGTTATAGTTCCCAGGGCCGGTTCTAAAGGGCGGCCAGGTTGGGCACTGGCCTGAGGGCCCTGGAGCTACAATAGCCCCTGAGGGCCCCCTGAGGGGCCCTCCGCTCCCCTTTCATGATCCACCCCGCATGCCCCACACTTACCTGTCAGCCGGCTTTTTAGCATTGCCCTTAATGAAGATGGCGGCCGCAGCTTCCCTAAGGTACTGAAGCCACTACCGCCATTTTAGTTGATGGCAGAGATGTGCGTGCGTAGCACGCACGTGTGCCATCAACAAAGATGGTGGTGGAGGTTTCATTCCCCTTAGGGAAACCATGGCCGCCATCTTCATTAAGGGCAATGGTAAAGACTAGACAGGTAGGGGGGCCGTGGGGGATGCGTGGGGGGGCTGTGCACATGCACACGTATGCACATGTGTGCACACCCACCCACCCACTGGGGGGCCAGGGCAAGCTGATGCCCAAGGGCCCCCGCATGCCTGGAGCCGGCCCTGATAGTTCCCACCACCCTTAACAAACTACAGTTCCTATTATTCTGTGGTGGGATCCATATGCTTCAAATGTAAGTTGAATGTGGTTTAAATGCATGGTGTGGATCTGCCCTAGGTATGCTGTGCATTCATTAGTGAACTAAAAGAACAATTTTAAAAGAATCTTTTTTAAACAGAGGAGGGGTTGTAGCTCAGTGTTAGGGCACATACTTTGCATGCAAAGGTCCAAAGTCCAATCTCTGAAAAAGACTATTGCCTGGAATCCTGGACAGCCAATGCTGGTCCATGTCATCAGTCCTGAGCTAGATGGTACCAAATGGCCTATGCTGGTGTAAGGCAGATTCCTTTTTTCCTAAAAGAGAAAAGAGACCCAAGGGCCACAGTGACCCGCCCCTGAAATCTCTGGGTTTGGGATGCTTCTGACCTGACAACCCTAGCTATGCCTGCTTTTGGACGTGGGTCCTACCAGGTACAGCAGTTCCCAAACAGCCTAGGTGAGGGTTTGTTTTTTTCAGCTTTTGGGCCAGTGGTCAGTAGAGCAAGAGGCAAGGCTGTTTCCCACCTTCCCAGAAGATGTGTGTGGATCCTTAGCTGTTCACCTTAAGAAAACAAACAGATTTGTGGGGCATCTTCACACAAAATTGGAGTCCATTTTCAGGGTGGCATTTAAATTTCAGGGCCACAAGCTAGTCACAAACTACTACTTTTGGATCTTAATAACGATAATATACCCTCCACATTTTTTCCTATTTTCCTGGGCTTTCCATTCTCTAGTTCCATCCCTTTACCACTGGGCCACATCCCTGGACTAGCTATCGGATGTTTATCAGCTTTACTTCATGGCATCACTATGTCCCACCACATATATTCCAGGTTTTGAAATGCCACAGACTTGGCTAGGGATGTGCTAGAATTTCACCCAATTTGGATTTGGTCCCAAATTTCCCATTAATTCTTATTATCTGTTGAATTTTTATGTAGTGCTTTTCTGCAGCAATTTATTTTTTTTTAAAAAAATCTGCTTTTAAAATATCGATGTTAAGAATGATAATTTTATTGATATTTCCTATCAAAATATTAATATTTCCTTTCAAAATATTGATATTAAGGGGAAAACAGCTTGGTAAAAGCAGCAGCAAGTGAATAAAAAATAAATAACATTCTAGCCTGTTAGATCAATGGAATGCTTTCAAACCAGCACCAGCGAATGGGTCCCATCCCTAGATTGTTTTCCAGACCCACCAAACTTTGCTGAACTCCTACCTGATGGCTTCTTAACTCAATATACTCTCTAGTTTGCTGCCAGGCCCCACATAGGTACCAGAATTAGTTTTTCAAGGATGGAACCCTAGTAGGGCTAAAGAGGCCAGACACCTTTACCTTATTTTCTCACTATGGAAGTGTCCTTGCCTGTGTACCTGAGTTCTGGCTGATCTAAGTGTTGTTTCTTTTGGCTCATAGGTACCATTTTAGGTGGAACCACAGAATATAATTAATCATAGGACTGGTGTTTTTTTAAATCAATTATGGCATGATGTAGATGTTACAGAGCCATGTTCAAGGTGTTACTATTGGTATTTAAAGCCCTTAACAGCTTGGGACCAGTTTACTTGCGAGACTGCTTTACTCCATATGTCCCCACTTGAGCACTTCAGTTTGTGAAATGCACTGTTACAGGTACCATGTAATACTTGTTCTGCACTTGTAATGAATTATTCTTTTAGTGTGGCAGTGCCTACTCTTTGGAATGCTTTGCTTTTTGACATCAGGCAGGCACCTTCACTGTATCCTTTTTGGTGCCTGTTTTAACCCTTTTTTTGTTTAGGCAAGTCTATTCAGACACATAAATGTTGATGTGTTTACATCTTTGTAGGCTGTTGCTGTTTCAATCGTTATAAAAGTGTTTTTAATTACTTTTAATTACCACTTAGATTTTTTTTTACAATCAAGCTGCGTATATATAACTTGTTAAATAAAAATAAAATACATAAAATCAGAACTCTAAAATCAGACCTTGGAAAAGTTACTTTTTTGAATACAACTCCCATCAGCCCCAGCCAGCATGGCCACTGGATTGGGCTGATGGGAGTTGTAGTTCAAAAAAGTAACTTTTCCAAGCTCTGCATACAATACTTTAAAGTGGTTCAGTAAATTTTGACGGCCAGTGTGGGCAGTGTCTAATCAAAGGGCTACCACAGTCAAGATTTGAACCAGGGATGGACTGGCTTTTACAGCTCATGCTTAGGCTGTGTGTATTGCTCAACAGCTCTTTGTGCAGTTTCTCAGGTGCTGCTGCTTACAGGGAAGGAGAGGATGAGGGACAAGGCAGTGGGGAGGTTAGTGTGATACAAACACTCTGGCAGGAGTGCTCCACCCATGCGCTTACATGATGCTGATTTCCCTGCAGCCTCGACCCTCCTGGTAAGCAGCAGCAACTCAGCTATTGGGAGGTCAGGTGGGGGCTACTGCTCCACCACGTTGTCCATTACTGTTCATTGCTTCTACTTAATCCGGCCCCCCAAGCAGGAAATGCCACTTGACTAGAGGAAACTGAGGAAAAGGAGAACAGGGCATCTGTATCTTTAACAAAAGTGGGAACTTTTGGCAGGTTCTGTTTGCTGTGGAAGTTGGACTGGCCATCTCAGCCATTGTTTGCTGGCAAAGTTAACATTCTCTTTCAAAAGAATCCTTCCCTCCTAAGTCGAGGTGTTAACTCTCAAAATTAGTTCTAAAAGTCACCTGGGGCCTGTCAAAGATGAAAAAGGTCAAACAAGAAGTTCTAGAAAATAATGAAGTGTTTACATGGAGTCTCTCAGTTTTACATGCTGCAGGGTGACACTAAAAAGAGGAAAGAATTGTAATTGGCCTAGAGAAAAGGCTCTCTTGGTCCCTCTGACCTGTAACGTCATCTTTGCTCATAGTTTTCCTCACTTCCAAATTAATATCTGCCACAACATCCTTAGATCTGACTTTCTCTCATTTTGTGTTTTGGCAAACCAATTCCTCCCTCCCTCCCCACCATGATGAACTTAAAAGCAAAGTCCACACTTTTGTGTGGCAATACAAGCATGTGTGCTGACAAGGGACCTATATTATTGTGCCTCAGAAAGTTGAGGGGGAAAGCTGTCAGCGCAAAGGCATAATTTCTATGAAAGGAGGGGAAATGCTCAAATCTGTCTGGAAATGCCATCTTCTGATCTGAGAACTTTTGTCCACAATTCCTGATGTATTAGGGATTCAGGATTAGTTCATCTATTCATTTGCATTACTTGGTGTATTTTTATTATTATTTATTTCAAGCATTAATATGCTGCTTTTCATACAAAGCAACAACCCCCAATTGGTTTATAAGGAGATCAAATAACAAAATTGAATACATTTTAATACCCTTAGACCTTGGGTATTAAGACATGGACAGTAGACCATAAAAAGTTTTATGTATGAACTGAATGAAGACTTTGAATGGGTGGCTTATGACATCATTGGGTAGAATGGTGAAAAATATTATCCAACCCTGCAGCTCTGCTGGTGTAACAAGCTTCTGTGCATTCAACGGAGCTTCCTCTCCCTCTCCTGTCCCCTCCAGCACCCTGTGCACCCTCAAACTCAGCTCTGAAGGATTTGGGGGATCCTCCAGAGCAGATTTTGGGAGCATGCAGGAAGAGGGGAGGAAACAGAAATACTGCTGTGCCAGTTTAACTATTCATACAGATCATTGGATAAAACTCAGTGTCTCTGATCAAACCCTCTATTCTACTCAGAAATGGGTAAATCAGTCAATTTTGAGTCTGTGTCACTTTCAATGTGCTCCTCCTCCATAATTCCATTCTGCCTCTTTTCCAAATTAATCTGCAATTTTAAAAAATGCAAAAAATGCACATTTAAATACATATTTTAAACTTATTTTCTCTCAAAATACAGTCTCCCCATAAAAGTCAGTATTTGAAATAATTAAATAAAACTGAGAGCTCACCAGCTCCTTCTAGATGTGCCAAGAGAGATAACGACTCAAAATTATGTTGCCTGTGAATAAATTTAAATGTATAAACTTTTGGAAAGATTGTGAGATCTCCAAAATCCAAGGAAATCCTTTTGCTGTCCTTCAGGAAAACTATCAGGACAGCATACAAGAAAATGTAAGAACAATTTGACATAAATGACTTAAATAAACTCAAAGACGAACAACTGTGTGTGTGTGTGCATGTACGCACACGCGTGAGAGAGAGAGAGAGAGAGATGATAAAAAAAATCCAGCAGAGTAGATAATTGCTACAGGCTACAAGTAGTAATCCTTGACATGTTCATACATGCATGTTCAGTGTTTGAGGATTCCAAAACCAAATGATGACATGCGTGGGTTTTATAGGAATCTCCACTACCACAGATAGGAATTTCAAATCACTCAATACCACCTCAAAATGCAATGTATTCCAATAGAGTCAGTTCACACATTTAGCACTGAATATTCACATAACAAACAAATGATAACAATCTTGTCATGCATGTGAGAACCAGTCCATACTAAGCAATATAATGGGGGTTCAAATTATCTCCCACGTGTTGAAAGATGTGGGAGGGCAATAGGGATGGACAAATCTGTCAATTTCGGTTTCTCTGTTTCTCAATTTTCCAGTCTTACATTCAGGTCACCCCATTTCCGCAGCAATTTGTGATTTTTTATTTTAAAAAATCCTTGTGAAAATTTATCAGGATTATAGGGGAAACTGTTTTTGATAAGCACATTTTATATGCACTTTGATTAATATACACATTTTTGCAAAAAAATCCCCTAATATAATGCATTTTTGTGTTATTTTCACTACATGCATTTTTGCACACTTTCCCCTAATATATGCATTTTTGCACACACTGGTTAGTTGGGGAACTGCATTGCAAAATTTAGAGAATCGCAAATTTTGAAGGAGAGCTGCGTTTCACTTGGTGTACTGACATGTGAAGTATGAATTTAAGTGCTTCCTCATTAAGATGCAAACAAAATCTAATTTCTCCCTCATCTCTAGAGGGGAGTCATGGTGCTAGTCACACTGGTGTACCTGGTAGCAAAGCTGCCCACTGTTGGTGGCCATGTCCTTACTCTACATATTCCAAGTACATTGGAAGGGTCTTCATATGCAGAATAATCTCTATGCACAGAGCTCCTCCTCCATGTGAAGGGGAACCCTTTTGTATGGAGGAGCTCTATCCACATATACTGGAATGCACATAAAGCCCCCTCCGATGTGCTCCAAACACACAGATAGGGAATGGGGAGGCATACCTTCTGGTTCCATCGGTGACAGGTGGTGGTGGAATTAGCCCAAGTGGTTCTATGACTCTCAACACATGTGGAAGTCACCTAACCCATATCATGCAAGAACATTTCCAGATATAATGGAGGCACACCATTGTGCAGTATACACAGCCACACTGCCATTTCCCAGTAATCATTGCCGTTGAAACAGGATGCTCTTCTGTCTTATAATGGAAGGTGGAAAAGAGCCCAAGTTCTTTTTCAGGGTCCACTGGAGGAGTCAAGAGAAAGACTTTGAGTGGCCTTCAGGACTTTGAGTCAGGCTCTTCCCTCTATTGTTTTGACAGTGCTGTAAGAAATCGGAGGAGAAAGGAAATGAATAGCAAGGGATCCCACTGTTGTGTAGGATGGTCTCAGTGAAAGAAGAGAGAACATTGTATCATTAGCAAACTGGCGATCATTTATTTTTCTTTCAAAACTCCTGAGGAATATATAGGACTTAAAATTGCAGAGAGATTATTGCCCACACAAATGAGGATTTCATCCAAGGTATTGCATAAGAGGGGAGGAGGAGAGGAGGGAAACCACCCTTAACAATCGTACTTCTCAACCTTTTTTGTTGTTGTTGTTAGGGGTCCTTTGATAGCATTAGCAAAATTTTAAGAGCTCCTCATTTCAGCTTCTATTCATATCCAGTGCATACTGGATTTTAAAAAAATGTAATTTGAACAAAAAAAAAGTGTTGCTAAGCAACAGCCTCATTCAAGTTGGTATCTCAGTTAGAATTTGGGGGCCATCTTGAGGAACTTGTCTATATATAAAAGTTAGGGAAGAGGAAAGGATTGTAGTTCTTGAAAAAAGCATAATAGTTCAGATGAGCTAGAGGTAGTTTATGTTGTCTCTGATCCAGGCTTGATTTGATATCAGTTCTGATGTATAAATTCAACATGGCTCAAGGTTTGTCTTTCTTGAAGCAGAGGTGTTATGCAGAATGAATTATGTCTTTTTCTTCTTTACAAAGAAATCTGGACAATTTCTCTAACACAGTGTATACTCATTGCCATTTAAGCTTTACTAACCCACAACTAGCAAGTATGGAAGATAAAATAAAGTATAGCTTCTAGTTGATGTTTCAGGCATTTTTTATTCAGTAGAATCTACTGGGATGGTGGAAAACTCAAAACTTGCTCTTGCTGAATTTTCTTCCCTAAAATAAAATTGGAGGGAGAAATATCAATAATTTAAGATATGCAGATGCTACCATAATACTAGCAGAAACCAATGATCTGAAACAAATGCTGATAAAAGCTAATGAGGAAAGCACACAAGCAGGACTACAGCTGAACGTGAAGAAGAGTAAAGTAATGACAACAGAAGATTTATATAACTTCAAAGTTGATAACGAGGACATTGAACTTGTCAAGGATTATCAATACCTTGGAGCAGTCATTAACCAAAATGGAGACAATACTCAAGGAGTCAGAAGAAGGCTAGGACTGGGGAGGGCAGGCATGAGAGAACTGGAAAAGGTCCTCAAATGCAAAGATGTATCACTGAACACCAAAGTCAGGATCATTCAGACCATGGTATTCCCGATCTCTATGTATTGATGTGAAAGTTGGACAGTGAAAAAAGCGGATAAGAGAAAAATAAACTCATTTGAAATGTGGTGCTGGAGGAGAGCTTTGCGGATATCATGGACTGCGAAAAAGACAAATAATTGGGTGTTAGAACAAATTAAACCAGAACTATCACTAGAAGCTAAAATGATGAAACTGAGGTTCTCATACTTTGGACACATCATGAGAAGACATGATTCACTAGGAAAAACAATAATGCTGGGAAAAACAGAAGGGAGTAGAAAAAGAGGAAGACCAGACAAGAGATGGATTGATTCCATAAAGATAGCCACAGACCTGAACTTACAAGATCTGAACAGGGTGGTTTACAACAGATGCTACTGGAGGTCGCTGATTCATAGGGTTGCCATAAGTCGTAATCGACTTGAAGGCACATAATACACACAAAATAGTACTTCCTTTTAGGAACCCTCCTGAAACTGGTTAAAGCAAAATGTTAGCTACCAAACTGCAGGTGATTTATTTTATTTTACTAAGTAAGGCCAGTTATGTACCATACATTTAAAGCAATATAATCAGGGCTGGCACCAGAGGGTGAGCCGGGCGGGCCCTGGTTGAGGGTCCCTGAAGGGTGCCTCCTTAGAGTGGGAGGGTAGCACTTCCATTCCATGATCCATGGCTGCTTAGATTCCCGACCCTGCCGCAGATCGCAGAGAGGGAGCTCCCAGGTATCCCCCTATATAGACTGTGTGGGCTTCAATAAGCTCGCATGCACACCACACCTACCTCTCCTGTTGCTATAAATGCTGTGCGCGCTGCGGTGGTGACATAACGTAGTGTACATGCATGCCATCAACCAAGATGGGGGCAAGGGCAGCAGCCCCTTAGGGAAGCCCCCACCGCCATCTTGCTTGATGGCAGGCATGCGCGAGCAGCGTGCACAGCATTCATGAGGTGATGGGAGAGGTAGGCGGGGCATGTGGGCATGCGCTGCAGGCCCAAGGCAGACTGGTGCCCAAAGGCCCAGTCATGCCTGGCAACGGCCCTGAGTATCATACTAAACAAGCATGGGAACTGCAGTTTAAGGGTGCTCAGAGTTGTTAAGTCAGCCCTTTCCCCTCACTAGGCTACAGTTCCCAGAGTTCCTTGGGAAGAGGGGTTTTGTTAAACCACTCTGGGAACCATAGCTCTGCAAGAGGAATAGGGGCTGCATAACAACTCTCAGTATCCTTAACAAACTACAGTTCCTAGGATTCTTTGGGCTGTTTAAAGTGGTATGATACTGCTTTAAATGTATAGCGCAGATGGGGCCTAAGTGTGTATGTTTATTTGTATAAGGGAAAGGGGGAAAGGGAAGATAGTTACATGATGAGGAGAGTGTGTGAAGAAGATAATCCTTTTTGCGATAAAAATGCTGATTTAAAGGTACATTAAATTTTACATAATTTTATAGTGATTTCTTTTTTACTTAGGGAACTATCAAGGATTCTATGCCTTGCCTCACAAAGTCCTGGGTAGTGTTGGGGGCACTGTTGGAGTAGCGAGGTCTTTCTGAAAAAATTGGCTAATGTATAAAAATACCTGTACAGAACAGATTTCTCACAGAAAGTGATCATGGCTTCCTAACCACTAGGCAATATGTTTGGGGCACACACATACACACACTGTTACTGAAGGAGTCCAAAGCATGTCATTCCATGCTGTTTCTCATAGTTTACGAATAGCAGCATGGAGCCTGGGGAACAATATATCAGAAACGCAATATGAAATGTTTTCTGTGATATGAAATGTCAGAGTGAAAACATGAAGGCTAGGTCTTTGGACTGCAACTACATTGTGACTTGGAGTAATTTGGAGAAAGTAATCCAGTGGTTAACTGGCTGGCCAAATCTCTCTCTCTCTCTCTCTCTCTCTCTCTCTCTCTCTCTCTCTCTCTCTCTCTCTCACACACACACACACACACACACACACACACACACACACACACACACACACACACAAAGAGCATTTTTTTGTTTGTTGTTGCAGAATAGAGAGCTACCTCCCACAAACTGAATCTTTTCCATACCACTTCCTCCTGCATCTGATGTCCCTAGAAGGAAGGGACATGTTCACAGATCTCAGCTGTCCTTCTTGGCTTCTGCCTGTCTGAAATCTAAGGAAAAAGAATAGTTTCTATCAGGTTGGACAGCCCTTAGTCAGTGTGCTTTTCTTCAGCTAATGCCCAGCTTGCATCATTCCACACTGCTTTGCTATCCTGATGTACGTTTCTCCTCCTGGCTGAGCCCAAACTGCTTGTTTACTCTGTGGCCTCCCCCTCTCATTTTTTTTAAAACTGTGGACGTCCTACATTGGCATGTGTGACCTGGTGATGAAATTACATAAGTACTCCATGTGGTGTTTGCAGTATAATAGGGATGGGATTTGCAGCCCCGCCACCAATCTACTCCTCCATGCTATGCCCCATCACCCCCGGCATCATGGACAAAGAGGAGGCAAGAAGAAGGCCCCCCCTCTAGGGGGAAGGACAGGGCAGCAGCCGTGACAAAAGCGTCACCAGCAGGACCAGAACATGGAGGAGGAAGAAGAACAGGAACAGGAGGTGCCACACTATGGAGCAAGCGACAGGCTGCAGGCTGCAATGGATAAATATCTGCTTAATTCTGGCCCCCCACGTCAGAATCAAGTGGATTTTTCATCTATCCTAGCCCGCAGCCTGTTGCTTGCCCCATAGTGTGGTGCCTCCTCTTCCTGTTCCTCCTCTGTGGTCTGGCCCTCTTTTGGGAGGCTTTTGCTGCAGCCGCCACTCTGTCCTTTCACCCAGGAAGGGCCCCTTCTCTCCTGTCTCCTCCTTCTCCATGATGCCAGGGATGGGATCGGCAGGCACCATCTCTGTTATCTTTTCGGTGCCTACTGAAGACTTTCCACTTTCAACAAGCCAAGTAGCCCTCCTGCTTATCATAATTGTTGTAGCTGGCCATTAGCCTACCTCTGTCTCTCTGGGTCCGGTCAGCATCACTGACCGCAGGACATCCAGGGCACACATGATGATGAACCCGTGAACCTGGAGAAGCACAGAAAGAAAAAAGAGGCAACAATATAAGCCAAGGGCAGACATGAAATTTATTAATGCTAAACAGGGCAGTGAACATCCCCCTCATCCCAAGAAAGCAGAGTGTTTTGCTTTTGTACTGAAAATATAACATCAGGCACCATCCTCATTTATAACTTACTTCTTGTCAAATTGTCCCAAAAGAGCACAGATCGCTTCTACTCAAGATGGCTGGCACTTCCATGAGTGATAATGGCCAGCAAATGGGAAGAGGAACAGGAAGTACCTTAAATAAGGCATTTATTGGTGATGGTTTTAAAGCTATGGTGGCTGTTTTAGCAGGAAGTTATCCTGTGCTGATCCTGCAAGGTCCAGTTTATATGGAAGCCCTCAAAAGCAGCGCATCGGGTATGCAAGGGGGACATCACCAGGCTCTTCCTGTGAGATTGTGGTAGCCCTTTCATGTACAAAGATACCCATAAGGAGGTGCCATCATCTACAAATGGTTTGTGTGTGTGCTCAGGGCCGGTGCCAGAGAGCAGCCAGGTCAGGCCCTGGCTGAGGGCTCCTGCGGCCCAGAGGGGCCCCTGAAGGGCCTTTTCTTAAGGTGGGAGGGCAGCACTCCCATTGTGCGATCCGCAGCAGCATTGACTCCTGACCCTGCTGTGGATTGCGGAGAGGGAGTTCCCAAGCCCCTCACCCCAATACAAGCAGCGCAGACTTCAATAAGCCCTCACGCATGCCCTAGCTACCTCTCCCCTGTCAGTGAATGATGTGCACACTGTGCGCTCATGCCTGCCATCAACCAAGATGGCAGCGGGGGCTTCCCTAAGGGGCTAATGCCCCCGCTGCCATCTTGATTGATGGTAGGCATGCACGCTCAGGCATCATTCATAGGGATGGGAGTAGTAGGTGGGACACATGGGTGGGCTTATTAGCCCCACCTTGCCTGTATGGGGGGTGTTGGGCTATGGCACCATGGGCCCAGGGCAGGCTGGTGCCCAAGGTCACAGTCATGCCTGGTGCTGGCCCTGTCTGGGTATCTGGACAAATGTCTAGTGGCAGCCTCTATGTGAGGCGCTTGCATAAGGCTGCTGCAGGAGCAGCCCCACTATAATTTGAACTAAGGAGAAAGATTTCCCCATCGCCCAAAATATGGCTTGGTGGAAATTAGGGATGGAAAGATCCCTAATCTCAGTTTCTCATTTTTCCATTCTTAAATTCAGTTCTCCTCATGAACATTTCCTAGCATGTTTGCAAGCAACTTCTCATCATATAATGCATTTTTGTATGTTATTTTTGTTGGAATGTATGAGGTTCAACTCCAACTTGGTGGGTTGAGGCTGCATGGGGTTAAAAAGGGTAGCTAGGGAGGAGACCTCTTGGTTGCTAGGCTATACCTGTCCTTTGATCCTTGCCATCTCTCCCCTTCCTGCTAGACTGATATGCAAAGGTCAGATGTTGATCTCAGTTCCTTCCCGCCTTCCCAGTTCCTTCTTCTCTCTCAAGAGGGGAGCAGACATCTTTCCTTTGTCTCTCCCTCTCAACCAGCATGAGAGCTGCACTGGGACCAGTGCAGACTGCTCCAACATAGCTAGTTAGTTAGATATAGGACTCTTTCCTATCAAGCATGTACTTCCAGAATAAAGTAGTTCTTTCTTATTTTAAAGCTTAAAGTCTCTGTCTGACTAATTTGCAGGGAAGGTAGAATCTTAGCAAAGATTCAAACACACACAGATAAGCTCACTCAATACGCTCCGCTCTGCTACGCAACTCAATAGAATTCCAACAATTTTCACTCATATATTCAATTTAATGCACACTTTCCTCTAATATATGCATTTTTGAAAACATTGGATGGTGAACTGCATCGCAGAATTCGCACAAGTGTAAATTTGGAAGGATCTCTGTGATTTGGTTCTCATACTGTTTCAAAAAGTGTGTATTTGATAGATTTGGCTTGAAATGTGAACTGAATTGAATTTCTTCCCCATCCCTAGTGGTAATTAGTGTTGCTGATTCAAAACACTGATCACCCAACAAGCAGTTTAGGAGGACACCTTCCTAGTAAATTTTAAAAAGGCTTTGTGGTTAATGCAATTTCATAAATATTGAGGAGTGCTGGTTTGCAGAGTGCTTTCTTTTTTTAATGTTAGTGCTGTTAAGCTAAGCTAGCACAGTAGGGGAAGCCTGCCTACTCTCTGCCAGCCTCTGGCCATTTTAAGCATAACTTTAATGAAACTTGGATAGTTTGATATGAGGTATCCAGTTTTACTGCCCTCTCGCTCAAGAACTCTCCATGAACTCAGCCTCTTTAAACAATAACGCATTACAGCACATTATACACTGTACAACTACATTGCATAAATACAAACAAAAATGCTATAAAGCTGTCACTGAGGCCCCCCTCTTTCCTTCCTTCCTTTTTATTTTTGCTAACTAACAGGTATTCATTGGGTTGAGAAGATTTATAAAAATTGGTAATAAAATTCAGCAGAGAGGCAGCCTTGAAAGAGAAGTTAATCTTTGCAATACGGTGGCTAAAAAGAAAAGAAAAGTGACCAGAGCTCGCAGATGCTTAGAAATAAACTAATTAAAATTCTGCGGCATCTCTGCTTTGTAATGGGGGTGATGGTGGGGGGGGGAGTAGGGGGAAGAGAGTAACATCCTTGTGTGATTTGGCTTGCCAATTCATTTGCTGAAACAATTATACAATACAAATATTTATGAAGCACTGTATAGGTGGTAATCTTATTTTCAAAACAAACATTGCCTTTGTACTATAGCTCCTTAATGCTCTTTGAGGAAAGGGTTTTTCGTGGTGTGTGTGTGTGTGTGTTTGGCATTTATCTCATTTCAAGCAATGAGCTTCCAGGGATGAGTACTGAGGCTCTGATAGAGCGAAAGTTATGTAAGATGCTGAAGCTCTGGGTATGTTCATACAGGATGGTAACTTGCCATGCAATAATGTGCTCCTAACTGCATCTGACTTTGCTTTTAAATTAGTTACTATGCATGTCTGTTGATGTCCACTGAAGTCCAATGGCAAAACCCTCATTGATTTTAATGGAGATGTCTGCATCCTGTATCTTATTTTAACTGTGCCTTGATGGAAGTGCTGTAGCCTCAGTGCAATCTGGCTGCATTAGGCTTGCAATAATTGTCTAAGGCTGAACTCCCAAGGGGGATTATCCAGTGGTTAATTTGTAAATGCCGAGATGCTGGTTCTCCGGCCTGCTCACCACCCCAAATGTGTGTGTAGGCTGACAGTGGTTTCTCTGGGGTGAAAGAGCAGCATTTTTTATGTGATCAGGAGTAGGGCTCTCAGGAATGTGCCCTGGCAGGAAAGCACATTCAAGATTTGCAACAATTCAACACTGCTGCAGGAGCCCTGTCTTGCTGAGACTATGTTCTGATAATAAATTTTTCAGACACTTGAAGGCGGTGTGATAGAGCCATTGTGGCCTGAAAATATACACACATTTCGTGTTCTTTGCTTTTGTTCTAGATTCTCTGGTAAGACAAGCTTTGCAGGGATTTGGCTTTTGTGTAGGAACCAGCTGGTTTGCCTGCCAAGGGAGGGCTTTCTAATACTTACTGTAGATAGCTTGGTGCTCCATCTCAGTGCCAGCCCAAGACATTTTGCTTCATGAAGCACAGCCACAAGGTCCCCCCCAGGGGAGTGTTATGGCACAGTGGGACAGAGCTCTACTATTACTTTTTCTGCATTCCAACATTCAAAACTGTAGCCCAGCAGTCCTATCCCCGTATGGAGGAACTGGATTTTACTGTCCTGGACTGCTTGCTTGTGTATATCATGGGAATGTATGTCTTACTTTTGTGTGTCTTGCTGCATCTTGCATGGGGATGTATATCTTTATCTGTTTGTTCATTGGGAATTATAGGGTTAATCTGCCCAAATCTCCTGGTCTGGCTGATCACATGGCCTAGCCTGGGGACACAGCTACCAAGACAGTGTAAACACCATTCTAGTCTGGACCATTCATGACTTCCTGTGGCCTCCTAGGGTGGGCATATGATTGACAAGGAGAATCTTTATCAAGGAGTAGCTGTGCTGGTGGTGGGTAGTTCAGTGTGGGACTCCTGAGATAACAAACCAAGGTAGATCCCAGTGTGATAAGGAAAAGCTTGTTAAGCCTAGGAGGGAAGCAAAAACCAAGAGGAATGGTTGCTACTCCAAAGTAAGATTCTCCCAAGAGCCTGGTTAGTTGAGGAACTGTTTTAGTTAGGGGAAGTGGATGGTGCTTTAGTCTACTTTATTTATTTATTTATGCTAGAAAGAGGAATATACTGATTTTTTGTAAATTTTGAGTATTGCATTTCTTTCTCTAAAACGTTTGCATGTCTTAACTACACTCCACATTTTTCTGTGTTAGTAAACTCTTCATTTGTTCTTAAAGCTGGTGTCGTCTTCTCTTTATTTTGAGCACCCACATCTAAAGCCATAATACTATGCTACCTCAGGAGGCTTCAGAGAGACCCCAGGGAAAATTGGAGGTTGTTTTATAAGGGGCAGCCTTGTGAATGTATTTAAATCCTTATCTGGAGACATCAGGCTCTTAAAAGCGATGCAAGGGTGGGTTGAGCAAAGGGGTACACTCTGGTGTGGCTGGATGTCCCTTCCCTAGGCGGCCCAGGACCCACCTGTCACACCACCAGAGACTTCCTGGAGACTTTTTTGTGCACCTGCCATGGCACAAACAGAACTGAAAAATATACAAGTATAACTAGGTATTGGATGTTGACTTCCTAGAAATGTGAAATTTCAAGGTGTTCAACATTTTTTCTCTGATGCTTGTCTCTGAGAACTGCTTTAATATCCCCTGTATTTTTGCAAGGGAG